>NW_015174272.1:1243303-1259688 GCF_001447785.1 Gekko japonicus | reverse complement strand
GGGGGGGGGCTCTGCAACTAATTTGGCTGCTTCTTGCTCCTTGTGGCCCGACTGAGGGCTGCTGGGAGCAGGGGGCAGGGCATGTTGCATGTGCCTGCCCCCTGGGCTCCTTACTGCCGGAGCTCCACTCCTGTGCTCTCCCGCAGGAAATGACCCGTTTCCCCCAAAATGCAGTAGTGAAAACAGAAAAACACAAACTGCATTCACAAAAATCAAAGAAATACTGACTTTACTGACCAATTTTTTAAAAAACTGACAAATTACTAACCAAGATGAAAAAACTGACTTTTACTGATTTTACAGACCATTTTCCACCCCTGGGTGCTACTGGACTCTTGCTCTTTTCTACTGCTACAGATTAACACAGCTACCCATCTTGATCATGTGCCTTGTTTTGTCCTAATCAAACTACTATTGAATCCATGTACCTTAGCCTGTCCTCATTCTCAGAGCATTACTTGAAAACAAAGCATGTCCGTCTCCACTACTACATAAGGGACTGCGACACAGGACAAGACTTTCTCAAGATTACTGCACACTGGCAGATCACAGGGAAAAAATCTCAAAAACAGACTATATAAGGAAAGAAGACTATGAATAACGATCAATACATGAAGTTGTACATGTTAAAGTAAGAATTCAGTCTTACCTTTGTAATTGCTGCCAGCTGGAAAGACACCAACTCTATCTCCAGTGGAAGATGGTTCACCAAGTTATGGGAACTTTTGACAATGGACAAAATCTCTGACACCATAAAGAGAATAGAAGAACAAAGTCTCACCTCAAATTTACTGACCAAATGGTCTCCATTTCTGGACTATATCCACAGCAATCAATCTTCATCTACAAAGCATATGCCCGCCAAGTACAAAGAAATACTTACCTGTTTATAGAGTTTATTTAGAAGCTTATAATTGCTACTGACTAATATGTACTCGCTCTGCCTTAGACAAACCCAGATTGAATCTTGGGATCAGGAACATATCTATGTATTATATGGAAGTAACCACCTAGTTTGTATTTATGAGTTGGTTGATTGTAGTTATTGTTGGTTTTGTGGTTCATGTTTACAAATGTTTAAAAACTCAATAAATTAAAAAAAAAAAAAGAATTCAGTCTTACCTAACTGACTGCAGACAAAATTTAGCTTCTGTACTCTTGCAAATTATGCAGTTTTGTCTCTAGTCTTATCTGTTTTTGTCAACTGATTTTTATCTGTATTTGCATACATTTCTGTAATTTCATATGTACAAGCACACACTTTAGCATTACACTCAGTACACTGCATAGACCACAGAACCAAGCACATATTGAATGACTGTTTTTATCTGATACACTATTTAATTTCCTCTCTTATCCAAACTAGTTTCGGAGGGTAGCTGTGTTGGTCTACAGTAGAAGAGCCAGAGTCCAGTAGCACCTTGGAGACCAACAAGATTCTCAGGGTACAAACTTTTGAGAGTGACAGCTGTTGTTATCTGACAAACGGTGACTCTTGAAAGCTTACACCCCCAAAATCTTATTGGTTTCTAAGGTGCTACCTGGACTCATGTTCGTACTATTTGTACATTTCTTCCAGGAATTCCCTGCAAGGCTGTCTTTTTAAATTTCTCACTTCCCATCCCAGCACTGTTTAAGAAATATGCATTAAAGCAAGAACTCTCAAAACTAGGCTGCCTTGGAAGGAAAAAAAGTTGCATTCAAATTTATTTCATTTCATTTATTTAAAACAATGCCACCTTTCCACCCAAATACATTCCCCAAGGTGGCAAACATAAAAATATGTAAAACATTAAAGCAGTATTAAAAATAGTTAAAAACTCAATGAAAATATATAGACATAGAAACACACACAATAATCCAACCAGAGAGTAGACCCAAGAAGAGTTATAGGGCATATGCCAAATAAAACAACAAAGTCTTGATCTGCTGGTCAAAGACAATAATAGAAGGAAACAGACGAATCTTTTGGGGGAGGGAGTTCCAAAGTTTTGGCACCATGACCAAAAAGGTCCTTTCTCAGACTGTCACCTTTCTAGCCTCAGATAGTGGGGGCAACCAAATCAGGACCGCTGAAGATAACAGGAGTAAATGGTAAGTTCATATAGAAGAAGGTGGTCCTTAGGTTACATTGGTCCCAGGCTGTACGGGACTTTAAAGGTCAATACCAGCACCTTGAATTGAGCCCAGAAGCAAATTGGGAACCAGTGCAAACAGAACACGACTGGACTAAAAATGGTGTCCACAACCCATTCCAGTTAACATTCTGGCCACAGCAGTCTGTACCAAATGTAGCTTCTGGACAGTCTTCAATGGCAACCCAATGCAGAGCGCATTGCCACAATCTAATCTAGATGTTAAATTGCTGAACTCAAACTGAAATAAAGTGATTATTAAAAGGACAGCAAATGGAGTAGTCACTTTTGTCTTAACCAAAACAATATGCAATCTGGGACTGGAGTTTAAACATGCTGTTACCTTCTTCAAGTCACTGCAATTTTGACCCTTTAGAAAAAGTTGCTTTCCTCTGTCCGTCATGTCTCTTTTTCTGTTGACTGTTCTTCCCCTCCTCATTGAGAAAGCCAGTTTGTCACTTAGAAACATGTATTTATATTAAGTTATATGTAGCACAAGAGTGGGACAGAGTCATGTTGGGCAGGCTCAATAGGAAAAGCGGGTGAAAAACAGAATGTCAAGGAGCCATTCACAATGACTGAGTAGCATTTAAGCTAATAAAATAGGCAGGGATAGATGAGCTTAAAAGTTCTAAAATATCTTATTTTAATATTTATTTTCTTCATTTATGCTCCACATTTCTCCCCACTGGAGACCCAAAGCAGCTTACATTGTTCTCCTGTCCTCCATTTTATTCTGACAACACTATGTAACCGGACTACAAGCTCACTGCATTGTAACTTCCATATTGCAGACCTGAGCTTGATAGTCGCTTTCATCAGCTCCCTAATAGAGGATTTTTAAAGAGCTGTGGCTTACTGGATCCTTAGCAAAGTCAATACCTTATAGCAGAAGACTCCTTTTTCATACCACAGACTAACAGTGCTACTCCCCTAGAATATGACACTACATTAGATAAATACAGTATCATCACTAACCCCAATGGGGTTGGCCCTCTATTGAAATCTGGGAGGAAAAGTATTTTATCCCTGAGAGGGAGCCATAGGAGAGTCCTGAGGGGAAAAGAGAATTCTGAGAAGGAGATAGAAGTCACCTGGGCCCAAGGGTTGAGAAGGAGCCTCAAGAGAGCTGCAGGCACAGCAGGAGAGACTTGCAGAAGGCCTCAGAAAGACAGTAAAAGACTCTAATCACTTATTTGGTTCCAGCTTTAAGCCATGTTGTCTAAGTCTGAGTTTGTAAGTATGTATCCTGCTTTGATTCCTCATCCTTCTTGTTGAATTAAACCCTACTTCTATTTTAAGTTCTATTTGTGTTTGGTTGAAGGTGACCGGAGGGTCTGTGAGTTGTGTTTGAATGTTTTGGGTTTATTTTTTTTCTGGGGGGGGGGTTTCCTACTGGCCATCCCTCCTGTTAGGAAGTGGAGGCCAGTGAGCTGGAGGCAGCACTACTTCTCCCCACCCACCCCATTGATAAACTCAGGTAACATAATTTCTTCCCTCCACTAGTTGGTGGGAGAAACTGGGGTTATAGGTATTCACTGCAGAACCACACAGTACACACATTATTAACATACAGGCAACTAAGTGACTATATAATAGCGAATAAAGATATAACAGATAAATTACCTGAGAGCATCCCCACAGTCATGTTGAAAATAGCACAGCAAAAAGGTCCACACATAAACCATGCCTGTTAAGTTCTACCACCCTCTTAAACCCCATTTATTTACTTATGTCATTTATAATCCACCTTTCTCATTGGGACTTAAGGTGGATTACACAGAGTAAGTCAAAGTAATCAACAAGATGAGACATTCAGTAAACAATTAATTAGGATTTGGGGTGTAGAACCAATCAGAAGTCTAAAAAACAGAACGGAAACAAAGCATAAGAGTTAACATGACACATTAGATGATGCAAGAGCATACAGTAGGATCCAGTTTACAGCAAACTATTCACAGTAGTATAGGTCACAGCCCTTGATCATTTGTCCAAGTAACTTTTCAAAGCATTTTGTACAGTGCTACTCATTCAATATGTTGTCGAAGGCTTTCATGGCCGGAGTTCATTAGTTGCTGTAGATTTTCCGGGATGTGTGGCCGTGGTCTTGGCATTGTAGAATCTGACGTTTCGCCAGTAATGTCAGATTACACAGAGAAGCCATTGAAATTCACAAACATAAACATAATTTCAACAGGAAAGAAGAGTTTAAAAATAAATAGGACATGGCTTCCTGTCCTGAAAAACACAAAAGGCTTTACATCAGACAATAGCACTACAGATAAGATTAGAATTTCAACAACCTCTTCAGAAAGCAGGAATCCTCCTCAGGAAACAAAAGAACCTCCTCAGGAAAGCTCCGCTATTAGCATGTCCATAGCCTGGGGAACTCCTACAGGACAATGACTCAGCCCTACCCACCTTCTGGAGTAGATATAAATTTACTGCCTACCATTTTCTTCTCACCTTGACACAGAGAGTATTCCATCTTTCTGTGTTTATACCTCTGAGGATGCCAGTCACAGTTACTGGCGAAACGTCAGGTTCTACAATACCAAGACCACAGCATCCTGGAAAATCTACAGCAATTTACCCATTCAGTTTTACATAGTTTGAAGAAAACCAGAATGGAAGCCTTCCTGATATCCTCAGGCAGGCCATTTTACAAGGTGGGCGGTATAAGGAAGAAGGAACGTGTATGAGCCGTTGTTGATTTTGCCCATCCGCAGGCTGGCACCCCCTGCTCGGATGAGCAAGACTGTCCTGGTGCAGCATAGGGAAAAAGACGCTACAGAAGTACAGTGCTCAAAATAGCACAAGCTCCTCACACTTCTTTCCCATACAAAATGGAGATTCCTAATCCAAAACGAAAATCAGAAGTTGTAGGTGCTATAGCGTATCTCTAAACTCTCATGCTTATGGGCATATACGCCTTTCACCATAGAGAGGAAGGGACAGAGCGCCCTGCAGGGGCGTAAAGGCCAATGAAAGCTTAACGGTTCATACCGGAAATTCAGGATGTGGATGTTGTTGTTTTTTTTCATACGTAAAGTAGTTTAGCGGAAGGGGGGGGTTGGGGCTAGGAAGGTGTACGCATGCGCATGTGAGACTGACGCGATTGCGTACGCGCAGGGCCAGTGCGTGCTTCGTGCGTCCACACGCGCATGCGTTGTTGTCGACGGTGACGGCGGCCATCATGGCGGTGTGTGGCGCGGCGGCGGCAGCGGCGGCAGGAGGAGGGAAGCGCTGGTATTTCAGCCGGGAACAGCTTGCGCGGAGTCCTTCCCGTCGCGCGGGGATAGACCCGGATAAGGAGCTGTCATACCGGCAGCAGGCGGCTAATCTACTTCAGGATATGGGCCAGCGCCTCAATGTGTATCCATTCGGAGACTAGGCCGCGCTAAGCAGTGTGGGGGGAGCAGGACTGGCGAGGCGGCCTCGGGCCCAGATCCGTGATGGGTAAACATCTTGGCTGGGGCTACACCGGCTTAGTCCTGGGTACGGGGCGTTAGGGGTGGGGATGAATCCCTGCCGTAGGTCTGGGTTGGTTTCCGTTTACGCACCGGGCGCTTTATTATGCCGGTCCAGGAAGGGTTGTGCCTTGGTTCGAGAGCAGGGGCTAGAGCTCAGATGCGCCTGTGGGTGGATCGCGGGTTGTCGAGCTTGCGTTGCCTAGATGATCAACGTGGAACTCCAACGCTGGCTGGGAGAGTAGGCTCTGAAGCTTGGGGAGCTTGAGCGAGGTTTTCTCTAAACATTTTGGGTGAGCAACGAAGTATATTCGCGATTCCACATTTTGCAGAAATGATTGGGCATTTAAGAGCAGGCTGGGGTCGGTGGGTGGGGAAGAAACCAGATTAGAAGAAGGGAGCCATTTCTGGGCCTTGTAAATATTTTTAGTCTTTAACACATTAATTATTAGTGTTCATTTAGTGCTTTCTGTGTCCAAAGTACTTTAACTAATTCTATTTTAATTCATATTTTTAAAGATGAGCCAGATGAAAAACGCCTATGAGTTATTTTTTATTAGTGTTGTTGATGTAGGTGATGTTGGGAGACCCTGGGTAGTAATGCTTCATGCTGGATTTAAATGTGTGATTTTTGGAGGGGGGGACTGGTGGGGCTGGTTTAAGGCTGCAGTTGTGTGAATACATAATAATACAGTGGTAGGGTTTATGGTAGCTGTACTGCCCAGGTACTGGATTTGCAGAGAGTCCATATCTCAGGAGAAGTATACAGATTACTCAGAACAAATCTGGAGATCAAGGAAAGGGCTGATATGTGATTGCTAAAAAATGAACCCAAGTGTTTGTTAGGGCTGGAGTATACACAGCAAAGCAGTCTGTTAAAACTGAAATTGCTGTCTGAATTTTTACCAGGTATATTACTATTTGAATGTAAGCTTAGAAAAAACTTGGTCTACTTTTTCCTTAACTGTAAGTTGTTAGTTCTCAACTGACTATCAACACTGCTATTGTTTATATGCATCGATTCTACATGGTTCAGTCCTTTACTCAGTTTCATCGGAATGTAAGTATTGTTTTAACTGTTTCATTGGCATAAGTTATATCTGGGAAAGAGGATATGAGCAAAATTCTGTAGTAGAAATGTTTAGAAAATGTGGCATAGGGTAAAATTGTTTGCAATACTGGCACAACGCAGTTTAACTGAAGACTGGAAATAATGTCTCATGTAAACTGCTTGTAGGTAACCTGCATAGACCTGGTTTTGTCTCTGTCCCTGTAGTACCTGAATCAGAAACTTTTGGATAGGTGAGGATCAAAAGGGTAACTGCCATTTACTAGAGAGTTCTTTGTGGTGGAGAGAGACCACTCCTCGCTTTGTTATCTTGTGAGATTCCTCACTCAAAGGTTCAGCTGTGGGGTGGAAGATGGTGAAAGGGATGCTTTTTAACAACTGTGAGTGACAAACTGATATACTATCCATATGTCAGTTACTGAAAACCCTCAAACAAGCCCCAGCCCAGTGGTGTGAAGAAGGATATGGGTCCTGCAGGGACTGGACAAGGGCAAATGGCTTTTAAGTGGTCAGAACTTTGACAGTCTGGACTTGCTCACCCACACAGCAAGCATTCCCGAAACTTTGCATCAAAGCAGGTTTGGGAAAGATTGCAGAAAAGATGAGGTAAACTTGAGAGGAAAATAACCCGCTTCCTAATAGCATCTAAGTTAGGACAAAAAATCTATGTAACATGACTGTGATTGCTCTGCTGAGATTTCGTGGAATTTTGAAGGGGATTGAAGAAATTAGGCATCAAGTACAAGGCACTGTACAGTGGAAATAGTCACATTTTTATTCTTTCCCCACAATCATAAGAACAAGTTGTATGTATCTTTAAAGTAAAAACAATCTTAAATGCATAGTCTACATTAAATTGTCTTCCGCTCTCTGTATAACTTGTGAATGTTATCTGAAAAAAGTTCTCAAATTAATATAGATTTTAGTGGAATATTATAACATAGATTTTATATGATGTAACATAAGAGGCTTAAGCATTAATATCTTGTCAAGTCAGTTTTTTCTTTGTGCTGAATATTTCAATAATAGTCAATCATAATAACAACTAGGTCTAAGATCATACTGTTAAGGTAGCAGATTTCTCTGGTCATTTAAGAGGTTATTGTCATCTGAAAGCAGAAGCTAAATCTGTCTTTTCTTTATAAAGTCTGTGGCACCAGCTGCCCTTTTCCTGGCAGCCAAGGTGGAGGAACAACCTCGAAAACTGGAGCATGTCATCAAAGTCGCTCATGCCTGTTTGCGTCCTCAAGAGGCTCTTCCAGATACACGGAGTGAGGTATGTAGTTGTGATCAAGTCTGGTGAGGGAGGGAAAAGAACACATCCTGACAGTGCAAGCCCCTCGTGCTTCATTGAATATAGAGTTTTATGGTCTTGTCATAATGAGTGGCTAAATTTCAGAGCACTGTTAACTAGTTCTTGAACCTGCTGATGCATAGCACAGAAAACTCTGGGTTTTCATAAGCCAGATGGCTTGTCTGTCCTGTGTCCTCCTGCTAGTGTGTTGTGAATCAGGTGTGTATAGCACTGTTTGCATTAGACTTTGCACTAAGGGGTGGATATTGCCTGCCAGGATCACCCTTTTATAGAGATGCAGAAAATGGCATTTGAAGCTCAATCCTGTCCCTTGCCATTCAAGCGGGACTATTGTTTTATGTCTCACCACAGCCCTTCCTGACAGGGCCAGCACATCTAACCTTGCCAACAAGGGGGAAGCTTTGTTCTGAAGCCAAATTGGAGGAAAGGGCCATTTTTTAGCGTACACTGGTAACTTCATGGCAATTGAAACCAGTGAAATCAACAGCAATTTTTCACAAGCAAGAAATGTGTCTAATAGGCACGTAACTTACTTCTGGGAATGGGATGCCTGTGCCAATTCTCTCCAGTGCTGAGTATGATAAAGATTCCCCCTTGTTAGTTTTTGCCGCCCCAAGAGAGTGTTAGAAATATGCAGGCTTGATACAGAGTGCCTCATCACAAGTAACCTGCCTGTCCTCTCAACCCCAGGCTTACCTGCAACAAGCCCAAGACCTGGTCATTCTAGAGAGCATAATACTGCAGACCCTGGGTAAGTTTTTCAAAGCGGACGGGCTGCTTCATGACCCAGGAAAGTTCCCAGAGTGGAGAGTCTAACCCAGTCTTCTTCACAGCTGGAGGGCAGAGGCACAGCTGGCCAGTGTGGGACAGCACCAGTCCAGGCAACAAACCATTTCACAACAGCCAATTTATGATTTGATATGTTTTTTTTAGTGTGAATATATTGACATGCTTGTTTTCATGAACAAATATGAACATGCAAAAGCTGGTTTGAGTTTTTCCCTTAACAGGTTTTACATGGCTCAGGTTCCAGGCCTTGTATTCTGGATTGAAGTTTAGCAGCTCAGCAACCTAATAATGTGATTATATGATCAGCTCTGTAACCCAGGATGGGAGATAGGTACCCAGCCAAACAAATATAACTTGTTGGTGATGAGCTGTCGTTACTTTTTGTTTGCAATGTTAATTTATTTAGAATTTTTTAGCAGCTGAATCAGTACTTTTCCTCCCAATTGTGAAGGCCACTTGACTCACACTTCTTACTATTGTAAATAAATAAATAAAACAAAATGTTTTCTGTTCCCAGTGTTCTCAATTACATACAATTGCAGAACTTCAGGCATCTCAGTCTCCTGTGTACAAGGGAGTTAATCCTATCTGTACATAATATTTTCCCCAAATACATGACGAATAAGTTTAGATTTGAGAACTGTAAGAAGTCACTGCATTGGCCATACTAACTTGATGCTTTTAACAATTATTTTCTGTTTCATCCAAGTATTGGGCTCAGAGTGTTTTGGTTGTGTCTGCCTAGCAATTTGTAATTTGGACTATTCATAGTCTATAGATTCTAGCAGTGGTCTTTTAACTATAACAAGAGTAATAAAAACCTTGAAAAAATCTTACCGGCCACCTGATCCAATTTCAACTCTGCATGTGCATCTTGGCTCTGAGTGGCCCCTCCTAACAGCTGCCCCCTACACTCTATTTTCCTGGAAATAACCCTTGAGGAGATTTTATTCCATTTGTCTGAAGAAGTGTGCTTTGCACACGAAAGCTTACACTTTGAATAAAACTTTGTTGGTCTTAAAGGTGCCATTGGACTCAAATTTTGTTTTTCAGGACACTTGTTCTCTTAAAGGGAAAACATTGACTTGCTTGGGGGTGACAGAGCAAATTCTCCAAGCAGATGCCAGAACCTTCTCTTCTGCTATTGTCCTAGTGCAGGAAATTGTTTGATTCAAAACCCTTGTTTGTGTTTTCCCATACAATATTTTCAGCAGAGCTTATTATTGCTTCAAAAGCTAGCAGTATCTATGATTTTTCCTTTACTGTGACTTGGTAACTGATTTATCTAAGCCTAGGAAGGAGCCCTTCTTTCTTCTTCCTTGTATCCGAGTACAAAGCACAAACTTGTGGGAAGGAGACAGATGGGCAGGATCCCTTTGCCTCCCAGGAGCCAGAGGCATGTGTGGTATGTAGAACCACAAGTATGTTCTGTCCATGACATAACTGATCTCTTGTCTTTCTTCCAGGATTTGAAATCACCATCGATCATCCCCACACACATGTGGTGAAATGCACACAGCTTGTTCGAGGTAAGAAATGATACAATGCTGCTGTGATACTAACATTGCAGTTGCTTTCAGATAGAGGTTTCTCAGCTGACAGTTGCAGTCCAATTAGACAGTCCTATTAATAAATAGGAAGGCTTAGGAGTTTCAGGTTTAAGGGACCTGTAAAGTAGAATATATTGGAAATTCCCCCCCCCCCCCCCCCCTTTTTTCCCCCCCCCCCCCGATCCTCTGATCTTATGTGTTAATGTGGGATAAGTTGTTTAAAGTGGGAGTGTCACCTCCAAGTTATGAACTTGGCTGGGTGTTCAAAGCAGGCATTTACAACAAATATACTGGATCACAGCAAATCCGTATGCTGCTGATTTATGCTGCTTTGAGTCTTGTGTGAGAGCTTCCTGTGGCTACTGTTACATTCTTAACTGGCTGATGCTATAATAGGAGTATGTAGCAAAACTTGGAATATTTGACAAAAACTGACTCATAAATTTCTTTCTTCTGTAGCCAGCAAGGATCTGGCACAAACGTCTTATTTCATGGCTACCAACAGGTAGGTATTGACCTCAAAAATAAAATTGTATTTGTGTTATCTGAAAATGGGGTTCTTAAGAGTTTTATTCAAACCTTGCAGAAGAAATCCATGTTCAGCTATATTATGCAGTGGCTATCTGTGATTTTCAGCTTAATTGGTAGGAGGTAAAACAATGCTGCAGGAAGTTCACAAAATTATTAGTCCATGCATATTTGTTGGTTGCAGCCTGAAAGGGAGGGAGAACATAGAAAAAACTAGTGCGTAAAGCTTCCCTGCCTTATAATCTATCCATTTTTACTGGCTATAGGTGATTAACTTCTTACAAATGGGCAAAATTGATGGACACTTACCAGCTTTAATGTTCACAGGAAAACCATTGGAGTTACTTTAGAAGAATGAAGCTAGAATTTTAAACATAGAATTATTGGCTTAAGTGACTTCTGATTTTAAATTTATTTTAATAGCTTCTTTATTTATACCTTGCTTTTTCCCCCACTGGGAACCCAAAACAGCTTGCATTGTTCTCCTCTCCTCCATTTTATTCTCACAATCCTGTGAGTCCGGTTATTCTGAATGTGTGTGACAGGCCCAAGGTCACCCAGCAAGCTTCTGTGGCATAACTAATAAAATGGAAGCATTATTTCATGTCTTAACTGTCTTCACAAGGACAAAATGAAAACATTGGCTTAGATTGTGCCTACAGTTTTCTCAGACAGAAGGATTTCCATCCATGGAAGTGTTCCCCTCCTAAAATGCTGCTCTTGGGAAATATGGGAACCCCCCCCTCAAATAGTTTTAAGGGGATCAGAGGTCTGCTGCAAGAGGGAATATGTCTCTCTCTCTTACACACACACACTGCATGCAGAAACTTTAGGTGGAATACAACCTACTGTCAGTCTCTACTGAATTCAGTATTCTTAGCTGGTACAAAATTGCTTTGTCTGACGTTGTTAATATATGTAATGGTGAGAACAATGGCATACACTGTATATAGACCTAAGGAATTTTGTGATTGGTGCAGTATGCAGAATTCTGATAGTTCATTTGAAAGAGTATCTGGTGCGCTGAAAAGATGTAGGTCTAGTGGCTGGGGAAATTTCAAGACCAGAAATGACGTGAATAAGTCTTTGAGTGGCAAGTTGTTTGGGACTGCGTGTTTTTATGACTTTGTCTCCAATGATGTGTAGAAAAATTACATTGTAAAAAATAAAACACTCAAACTTGTTTATTTGACAACAGTTCAGGTCAATTTGGTGCAGAATTTGGGTTGGGTTAATATGCCGTATAAAAAGTGCCCTTGGTTTATCACCTAGTTCAGCTGGAGAGTACTTACTGTAGAAGTGGGACCAATGAGCTGAGTCCGGGTCCTCCTGAAGGGCCCATCAGCAAGTCCTGTTATTTCAACAGCTGCTACTGTCTCCATACTTCCCCTCATCTGTAGCAACCAGAAAAGGGGCTGGAGGAGCAGCTGGTAACCCTCCAAGGGGCGGGTCTGCCTAATTGCTGCCATTTATGGATCAGTACTGTAACTATGATACAATCTCTAGAACGTCTAAAGTAGAGTCATTGGGATATGAGTAAAACCGTGTTTTATTCTCCTGTCAACATCACTTGTTAGGTTTCTGGGGTCAGTTCTGTAGTTGATGTGCAAACTTTTTTTTTTTGGTATTTTTGTGTGTGTGCGTGCCTGTGCCTGGGAATCATGGCGACCTCTGGCAGCTCCTACTGAGGTATTGAGGAGGTTCAGAGAAGTGGCCTGATAGCCTGCCTCTGCCTCCTGGCCCCGGTATTCTTCGGAGGTCTCCCATCCAAATACTTGCCATGGTCAGCCCTGCTTAGCTTCCACTATCTGAGCTGTTTGGTCTTGCTTGGGCTATCTAGGTCAAGGCAGTGTGCCAACTTTCTAGCATTTTAAGGAGGAACAAGACCAAGCTTAAAAGGAAGTAGAACATGTCTAAGGGTTTGTCAACCATAGCTGATCACGTGGATTGTTGGAATTTGATTTTGCTGCAAAGTTTATTGCTGTAAGTGATCAGGTTGTTAGATGAAGTTTTTGGCATCTTTTGCCAGGTGAATAAAGCTATTGTGAAAGAGCTGAGTTTCCTAAATCTCTATGAAATGAACACAATTCAGGTGCAACTAGATTATTCAGCCACTTGTTCAAATGGAGGGCACATTTTTAAAAAATACAGCATTTTTGCTTTCTCATTCTGCAGGCCATATGGGGGTCCTGGAGCTTCAGGCTGAAACAGAGTTGGTATGAGCAGGACAGGCTTGACTGTGCAGAATGATAAAAGCTTTTAAAGCTTAGGGCTGCCCACTTCTTGCAGTGTCTGTCCAGCGGGTGGTTGTGTGTGCTGCTGCCGTTCAGGCTTGGGAGCTTACAGCTTTCTGTTTCTCTCTCCCTGCTGGTGATGTCAGTCTTCACCTAACCACCTTCAGCCTGCAGTACACCCCTCCCGTTGTGGCCTGCGTCTGCATCCACCTGGCCTGTAAGTGGTCCAACTGGGAGATCCCAGTCTCCACGGACGGGAAGCACTGGTGGGAGTACGTGGATGGCACTGTAACTCTGGAACTTTTGGATGGTAAGTTTGGAGCAAGGTCAAATACATTCCCATTCACAATAAAAGGTATTTCATTAGCTTGGCATCTCTATTCTGTTACCTCAGGATGGCAATTGATAATAGAAAGCATTAAATGGGACAAATTTTATAAATTTGAGCCACTGCTATTCATCCTGCACTTATTGGCAAGGTTGGTAATTAACAGTCTCATTGCTCTGGTTTGTAAGTTATCAGTCTTATTGCCCTTGTGTTCTTGTGCTTCCTTTCCAGAGCTAACACATGAATTCCTGCAGATCCTCGAAAAAACTCCTAATCGGCTGAAACGAATCAGGAACTGGCGGGTAAGAGCATGAATTGTGTGTGTGATGTTGCAAGTAAGAAAGAACACAGCTCAGTGTTGTTAGGATTTTAATTCTGTATCTGTCCCTAATCAGTTTGTAACTACATCTCTTCATACCTGCATTGTCTGGAGTAGGCAGATGAACTTGCATGGATTGTTTTTTGCTCTAATCCAGTGAGTGACATTTATTGACTTGAATAACCTGTTAATAAAACAGTATATGAATTTCAAGTTAGAGTTCCAAAAAGTGGAAATTGTTATTAAAAATTATTGTTCTGCTTGGAATATGGGATAATGTGATGAAGCCATGAGAGTGGTCCCCCCCCAGGCTTGCATAAGGGAATTGTATAGAGTGGCAGTCTTAAATGTTGTATGTTGTTGTAATGCAGTTGTTCTGCAATTTGTTCTCCTGGATGTAGTCCAATATTGGTGAATTATAAAAAACAACACTTGATGTGTATATAACACTACACCTTCATCTCTTTTGTATATTTAAGGTGGGGTAGAGGTGGAACAGCATAAGCTGGGTGGCATGGAGAGCTCATGTTTTTTTGTTTTCACTTTAGGCAATCCAGGCAGCCAATAAATCAAAAACTGATGAGCAGGGTGATGATGATTGTCTCTCGGAACAGACAATCCTCAGCATGATCTCCAGAAGCTCCTCTGACATGACCATTGCAGGCCTGATGAGCATGTCAACTTCCTCGACTGGAGGGACTATGGCTTCACTCCCAACTGCCACAGCTGACTCCCCGGGAGATCTGGGCAGCACAGACACATCAGACAGCTGGATGGCTCCGATCAAACTAGAGGTCAGCCATAGGCCTAATGAAACCTCTCTCAGCACAGATCACTCACATCACGACAGCAGTAGAGGCTCCTTCTCAAAGCAGAGCAGCAAGAGTGCACCACTAGCGAAAGTGTCATTAAAGGAGTACCGTGCCAAGCATGCTGAGGAATTGGCTGCACAGAAACGCGAGCTGGAAAACATGGAGGCCAATGTGCGCTCTCAGTATGCCTATGCTGCTCAGAACCTGCTTGTGCAACAGCAGCGGGAGCGGGATGTGCAGCAAGAAAACAATCCCTCTTCCATTATCCTGAAAATCCCCTTGAGTAGCAGCACTGATGGCTTGGAACGGCCCCCAGCTGAGAAGGCTGATAAACCCTCCTCTGCCCTCAAAGTGCGCCTCCCTGTTTCAGGGGACAAAGCAGCCCTTCCTTCCTCCAAGCCTGAAGAAATAAAAGTACGCATCAAGGTGCCTACTACCTCGGAACGGCACAGCTCATCTGATGAGAGTAGCGGCAAAAGCCGGGGTGAGCACAGGGAAAAACATAAGGGCCACTCCGCCAACCATCACCATCACAATCATCACTCTCACAAACATTTGCACACACAGCCAGTTGCAAGCACCAAGCGACCAGGAGACTCTAAGCATAGCAGCCAGAGTGGCACGGCGCCCCACAAAGGTTATGTCCCAACTTGTTCCTCCCGTAAGAGACCCCTGGCTGAGGAGGGATCAGCTGTAGCACATGAACACCAGCCCAAAATCAGCAAGGGTTCAAAAGGGGCCACACTGTCATTCCCCTTCCCTCAGCACCCCGGACATAGCTTGGATGCAGCCAGTTTATCTTTTGCACAGGGCAGCAAAGCCAGAGCGGCTCACGGAAAACTGGACAAGAGCACGGCGGGGGCCAATGGGCATAACATGAACCAGACTATTGACTACCAGGATACAGTGAACATGCTGCATTCCCTGCTCAGTGCGCAGGGCATGCAACCTACCCAGCCACCCACTTTTGACTTTGTGCACTCATACGGCGAGTACTTGAACCCGAGGGCTGCTGCCAGTGTGGATAACCCACGGCCACCCCCTCTGCCCTCGGAACCTCCCCCTCCCCTACCACCTCTTCCCAAGTGATGACCGTTTTCACAACTGAGGTTGGGTTGTCTTCTGCAGAGGACAAGTGGCTCAGTGATCTCCACTGCCTTGTGTGAATGCCCTTTACACCCTCCGCGCCCCCACCCCTTTTTAAATGTTTTTATTCTTGGTATGAGAATGTGGCACCCTTGAAGCTGTGAAAGGGTCTACCCTCTTTCTCTGTGTGCTTCCCCCACCTTCCCTTCCAGTTCTACTGGGAAGAGATGGGAATGTGTTTCCTGTGAGACTGAGCCTCAGTGTGCAGAGTTTGGAAGTTTGTCAGCCAACAGTAGAGAGGGGCACAGGGCTATTTAAATTGTCACAGTCTTTCTCTTTCTAAAAAGACATTTTAAAATAATTTAAAATAAGTTATATATGTTCTTAGTGTTGATTTTATTTTTTTAAGATGGACAGGGAAGGGGTTAGAGTGGAAGCAGGGCTTTGTGGGGTCTTCCTGCTTACTCTCTAAGTGCATCTGGTCTTGGTGGAAGTTGCTTCCTTCTTGATGGAAGTTGTGGAGGTCTAAAAGGAGGAGAAGGTCTGTGTGGGGAAAGGCATGAATGTTGACCAGAGTAATTGTGGTCTGGTAGGTGGTGGGGTTCCCCCCCCCCCTCTCATTTTTCTTTTGCCCCAGTTTCCCTCTGCCTTGGTTTTTGGTTGCTCCCCAGTAATTAATGGAGACAGATGCAGACCCCATATTTCCAAAGTACTTTCAAAACAACAAAGAAAAGATGTGTGAAAATGTGG
>NW_015174272.1:1226398-1243264 GCF_001447785.1 Gekko japonicus | reverse complement strand
ATTTCTCACTTCCCTCCTTGACCACACTGCTTCCATTGAGATGTCCTCTAACTTTGCCTGCCACCTAAATGCAGTCAGAAGATTAAAGGACTAGCTAGCTGATGCATTAAAAAAATTCAGGTGGGATCGCGTTATAAAGATGAGCCTGTGTCCTCCTGTGGGAACTCGGAGTGCCTTCAGAAAGAAGGGTTCTTGCAGCAGGAAAAGGTGGGACTGCTTTGGGAGTTGGAGCTGGAAGGAAGTTAGAAAGCCTGTATAAATGTTAGAACAGTAATCGTGATTCTGGGATGCTTTAAATTGTATTTAAACTGCATTATGAGATATGAGATTTTCACATTTTGTTAGAGGGGGAAAACTACTTTTCAAAGTCTTTGTGAAGACAGCAACAAATGGAATCAGACAGATTTGGATTGCAGAATGGAAGTAGTGAAAAGAGCTGGTGAACCGTTCATGAATTTATGGGAACCTACTTATCTTCTCATTTCAAGATATTTACCAGCATTACAAAATTGTGGCCAGCCAGGGGGTATCCTGAATTGGTTTGAGTCCTAGGTAGAAGAATATGAAAACTGACCCTTGCTAATGATAGTTCCAGAGATGTATCTCAATCAACGGTTGCAGAGCAAAAGGCATACTCACTGGCCTAATTCTCCAAGCCTTTGTAAAATTAATAGGGCTAATGCTTAAGTATGGCCATTTTCGTGCAGTTTCTCTAGATCACATTAGAGTGCTCTAAGATTCAGCCTTGAGTGGTAGCATGTAAGCAGTTGCACAGAGCAGTTGGCCTTGTGTCCTTTGGATGTTCAGTCACTGTTTCAGCAAACTGTGTCAAGGCTTTTCTACCACTGAAGAAAACCTCCAAGTTGAAAATTAAAGCTAAGACTTTGGTGTGTCACAAAACATGCTCAGCTGGGATGAAGTACTTTGATTAGAATATATTGCTAGTCCACTGTAGTGTGTTCAATAGAAACAAAAATTGGGGAGAGGTGGAAGGCTGGGAATGGGCTGTGTCTGCAGTCTCATGTAAGATGAACTGAGTTTTTGCTGGTTTGCCAATTACTGAGAGGTGCAACATATTTAAAACCACAAAAAGCATTTGGTCTCTGGGGAGCTGATTTGGTTTGATACATTTCAATCTGAATCTGGAACAGTGACTTTATTATCACACCATCTCTGGATTTCTGAAGCAAAGGTGTCTCAGCTTTGTCAAAACCTTTGGGCCTGGTTTCACATAATCATTCGAAACTGATTATAATTCCCAGCTCATATTATTACTATTCTAAGTTTCAATAAATGTACTGTCTCCACATTTGGTCTGTTATTCAGTATTTTATTGATTGCATGATGTTATTAAGTACGCTTAACCTCTGAATGACCAAAAAGAAACCAGGCTGCTGGCGCTTAAAATCAAAAAGGTGGCAGGGCAGTTTTTAAACTGAATATTGGGGGAAAGCCGACAGGAGATGAAAAGTCTCTGGTTCGGGATGGCTCATCTCAGAGAGATGAGGGGGTAGCTGTTGCTTTTCTACAGGATTGGAATTGTCCATTGAGACTATGGCTAGTGATATGGACTGCCTGACAAGGTCTCGAGAGAGCAAGAGGAAGGTTGCAGGCTTAACGTGTATGGGAAATTATAGGTGTTTCTATACAAATGCTAGAAGTGTCCGAGGTAAAATTGGGGAGTTGGAGTGCTTGGTGTTGGGGGGGGGGATAGACATTGTGGGTATTTCAGAAACTTGGTGGCTAAGGAAAATAAACAGGTTGCTTACCTGTAACTGGTGATCTTCGAGTGGTCATCTGTGCATTCACACCCATGGGATCTAGTGCGCACGCACTGGATCGATTGGTGCTGTAGCAAGCTCTTTTAACGGATTTTTGCACCCAGTCCCTCGGGCGTGCGCAGGAACCCCACTGCGCATGCCCAGAGGGGTGGGCGCGGACATCCTGCGAGTTCCTCGGAACGGCACAGCTCATCTGATGAGAGTAGCGGCAAAAGCCGGGGTGAGCACAGGGAAAAACATAAGGGCCACTCCGCCAACCATCACCATCACAATCATCACTCTCACAAACATTTGCACACACAGCCAGTTGCAAGCACCAAGCGACCAGGAGACTCTAAGCATAGCAGCCAGAGTGGCACGGCGCCCCACAAAGGTTATGTCCCAACTTGTTCCTCCCGTAAGAGACCCCTGGCTGAGGAGGGATCAGCTGTAGCACATGAACACCAGCCCAAAATCAGCAAGGGTTCAAAAGGGGCCACACTGTCATTCCCCTTCCCTCAGCACCCCGGACATAGCTTGGATGCAGCCAGTTTATCTTTTGCACAGGGCAGCAAAGTGTTCAGGTGGTATCAAATGTTGGATGCAGTGCAATTCACTGACATTGCATCACAGTGGGCTTGTTAGAGGTTTCTCTTTGAGCCATCTTGAAACGAATTAAGACTGCATGGCAGCAGTGTCTGTTGCACTGTGCCTGTTACTTTTTTTTACCTGACTGTTCTAATAAGTGACAATTCTATTGCCTCATGCAGCAAGATGACAAGAAAAATGTGCTGGTATTTCTTGGACTGCTTATTTATATTTTTAACAGTTTTTTTGCTGAAACAACCCTCATCTGCCTTAGCATGTAACCATTGGCTGGGTACATAGTTGCATACATCTTTTGGACCCTATATATTCAGTCTAATTAAATGCAGTAATGGAGTAGTTGGCATGAGCCTAATCAAGAATTGATAGGGCTTGATTTGGCAAAAAAAGCCTTATGCTATGTAAATAGAAAACAAAAATGCAAAGTTTCCTTTAATTTATTTCTATTTATATCCCGCCTTGCCTGCACAGGCAGGCTCAAGGTGGCGTAAAAATACAATAAAACACAGATGCAAGAGCGCAATACTATAAATTACTATAACATTTCACAACAGTATATATAAAAGTGCAGTTAAGTGCAGATGGCTATTGCTGTAAGACAATCCAATGTAGCTAAGCCAGTATCCGAGTTGTTCTTAATGCCATTAACATGAGGGCCATAACAGTTCAGTTTTTAATAGCTCGATCATCAGTGGCAGCTCCTCATTGAAGGCCTGGCTGCAGCATTTTGTACTAGCTGCAGCTTCTGGATTTGGGCCAACAGCAGCCCCATGTAGAGAGCGTTGCAGTAGTCCAATCTCAAGGTGACCATAGCATGGATCACCGCTGTCAGGTCATTGCGTTCGCGGAAGGGAACCAACTGTATGATCAGCCATAGATGGTAAAAGGCTGCCTTGGCAGTGGCTGCTACCTGGGCCTCCATTGTTAAGGCGGCATCCAGGAGCCCTCCCAAACTCCTGACCCTCGGCGCTGGCACCAGCGGCGCCCCATCGAAGGTCAGTGATAAGATCCCTACCCCCAACCCGCTCCAACTCAGGCACAGGACCTCCGTCTTCGTCGGATTCAATTTCAGTCGTCTCAGTCTAAGCCAGCCCGCCACATCCTGAAGCGCCCGGTCCAGGTCATCTGGGGTAGAGTCGGACTGACCGCCCAGCAACAGATACAGCTGGGTGTTATCTGTGTATTGGTCACACCCTAGCCTGTGCCTCCAGGCAATCTGGGCAAAGGGGCTGTTAAATAACATTGGGGATAGCACCGCCCCTTGGGGAACCCCACAAGCCAGCGGGTACCTCTGGGACGTCTGCTCCCCCAATGTCACCCTCTGTCCCCAAACCTGGAGAAAGGAGGCAAGCTCCTGGATCCCAGTGTCGGTGAGGCGGTGGATCAGTAACTGATGGTCGACCGTGTCGAACATCACCGACAGGTCCAACAACAACAGTACAGCTGTGCCGCCCCGATCCAGATGCCTCCGGAGGTCATCTGTGAGGGTGACCAGTGCCATCTCTGTCCTGTGGCCTGGACGAAAGGACTGGAAAGGGTCTAGCATGGAAGTGTCATCCATAAAGCTCTGCAACTGAATCGCCACCGCTCTCTCAAGTAATTTGCCCAAATAGGGCAAATTTGAGACTGGCCAATAGTTGGCCAATTCAGCCGGGTCCAAGGATGGTTTTTTCAAGAGAGGGCAGACCCTCATTTCCTTGAGTACCCCCGGGAATAGTCCCCCTTTTACCTTGGAAACAACACTTACCTAAAGTAGTGTGTATGTACGTGAAAGCTTTACCCAGGATTAAAATTTTTTGGTCTTAAAAGTGGTAGTGGACTCAAACTTTGTTCTGTTGCTTCAGACCAACGTGGCTACCCACCTGAATCTGATCATAAGTAGTATTAGCAGGGGTCATTTCGTAGAAAGAGAGCTGCAGGAGCTCATTAGCATAACTTATTAGCATATGCCCCACCCCCTGACATCACCGGAAGTGTGCACCAGCCCCTCTGACAGGCAGAAGCACCTGGTATCCATTCTTTCCCCCCTCTCCCTTCCTTCCCTTCGCCTCCAAATCGGGTGAAGGAAAAGGGAGGGGGAGGATCTCAGGCGCTTCTGCCTGACAGAGGGGCTGGCGTGCCCACAGCCAGCTTGGGTGAATTATAGAATCATAGACACCATAGGGTGCGTTCAGACGCGGCATTTGCAACGGTATAGGTGCCGGTTGCAATCGGTGTACTCACCGGCGTTCACACATAGAACATCTGCCTTCCGTCCCTAACTGTTGCAAAGCCCTTTAAACCGTTGTACTCTGCCGCTAGTAGAAAAAGAGCTGCAGGAGCTCATTAGTATAACTTATTAGCATATGCCACACCCCCTGACATCACCGGAAGTGTGCACCAGCCCCTCTGACAGGCAGAAGCATCTGGGATCCATTCTTTCCCCCCTCTCCCTTCCCTTCGCCTCCAAGTTGGGCGAAGGAAAAGGGGAGGGGGAGGATCTCAGGCGCTTCTGCCTGATAGAGGTGCTGGCGTGCCCACAGCCAGCCTATGTGAATTATAGAATCATAGACTCATAGAGTGGGAAGGGACCTCCAGGGTCATCTAGTCCTGCACAATGCAGGAAATTCACCAATACCCCCCACACACCCCAGTGACACCTGTTCCATGCCCAGTATATGATTAAAAAAACCCCTCCATGTTCACTGGGGGCCAAACTGGCCTGGAGAAAAATTGCTTCCTGGCCCCAAAGTGGCGATCAGCATTTCCCTGGGTGTGTAAGAAAGGGCCACAAGAACTAAGCACTGATGGAACCCTTCCTGCTCTACCTCTCGTGATTTGCCTAAGTTCACACAATCAGCATTATGATCCTTTTAAAGTTGAAAGCATGATATAAATGCAAAGGACTATTTGTAAGATTATCTGTAAGACACAAGACCAGGACGCATCTCACTTCTGGCAATCACTTGGAGAGACCCTATCACTCAGCTTCCATTGCCCCACACACATCCCACACTGGAATAAGAACATAATATCAGGCCATACCACATTGCAATAAAGCCCCTACAACTGTATACAGAAATACTGAGCTTCCCTACCATTTGCCACAACTAGCCCACCACACAACCAGGATCAAGACTCCTAAGTGGACCAACAGACAGGCATACACTCGTTTGAGAAACTGAGTATTACATTACAACACCTCTGGAACATTACAGATCAGTAGAGGCAGCACTGCACAGTGGTCAGAGTTGCAGATTAATGTGGGGAGACCCAGGTTTGTATTCTCACTCTGCTGGCTGAGTGACCCCGGGCCAAATCTCCCTTTCTCTACCTAACCTACCTCACTATGTTAAGAAATCTCTCACGATTATGCAGCCAAAGCAGGCAGGAGGGAAGGAGGCAAATACCTCTAGCGCCAGAGACTTGTAGAGCAAGAGTCAAACTTTGGGGACTCACCCGTGCACCAGAGGGCCAAGGCAGCAGGAGGCAAGAAGCCTGGGCTCCTCCATGCCCGGCAGAAGATGAGGTGCAGAGGCGAGAGATGGGCAAGCAGAAAAGGCACTCAGCCAGCCGCACAAGCTGCACGCAAAGAAACTCCCGCCGCCAGACTCGCAAATGAGAAAAAGCAAGCTCAGGGTTCGTGGGTCGCATTTTGGGCTGTGGAAGAACCAGCTCAATTCCTGGAGTTCTCTTGAATTCCTGCGCTTTTGGTTTTGCTTTTTGCCAATCCGCCTCCCAAGACTGCTCCAGGTGCTCCGGCCTGAGGGCTGCTGGGGGAGGGGCTCAAGTGCTCATAGCTTGTGGAGCTGAGGCTCAATGTCTCCAGCTGCTCCGCCACCTTCCCTTGGCTTGCTCAGGATCTGAACTGAATGTACCCCTGAAAAAGGCCCATTCAGCCCCTTTCAGGCTGCTGCAGGCCGGATCAGATTCTCTGTTCTAAATCTGCTTCCCGCAGTTCAGCCCCATTATATCCTATGGGCCATTGAAGTCAATGGCGAAAACATAGGGTATATTCTGGGGGCTGGAGGGAAGGAAGTTTGAGGGAGAGGCTCCAAACTCGCAGGGTAGCTGCTGGAGCCTCTCCCCAAGATACCCTCCATGTTTCAGGAACATTGAACCAGGGGGTCCAATTCTATGGGCCCCCAAACAGGTTGCCCCCATCCCCTCCATTGTTCTCTGGTGGGGGGAAAACACAGGCGTTGCAGCTGCCACCAATAGCAACAGCAGCCATAACTTTTTAAAGAGCCCCTTCCAAGAGCTGGGGGAGCCAGAATGACCTCTCGCGTGTGATCACACGTGAGAGGTGGAATTTGCCCCCACCACCCCGGGGGCTCAGGTAGGCAAGGGAATGTTAAGGAGTAATTAATTATGGAGTATCCGTGATGTATTGCTTGCATAGCTGTAAATTCCATTGAACTCAGGTATTAGCTTCTGAATAGTCAGGCATAAAGTTGAGGGTTCAAACCCTTCTTTTGTTCAGCCTTAGCTTTTCTTATACCAAAACACCTTAAAGTGTGTAAGAAAATACCGTAACCTACCTCTTTTCCTTCCATCACTTTCACTGTTTGCTGTAGCATTCTGATCCAAGTAGTACAGCCCTACGAAAGGTCACTCCATAACCAATGTACAAAGTTTTGAGTCCAGTGGAACATTTAAGACCAACAAAGTTGAATTCTGGGTACACGAAAGTTTATACCCACAATCCATCTTTGTTGGTCTTAAAGGCGCCACTGAGCTCAAACTGCTCCATAACAAATGTGTTAGCCTTCAAGGTTTCACAAATCTCTGCGCTAGTGTTTGTTTTTATTTAAAGACGCCAGCTTCTACGACCTTTGCACTGTAATGTGGGCTGTACCGGGTCACTACAGGGAATACTCGCACACAGAAGTACCACAGAAGGGCATTTTTTTAAAACGGGTGCGAGCGAAAGTCTTATGGGCTCAGCCTAGGGTTGCCATCCTCCAGACTGGGCCCGGAGTTCTCCCGAATTACAACTGGTCTCAGGACTACAGTGATCAGATCCCCTAGAGAAAATGGGAGCTTGCAAGGGCAGACGGGATGGAATCCCATTCCTATGAGCACGTTCCTCTTCCCACCCAGAGTTGGCAACGCCGCCCCAGCTCCACGGGCTCAACTAGGGAGCCCAGCGCATCCGCCTACAGCCGCTTGATCTCAAGCTCCTCCCCCGTGGGTGAGAACCCCGAGTCTGAGCGACAACTGCTTCGGCAAATAGGATCGCGGAATTCTCTCCGAACCTCCTGTGTCTGTAAGTGCCGTCAACCCGCAGCCGATTTATGGCGACTCCAGCAAGGGGCTTTCAAGGCAAGAGGTGGCTTGCCATTGCCTTCCTCTCGGCAGCGTCTTCCTGCGGACCCGGCTTAGCTTCTGAGAACTGAGGAGATCGGCCTCTACCCCCCCCCCCTTCCCACCGTCCTACGGGAAGGCTTTTCAGACTCGATATGACCCTCCCTGCTTGAATGATGTTTCGTCTTGCCAATCGCGTTCTCCGCCTCCTGATGGTGACCTTGAAGGGCTGATGAAAACTTAGAGCGCGAGGGACGGTAAGATGGCCGCGGCGGCAGCAGCAGCGAGGGGGAGG
The DNA here is from genome assembly GCF_001447785.1 of Gekko japonicus. Classification (NCBI taxonomy): domain Eukaryota; kingdom Metazoa; phylum Chordata; class Lepidosauria; order Squamata; family Gekkonidae; genus Gekko; species Gekko japonicus. The sequence goes on along the minus strand of NW_015174272.1, from coordinate 1,235,317 downwards.
GGAGACGGCCCTCGTTCTGGTGGGAGAGGGGAGCCACTTTCCCGCGCGCGCGGGCGGCCGTTCCTTTCCTCGCGCGTGGGCAAACGGAGCGGCGGAAGGATGCGTGCAGGAGAGCCGCCGGGGAGGGAGGACCTTTGGGAGCCCGATGGAGAATCGGGGTGGGGGTTTTCTGCGTTTGGGGGAGGGTGTGAGGGCGCGTCTTCTCAGGCAGGCAAGAGGGTTCTTTCCAAGAGAGGATATGTTTTTAAAGGGCGAGGGTAGGAGAGGTTTTTAAAAAAAACACATTCTTTTTGTTTTGTTTTGCGTTACGATCCTAAAGCCTTCCCCTTCTACTTCCTCCGCATCCGACGGGGTTTTTTTACACACCGAAACCACCGCGAATTATTTGCCTGCACTTACAAAGGAACAACAGAGCAAACCAGGATTCTGTTTTTGATGCTTACTTTTTATTTAATGGAGTGTCTCAGAAGATGGGAGCTGAACAGTGGTTGACTGGAAAAGAAGCGGGATTAATATCCAGAAAGGGAGGGGGAGGGTGTTTCAGCAAAGTACTCCCTTAGCTTCTCGGGACTGGCATTCTGTCTCTGTGGGGGTTTCTTCCGTGGAAATGGGATAAGACTGAGGTTATGAAGGAGGCTGGGGACGAGGTGGAAATTTGGGAAGAGATGATGTTTCTGGTCTTAAGTTGGGGAGCTCATTTGGAAGAACTGGTTTAAACACAGGAGGAGAAAATTGTTACCTTATGCATAGTAAGACCATGGAGAATTTAACACTTAAGTTTGTAGTCAAGATGTGATTCACATGAAAGGGGGGGGTTATGTGTTTGGTGTCACATTGTAAATAAATTGCTGATGTTTCTCCTTGTAGGGGTTGACATGAACAGAATTCGCATCCACGTTTTGCCCTCCAGCCGGGGTCGATTAACCCCAGTCCCAAGGCCACAAGAGGCCTTGTTGTGTGCGTTTGCTCACCGCCCATGCTCTCAGCCTCGCTTGGAGGGCCATGAGTTCTGCATTAAGCACATTCTGGAAGACAGGAATGCTCCTTTCAAGCAGTGCAGCTACATTTCTACTAAGAATGGGAAACGGTGCCCAAATGCAGCTCCCAAACCTGAGAAGAAGGATGGGTATGTGTTCCATATCTTCAAACTCTCTAGTGACTGATAATATATAATATATCTGCTCTCATTTTGAGATGTAGGAGCAGGTAATTTGTGATGTGTCTTAAAGACAAATAGATGAATAATAGTGTTTAGTAGTTGTGGAACACATTGGGGTTTTTTTTGCCAAATCAAGCCCTATCATATCTTGATTAGGCTCATGCCAGCTACTCCATTACTGCATTTAATTAGACTTTTGCCTGCTTTTGGTCTGTCTGGAAGTATATGTTGTAGGTCAGTGGTTGTGTTTTAAAAGGAAGACACATGAGGGATTCCTTTCCTTTTTGCTTTATGCTTTCTCAGGACATGTCCCAGCAAAAGAGGATGGGGGGGAGTTAAGGGTGGGTCTGCAAAATTATAGGTACTTCTGTGTGTGAGTATACCCTGTAGTGACCCAGTTCAGCCCACATTACAGTGCAAAATCTGTTGCCTTAGTCAGAATGTTTATCCCATATCAGCATAATACAAACAACTGAGAAAGGTTCTAAAAGGTACTTGAGTTCAAACTCTGTAAAATCTTAGGAAGGGACAGCTGCTGAGAACACAACAAAAGTAAGTTTTATATGTCTAGCTTGGATGGCATTCATGTACACATCATGTAGTTGCTTTGGGTCCTAGCTGATTTTGAAAGGCACATCTCTCCAAAGAGCTGTGGTACAGCTCCTTAAGTGTGCTTTGGTCGTGAATAAAGCATTTGTTTTCAAAACATGGAATAGTTAATTGATCCAGCATTTTTCCCATTATACTATTATTTTTCCCATTATACTAGACCAGTTGTCCAAAACTATGTCCAGTAAGAATTGTTCATTTGTTACAAGAAATGAACAAAGCACCTATGAGTGCAAAGCATCTACTCTCAAGAGACTGTTTCACTTATACATAATTAATTGCTCTGGTTTTCCTCTTTCCAGTTAGCAGGCATGCCCCTATCAAATAGGGGGAGGAGTGGGGATGGAGAGTTAAATAAGTGTGACAGCCTCTAGTGCAGGGGTGGCCAAACTGGCTTAATGTAAGAGCCCCATATAAGTAACATCAGATGTCTGAGAGCCACAAGACATGAACCAATATTACACATGTTTTTATTGGAAAATATGCAAATTTGCTTTTTATTAACATTAAATAAGACTGCCAGAAATAAAAATAAAAAGGGTAAAAACAGGTATTGATAATTATATTTAAAGAGACAAATGGGGGGTGGGGGCTTTGAGAATGCATTTAAAGTTGCTTTCTTTCTCCCCCCCCCCCCCCACTTCAAGCCTACCCACGGAGGGGAACACTGGCTGGGGAAGGGAAGACTGCCTCTTCTTCACGTCCCCAGCCACCCTGCCAGGAGCCGCACAACATGTGTGAAAGAGCTGTATGTGGCTCCCGAGCCGCAGTTTGGCCACCCCTGCTCTAGTGGAAACAGAGTCCTATTTATCTGTTGCATTGCACTGAAACACAGGGTGAGCTTCTTGGAGTGTGGGTAATTTCCATGTGAAGTACTGATAGGGAGTCTCTGTGTGTCAAAGAGTGGCATTTTGCAACCAGCGTGAGCCTCTGAGGTGCTAGCAATGCCACTGGGCTGGCAGCATGGAAATAGGTGTGACAGACATGACTTCCATTAATGCCTGTTAGACCCACATAGTGGGCCCAGCTGTCTCCCACTATGTCTGCCCAAGTATAAGCTGCGTCTCTCCTCCTCCTCCCCCCCCCATTTTGTTTGCCAGCACACCAACATCTTCATAGGTAGACATCGTGTTTGTTTTTGTTTGTTTTTTCACTTGGGCCAAAAAGGTTGCCAGCTTCTGCTGTAAAATTAAATTTCTTCTGGCTGTATGGATTGGCTGTCAGAAACATTTACTTAAGCACAGGATTCATACGGGTTTTTTTGTTAACACTATTAATAATTTTTATAAATAATAATAATAGACATATCTTAATATATGGGAAACAGGAATACAACAGCAACTCAGTAAACAAAGAACAAATCATATCACTAACAATTAGGGTTCCACTGATGAGCCTAATTAAATTGATAGGCAAGTATGCAATAACATACAGAATTCGAGCTAATAATGAAGTATTTAAAATACTTAAAATTTGGCTACTTAATAGCCCAAGGTGGAGCTGTATTTCATAGGCCATTTGTGATTTTGCTGTGCTTCAAACTTTTATTTGTCTTGTTTTAGCAACTATTCAGTTTCAAGATGTGACATTACCAGATACTCCATGATATGCTGCTCTGCTAACTTTAGAATACCTTGATGAGGAGAGTTTACTGATGTATGGGTCTTCTGTTCTGTATTGAAGTGCTGCGTGTTGTCTTGTCATCTGCTCTTATCCTCTGTTGTCTGCTTTGCTTTTTGTTCAAATGTGACCTGGTGAAAGTCTCAAGTCCACTTTGTCTTTTTCCTTGTTAATAACAAAACCTTGTTGCTTTAACAGTAAAGGTTATTAAAGTTTGTGAACTATTAAAATTCTGTTACTGACTAGAACTGGGTACTGTGTTCTGTATTTGACAGTGAAATTTAAATGATTTGCCCCCCCTACAAAATTTAATTGACATTGATAGTTTTGTATTCTCTTATGCTGTCCATTCCTTTAAACAAAACAAAAACACAATTCTTGCTTGTTTACTTGAAAATAGATGGTACTGAGGTCATTAAATACTGAGGTTTCTATTTTATCTTTCCATCTAGTGTGTCATTTTGCTCTGAGCACGCTCGCCGAAATGCTTTGGCACTGCAGGCTCAAATGAAGAAGTCCAATCCTAGCCCTGTACGAGAGTCTCTCCTTTGTCAACTGAGCTCCTACGCCAAGACAGAGCTGGGCTCCCAGACTGCAGAGAGCAGCCGTAGTGAGGCAAGCAGGATACTAGGTAAGTTGAATAGGTGACGGAAGGTTTGGCATATTTATGATTCTTGTCATTAAATCAGAATTTATTTTTTTAGAAATTATAGATCTGGTTGATGTGGCTTACACCTAAAACAGTACAGCAAAATTAGCAAGGGCATAAAAACCTCATAAAACAAACATTGACCAAACCAGTGTTCTATCTAGTCCAGCATCTTGTCTCAAACAGTGGCCAACCGGTTCCGCTGGAGGAGCAACAACAGAACATAGAAGCCATAGTCTTCCCCTAATGTTGCCTCCTAGCACTGGTATTCAGAGGTTTACTGCCACTGAATTTGGAGGTTCCCTTTAGTCACCGTGGCTTGTAGTTACTGACAGACCTATCCTCCATGAATCTGTCTAATCCCTTTTTAAATCCATCTGTACCTGTGGCCACCACTATGTCCTCTGGCAGTGAATTCCACATTTGAATCATTTGTTGTGTAAAGAAGTATTTATTTTTGTTCATCCTGAATCTACTGCCCGCCAACTTCATTTGATGCCCCTGAGTTCTAGTATTTTGGGAGAGGGATTCAATAATAATTTTATATAACCTTATAAACATTTATCACCCCTTTTGTCTTTTTTTCTAAACTCTTCAGCTTTTCCTCATAGCAACAGTGCTCCATCCCTACAATTGTTGTTCCCCTCCTCTGTACTTTTTCCAGCTCTCTGTCCTTTTTGAGATACAGTGACCAGAACTGCACACAGTATTCCAAATGAGGCTGCACCATAGATCCATGCAAGGGCATTATAATATTGACTGTTTTACATTCAGTTCCTTTCCTAATAATCCTCAACACAGTGTTTGCTTTTTTCACTACTGTGGTGCACTGGGTTGATATTTTCATCGAGCTATCTACTATGCCCTCAAGATCTTAGTGTGTACCTCTTTGGGATTGTTCATCCCAATATGCATCACCTTACACTTCAGCGTTGAACTTCATTTGCCACATTGCTGCCCAGTTACCCAATTTGAAGAGATCCTCCTGGAGCTCTTCATTCAGCCTCAGTTTTCACTATCCTGAGTAATTTTGTGTCATCTGCAACCTTAGCCACTACTAATCTGCTCACCCCCAGTTCCAGATCTATAGTACTAGCTTTTATAATTATTCTTGTGGGACCCTACTGGTGACTTCCCTCCATTAAGAGAACTGTCCATTTATTCCTATTCTAGTTCCTTTTGTTTAACCAATTTTTAATCCATAAAAGGAACCATTCTCTTATCTCATGACTGCTAAACTTACTCAGGAGTCTTTGGTTGAGGTACCTTGTCAAAAGCCTTGTGAAAACCCAAGTATATAATGTCTACTGTGTCAGCGTTAGTTACCTGCTTGTTCACTTTCTCAAAGAACTCCAAAAAGTTGGTGAAGCAGAACTTGCCTTTGCAGAAGCCATGCTGATTTTTCCTCAGCAGGCTTTGTTCCACTTCAGTAGATTGCTACAATGTGGCAACATTTACAACCTTGTTGAAAGAGAATGACTGGCCACGTTGTTTAGCTGTGATTTCTAATGTCATAAATATATATATATAAAAGAAAGTCCCCTCACTGTAAAATCAATGCCCAGGTCGAACCCATGGACCTAGAAGCATGAAAATTGGGGAGAGCACTCCTACCATGACATAGATGCTCACTAAGAAGGGATTTTTAGAAATTAGATCCCTAAGGGGGCCAAAAGGGGTAAAATGTACTCCCCCCCATTGCTTCCTATGTGGCTGCCAGGCTGCTGCCTCCTTGTACCCCCCACTCTCTGATTGGTCAGCTGCAGAGCTCAGTGTTCTGAGGTAAAAACAGTTACAGGAGACTGCAAAGAGCTAACGACAGTTGAGGAAATCAGGAATGGCCATCCACCTGTGAGGTGCAGCAGTGCTGCTGGCCCAGCCTCCCTGATGGCTTCAAATGCGCTCCCCTTACACCTGACAGGCGGCTGTCTGTCAAGTGCAGCAGTGGGTGCAGGGTGCTTAAAGCCATCAGGGAACCCACCCCAGCAGTAATGCCTTAGCAATCCTGCTGGCCCAGCCTCCACAATGGCTTCCAATACCCCTCTCCCCTACACTGGACAGGCAGCTTCCTGTCAGGTGTAGGAGAGGGAGTGGGATGTTTACATCCATCAGGGAGGCTTGCTCAACAGGATTGAGGATTGATTGCTCAGGCGGCTGTCTGTCAAGTGCAGCAGTGGGTGCAGGGTGCTTAAAGCCATCAGGGAACCCACCCCAGCAGTAATGCCTTAGCAATCCTGCTGGCCCAGCCTCCACAATGGCTTCCAATACCCCTCTCCCCTACACTGGACAGGATGCTTCCTGTCAGTTGTAGGAGAGGGAGTGGGATGTTTACATCCATCAGGGAGGCTTGCTCAGCAGGATTGCCTCAGCGCTGCTGCTGGCCCAGCCTCCCCGATGCCTTTAAACACACTCCCCCCTCAACACCAGACCAGCAGGTGTCTGTCAGGTGTAGGAGTAGGGCCAGGGTACTTTCATCCATCAGGGAGGCTGCCCAAACAAACACCTTAGCAATGCTGCTGGGCCAGCCTCCCCAAAGGCTTTAGATACACTCCCACTCACCCCTCCTCCAACTGACAGGTGATTGTCAGTTGCAGAGCACTGAAAGCCATCAAGGAGGGTGCCCAGGCAGCATTGTCTTAACAATCCTGCTGGTCCAACCTCCCCAATGCCTTCAGACACGCTACCCCTCCTATACCTGACAGACAACTGCCTGTCAAGGGTTGGAAGGGGCGCGGAGTCCTTAAAGTCATCAGGGAGGCTTGCTTAGCAGGATTGCCTTATTGCTGCTGCTGGCCCAGCCTCCCCAATGTTTTTAAACATAATCCCCCCTTATACCAGACAGGCAGGTTTTTGTCAGGTGCAGGAGCAGGACCAGAATACTTTAATCCATCAGGGAAGCTACCCTTTAGCCACACTCCCACCCACTATGGAAATATACCCCAAATTTGTAGAAAAGTGGTTTCCTGTATCAGGTTATTTAACTCCTCACAATGTGGGTTCTGGAAAATTGGTTCATATCAACTTGCTTAATCTCTGATTGCTCGTATGTTGTTTTGAATATGTATATGTCCCACTTCTTAAATGTAACATAAATGAGAAGCATTTTTGTTAAAAAAAAAAAAGTATGCCCTGCACTCAAAAAAAAAAATTCAATGCCCAGGTCAAACCCCTGCACCAAGAAACCCAAAATAAGGGGAGTGCACTCCTACCATGACGTCAGCCCCCACTACAAAGAAATTTCTGAGAAACACGATCCCTAAGTGGGTAAAAATAAGGGGTAAAATGTGTTCCCCCAATTGTTTTCTATGTGCCTGGCAGGTTGCTGCGTCCTTGGCCCACCCCCATTTGTCAACTATGTAGCTCAGAGTTCTGAGGTAAAACCTGTCTGCTCACACTCACCTCCCTCTGATCGTTCAGCTGTGGATCTCAATGTTCTGAGGTAAAAACACAGTTAAGAGACTGCAGACGTTGAAGACAGTTACAGAAATCAGCAATTGAGCTCACCAAGCAGCCGGTCCTAGCACTTGAGGGCATAATCACCAATGTGGTCTACAGAGAGGTCCTTCAGTAGAGAAAAAAACAAGTATGTATGTCTCGCTTCATTTTTTACACTACAATTCTTCTCCATTAGAATTCCTACAACAAATGTTACATTTCAAACTTCACTTCATCAGTATTATAACTGGATTTATGGAACTTAAATATAGTAGTGAAGCATGGGTATCAGGCTAGCAATAAATATTCTCTGACCTGACCTGGACAGCCCAGGCTAGCCTGATCTCATTAGATCTTGGAAGCTTAACAAGGTCAGCCTTAGCTAGAATTTGGGTGGGAGAGACCACCAAGGAATACCAGGGTTACCCCTCCTCCAACTGACAGGTGATTGTCTGTCAGTTGCAGAGCACCGAAAGCCATCAAGGAGGGGGCCCAGGCAGCATCGTCTTAACAATCCTGCTGGTCCAACCTCCCCAATGCCTTCAGACACGCTACCCCTCCTATACCTGACAGACAACTGCCTGTCAAGGGTTGGAAGGGGCGCGGAGTCCTTAAAGTCATCAGGGAGGCTTGCTTAGCAGGATTGCCTTATTGCTGCTGCTGGCCCAGCCTCCCCAATGTTTTTAAACATAATCCCCCCTTATACCAGACAGGCAGGTTTTTGTCAGGTGCAGGAGCAGGACCAGGATACTTTAATCCATCAGGGAAGCTACCCTTTAGCCACACTCCCACCCACTATGGAAATATACCCCAAATTTGTAGAAGAGTGGTTTCCTTTATTAGGTTATTTCACTTCTCACAATGTGGGTTCTAGAAAATTGGTTCATATGAACTTCCTTAATATCTGATTGCTCGGATGGTGTTTTGAATACATAGTTATGTCCTACTTCTTAAACGTAACATAAATGAGAGGCAATTTTGTAAAAACAGGGGGGGTATGCCCTCCCTCCCCCAATTCAATGCCCAGGCCAAACCCCTGCACCAAGAAACCCAACATAAGGGTAGTGCATTCCTTCCATGACATAAAACCTCAGGAGCTGACTTAACAGATGACTGCTTCTTAAACGTTGCCTGCTCCAGAGTGAGCTCACCAAGCAGCCGGTCCTAGCACTTGAGGGCATAATCACCAATGTGGTCTACAGAGAGGTCCTTCAGTAGAGAAAAAAACAAGTATGTATGTCTCGCTTCATTTTTTACACTACAATTCTTCTCCATTAGAATTCCTACAACAAATGTTACATTTCAAACATCATCAGTATTATAACTGGATTTATGGAACTTAAATATCGTAGCAAAGCACAGGTATCAGGCTAGTTTTGCATATAATAAAATTCATTTATGGAGTGTGCTTCCTAGTAGTAATTAATGTGCACCCCCATTGTGGAAT
>NW_015174272.1:1213128-1226191 GCF_001447785.1 Gekko japonicus | reverse complement strand
AGAGGTCCTTCAGTAGGGGGGGGGGGAACAGTACATATGTCTCACTTCATTTTTACACTACAATCTTCTCCATTAGAATTCCTACAACAAATGTTACATTTCAAACGTCACTTCATCAGTATTATAACTGGATTTATGGAACTTAAATATAGTAGTGAAGCATGGGTATCAGGCTAGCAATAAATATTCTCTGACCTGACCTGGACAGCCCAGGCTAGCCTGATCTCATTAGATCTTGGAAGCTTAACAAGGTCAGCCTTAGCTAGAATTTGGGTGGGAGAGACCACCAAGGAATACCAGGGTTGCGATGTTGAGGCAAGCAATGGCAAGCCACCTCTGAATGTCTCTTGCCTTGAAAACCCTAGGGGGTCGCCATAAGTCAGCTGTGATTTGACAGCAAAAACAACAAATATTTTCTACAACTTTAGGTGCTACTTCAGATAAAAGTCTACGGATGTCCAGTTGCTGCATTGTCTAGGGTGTGAGAGTTACATGTGGATTGCTATTTAAAAAAAAAAAATTATTGGAGAGAATATAATCATGAGACATGCTGTACATCTTCTCAGTACATTATGTCAGTGTTGTAGCTTCTTCCTTTAATACCAAATATTTGTTTACAGGAGGTTCCTGAAGTACAGGATGGAAGAAATTGCATTTCCCACATAGCATGGTTATTGCCTGCTTGGATCTGTTAAAAAGAGTGAATAAGCAAAAGGGGTCAAAGGTAGTTGGGGATAGAAAGGACCAGGCTTATAATGGAATCCATGTATCATCTAATTCAAGCCACTCCCTGAGGATGAACAGTCTTGTGCCTAATCAGTCTAGCAGGATTTTTATCTAGCTTTGTGGTATTGGTTTTTTAAGTGTTCAGAGTTGTACAGCCTAGGTAGCTTGTGGTATTTCTGGAAACTTAGAAATAGTAAGGATGGAAAACCAGGATTTTTAAAAAAAATAACTTTTCTTCGAATGCACTGAAGTTTGCCATATTCTGCCTTTCTTTCCCTCCCTTTTTTCCATTATGGAAAAACTGAAGTCCTGGGTTTCTGCTGAGTATGAGGCCAGGAAGATGTTATAGCAGAAGAGAAGAGTGCGCATGTTGTTTATAGATATTAGGATACTCAACTCCGCTATGGTTAAGTAGATTCTTATTAGTACTGTATCTGAGACAGATTTAAGATGTTTGGCTTTTAGGATTTCTGAGTGAAGTTCTTTATTGCTAATGCTAGAGCAGACCATTATTTCATCATTCCTGCCTAACTGAATAGGCGCTGTACAGACAGGCACTTTAGGCGTTCTACAAATAGCTCTTCCTTGCTTTAGTTGGGCAGACTTAGGTCAGTATATGAAGGCAGGTATTATATGCGTTTTAAGGCAGGGTCTCCTGTGAGATTTAGTGCTTTAACAACTTTGAACTAACTGGTGGATTTCTGCCTTACGGTATAGGGCTTAGTCATATCAGGACTAGGAAGGAATTGTGTTTCTGAAGTCATGCTAATTTCTTCTGATTTAAGTTGTCAGCCAACTTTTCTCTGTATCACATATACCATGGGATTCTCTCCTTCAGATGAGGACAGCTGGAGTGATGGAGAGCAGGAGCCTCTTACTGTGGATCAGACATGGAGAGGTGACCCTGACAGTGAAGCAGACAGCATTGACAGTGACCAGGAGGACCCGCTTAAGTGAGTCGTGTAATATGGTGATGCCTGTGTGAATTAGTGTGGCAAGGTAATCAAAATTAGGAGTTCATAGCATTCCTGCAGACAAAAAAAGCTGTTGTTGATCTCAAAACTTGCAATTGAGTGCAACTTTATTTTTTCAAGGAAATGGTAGTATGTGGTACAGCATGCTAGCTAGACATGTAAATAAATAGGTGATAATTTATTCCTCTTCTGAAGCAGATATAGGCATTCTCTGAAAATGCAATATTTACTAAAGTATCCCTTTTTTCATGTGCTGACCCCAGGTTATGAAGCCTCTGAAATTAAATTTATAGCTTAATTCTATCCCAAAGGCTTTAGGAAGGTAACAAATGTTTAAAGGAAACATTTATAGATGATATGTTAAAATCCACACCTACCAAATTTGCCTAATCGTGACCAGTAAACAACCACTTAAATAAAGCCTTCAGTGCTTCCAAAAGAAGCTCTGGCTTTAGAATGTCTGTAAGGGAGAAGCTCCAGTTCTGCAACAGCCCTCTGTACACTGATGTTGCCTGGACTTGGGGCACACATGGAACACTGGAGATGACATCGTTGTTCATTCTTGCGCTTGTTGGATTAGTGGGGAGATGTGTGTTCAGTCACTGCCAGGAGACTGGCAGTTGTATTCTGCACATGTCGGTGACTGCAAATAGGTACTACAGGCAAGCCCACAGAGAGTCCATCATTGGTCATCTCACATATTGTCAGGCCCTTGATAATATGTGGAAAGTGCTTCAGGCTGCTACTGCAACCCAACTCACTGTGATGAATCCAGGCACATACTGTGACTGAGGCATAGTTGTGACCACCAAGATTTTCTGGGGTTCTGATGGGAAGCATATGCTGTCTGCCTCTGAGCTGAAGCTTTGTCAAGTCCAGCGTTCTTTTCCTTAAACCTTTGAGGAGAATGCTGAACTGTCTCAATGCTCACAGCTGTCAACAGTGTTCCAGACGAAGGCCACTGGGGTCTAGCTGATTGATTGCTTTGCTATTAAATAGTTTTCTTTTGCTAGCTGTCTCATTTGGCAACTGCATAAATTAGTTTGCTCTGGAGCCATCCTTCATGAGCTAAGGCAAAAATGTGTGAGCCAGAGGCTAAAAAACTGTGAGCTAGCTCACACTGACTCATCTTAGAGGGAACACTGGTCACAGCTGTCAACAGTGTTCCAGATGAAGGCCACTGGGGTCTAGCCGATTGATTGCTTTGCTGTTAAATAGTTTTCTTTTGCTAGCTGTCTCTTCCCTATTGATGACTAGGAAGTATAAACTGTAAGTCGATTTGCTTACTCATTAAATTGGATTCTCTGGCAGACATGCTGGGGTGTACACTGCTGAGGAAGTGGCGCTGATCATGAGAGAGAAGCTGATCCGGCTGCAGTCTCTGTATATTGACCAGTTCAAACGGCTCCAACACCTCCTGAAAGAAAAGAAGCGACGGTACTTGCACAGCCGCAAAGTGGAACATGAAGCCATAGGTCAGTGTTCCCCACTGCTTCCTGCTTGATAGTTGTGAGATAGGCCACAGAAGCCTTGCTAAAGCTGAACAGGAGTTTAAGGCAGTAATGTAAAGTGGGGTCAAGATGCATTTTCAAGACCTTAAAAATGACAAAATGACCATGTTTTTATTTGGCTGGGATTTGCAACAGGCAGGGTAGTATTCTGTGTCTGTCTTAAGGATGCTTCCTTGGTGTCTTCCAGGCAGCAGCCTTCTGACAGGCCCAGAGGGACTTCTAGCTAAAGAACGTGAAAACCTAAAACGGCTGAAATACTTGAGACGATATCGGCAGCGGTATGGTGTGGAGGCTCTTCTGCACCGACAGCTGAAGGAACGTAGAATATTGGCTACTGAGGGTGCTGCTCAGCAGGTACTTGAGTCAGACTGCGCTTTTATATGTGTAAATTCCCTGGCCTTAGGGAAGGTAGAAATTGTGGGCTTAGGGATTTTCCCACCCCTTGAAGGTAATATGAACACATAAGAGCTAGCTTTTGCGCAGTGAATAACTGCTGGTGTAAAGATTATCAGCTAAGAACTCCCTATTCATAATCCAAAATGCACAGTGAATTAAGAAGGAGGGCAACTAGCTCTTGACATCCACTGAACTGGTTATTTCTTTTGGACTCAGCATGATTTTATCCTGCCAGTTTCATCTGTTCTGTCTATTATGTTACATTGACTCTTAGATGCAACTTTTATAATTGAATGTAAGAGTCCATTCCTGTATAAGGCTTTTCTGCCAACAGTATTGGAACATTGTCTTGTGCTCTGGTCTGTCCATTTCAGGCACACACCACCCGTTCCAGCCAGAGATGTTTGGCCTTTGTGGATGATGTTCGGTGCTCCAACCAGTCTCTCCCAATGACAAGACACTGCCTTACTCGTATCCTTTCAGCATCTTAGTTGCTTGGTTCAGTATTTCTGCCTATTCCACCATTTTAGAGCTGTAGTCAATAATTTTTATTTTCTTGGCCCTGAATCAAAGCTGATGTTGTAGCCACTGGTTTCAAGCAGAAGCCCAGATAAATGCCTTTCTGTGGTCTGTTGGCTCTTCCGTAGCTTCAGGACGGAACAGTCAATTCAATTGGAAGCAACAGCCAGACCTCAAAAGTTTAAAATTAAAGCCTCGATGCTGAAATAAAGCTCTTGTTTATGAAAATATACAAGTAGAGAGTTCTTCTAGACTTCCTGATCAGTTTTTAGGAAACTAATAGAATTTACTGAAATCTATATTTATACTTTGGTGTGTTTAGACAGTCAGAACATAACCTCGGATAGGGAGCAGTTCAAGGATGGTAGTGTCACAAATGCGCTCTGGGTCTCTGTGTTCTCACATGCATGTAGTGTGTTTGCCTGCATATAAAAGTGTGTTCTCGCTTCTTATGCCACCAAGTTACAAACCCCAGCCTGTCACAGAACCAGCAATTTGGGGTACCCCAGTAAGGCTGCCTCTGAGCAAGTACAAAGGGCAGAGCTTTCCGATTACTTTAGACTTCCTCCCCCCATGCATGCATGTTCTTAGCATATAGGAGCAGTCTAGAAATGTGGGTAGGATTTAAATAATAGTTTGCTTTCTTAAATAGATTAAGTCAGAGCACATACATGGAAAATAACTGTCATGTCTAGTGAGTACAGATCTAAGGATAAGCATATGAACATAAATCTAGCTAAGTTACAGTACAAGACAGTTGCCTTTCATGGAGTAAAGACATCCCCAGACACCCCCCCACACACACACAAACACACTGCATCCTTTGCAGAGGATCCTGGGTCCCAGCATCTGGGCAAAGCAATAGAATAAAGAATCCACCCCCCAATCCAGATTTAGGGCTCCTGGCCTCATGAGAGATATCCCAAAGCTCTTCCCCAGTCAGGCTAGGTGTCATGAACTAAGCGCGTCATACCACAGAGCTTGTTATATAACAGTCATCCATCCCTCTTGGAAGGTAAGCTAAATAGTTATCTCTGAGCTGAAATCCACTTCCAGCTTTCTCTGACACTCCGGTGCATTTTATTGTCCTTCACTTGTGGATATAAACAGTTGTCATGGTTTCAGGGATTCTTCAATGTGCTCCAAAGCATCCTATAATCTCCAGAAGCACAATGGTCAGAGCTTTTACTCCTATTCTGAATTTAGATTTAGCATAACTCAAACTCCGTGGCAAATCAATCTAATGACCAGGTGTTCATTTAGTAACCCAAATATAGATGACTAAGACTGCTGGTTGTGACGTGCAAAGGAAAATGTCTCCACTAAAAATTTCTGTGAGGTTTTATAAATTCTGTTTCTTTTGTGAAGCTAAATGGCATTTGACAGAAGTCCAGCATCATTTCCTAAGTCCTGGATTGTTTTAGAGAACAGACAGCAAAATTGTTTTAGAGAGCAGGCAGCAAAATGTTAACTCAGGAAGGAGTCTGGGCCCAAAATAGAATTCGAGGTTCCTTTTGGACTGGAAAGAATCTGGACCAAAATAGAATTCGAGGTTCCTTTTGGAGGGGAGGTTCCACTCAGTTTTTTGGCCGTGCCTTTTCAGAGTTCCAATGTTGCTCTCAATCCCTGGAGGAGCATAAATAGAGTGGCCTGTGCCCCCCCCCTTTTAAAAATGTCCCCCATCTTTAAAAATCCTGGCCACACCCCTGTGTGGCTCTGCCACTGAAGCCATCCCAGAAACTTCCGTTTAGTACAGAATACAGCTGCCCTGTTGCTAATGTCCATATTAGTGAGGTTTTGAAAAATCTACAGTAGTTGCTGTGTTTTTTTTTTCTTGAGTTCAATTAAAAGTGCTGGTTTTAACCATTGAAGCTCTTAATGGCCTGGGACCTGCATATATGGTGGACCACCTCTTCCAGTAAGAACCCTCAAGTGTAATGCTTGTCACAGCAGATGCTGCTCACAGTCCCAATACCAAGAGAGGTTAGGACCACTCAGGCCCGTAGCTAACAACTTTTTGGCTGCCCTGTTCCTTTAGAATAGATGGTCTAGAGAACTGTATGAGAAGTGTCTCATCTGTAGCAATTTCTTTTGGAAAAAATATAAGTCTGAAAGCAGAATAGCTATTTTAAGTTGGAGGAAGACTTATTAGATTTGAGGAATGCTTTAAACTTTGCTGAGCTGAAAGGTACAATACAGGTCTCTGTGTTTGGAAACCAACAGGAAAGTGGTATATAAATATTTTTAAAATAAATAGAAACCTTCCAGCACTAACATTTACCTGGAGGATGTTTTTATAAGGGTGCAAGTGCAGGTCAGTTCATCCCACTTTGGTTGGCACCCCTAAACTCCTGTGTTTCTTACAGTCAGGACTGGTTGCCAAACACACTGAAGAGAGTCACCAGCTTTGAGAAGTGGGGGTGGAAGAGACCTTCAGTTCTTCAAGCCCGAATCAAAAGATTCCTTGGTGGAACTACTAGCCACGATGGGTAGAAGGAACCTCTATATACAGAAGTGGCAAACCTCGGAATACCAGTGCTAGGAGGCGGCATCAGCCTTGGCCTCTGTGCCCATTTGTAATCCTCTACAGCTTCTGGTTGGCCACTGCAGGAAACTATATGCTGGTCTAGATGGACCACTGGTCTGATCCAGCAACCTCTACTTACGTTCTTATGTGGGACCTCCCTGATTAGTTCTATAATTCACAGGTTTTCCACCTGAACTATCCCTAGATCTTGGGGCATTCCCTTTCAGACCTTTGAGATCTGTTTCATTTGCGGAGGGGCTGTGGTTCAGTGGTAGAGCATTTGTTTGGCATGTAGGAAGTCCTAGGTTTAGTCTGCAGCATCTCCAGTTAAAAAGATCAGCTAGTAGGTCATGTGGAAACCTCTACCTGAGGTTCTGGAGAGCTTCTGCCAATCTTAGTAAGCAGTATTGATCCTAGTGGAACAGTGGTGTGACCTTAGTGGACCAGTGGTCTGGTGTGTTTATCACCTAATTCAGGGGACTTAGGTGATGTTTCTAGTAGTACTGATGCGGTGAAGATAGGAGCTCTGTTTGTACAAGAAGGGCTCCGTATGTTCCACAAAGGCAAAGTAGTGCTCTGCATGAACCATGCCCACCAGAGGATATTTGTAGGGTGATCATGTGAGCTACATTTTCAGCATTCTTTAGGCATTGCAGTATAGATAAGCTTGCCACTACAGGTGCCTCTTTGCAGGAGGGTCCAGGACTAGGCCCTCTAATGTGTGGTGCGTTCCAAATCCTAGGATGCATGTGGTGCTCTTGAGCATCACTGTTACCTGAGACTAGAAAGCTGAACTTGCCTTAATGTTCTTTCCCAGCCAACAAATGTTAGAACTGACCCTTTCTATTTTCCATGATTACATGCTGTGTTCTTTTATATATTTCCTTATATTAGGTTCAGTTAAAGACACAACTAGATGTCCTTCTGTCCTGTCTTAAAGGGTTTTATTTTCCTCTTTGGTGTGTCCATGTTAGGCTGCTGCTATTCAGTTTTCTTCGTGGAAATTTTCTACCAGCTGACCTCAGGTCTTGAAACTAAAGGCCCCACACCACCAAAGGCATTTCTGGTTCTTGTTCCTGAGTCCTACATATGCAGAGGGGGTTAACACACCACTGGATCCAACTTTCTGTATTCCTAACTTAAATCTTACTTACTTTTATTTAGCTCATTTGACCAGAGGTCTTAAGCTTAAACAGAACTGGAATAAAATTATAGCATCAGTTGATATTACATAGGAGAATTAGAACAAATCCAATACACAAATAATAAAATCTGCATCATCATAATATTAGAACCATAGAAGGTTTGGAGAAGATTAAAATTCCTTAATATAATAAATACACTGTGTAATTAGAGTTAATAAAAGGTTAAAATGAGATAGACCCTGAATGATAAGATAGGGTAAACCTTCTGTTAAGATCTTCAGAATCATGAGTTGATTGTAATCTAAAATCCTAGTAAGTTATGTAATAAAACCATTATTTATTTGCAGTTAACTGAGGGACATTTCTCTGGAGTTTCAGAGAGATTACTATTGCCAGATACTTTGCAACAGAATAAGTTATTCCAGGATCAATATCTGCCAATAGTTGAGATGTCAACCAAGGCTCCCTGTTTAAGGAAGAAAGCAAAACTCCAGTGAGCACGCAAACTAGGCTGGAGGACATAAATCTAAACTGTTCTGGATCTTTGTATAGACTTTACTGCTACCCACAAACTTCATATTAGTATCCTGAGTCCCTTGTTGTTTTGTCCTTCAGGATACAAGCATTTTCAAGCAAGAAAGCAGGTGTTCTGCCATGTCACATATTTTGTGTTTTCTCATGCAGAATTTTTGTTATTTGAAGTTGCAAAATCCCAGATTGTCTGGTTTGCTAAATCTGTGTTGAACAATTCTGACGACTGCTTATGGTTGGCAAGGGCTAAGCTGCTTGTTTTGTAAATTTTGCCCACTTCCTTTGACTGCATCTTCAGATATTTGCCAGGACACCAATCAGCTTCTTTTTAAGTTGTGTCAGGGGTCAGAAGAAGCACCCTGCAGCAAGCCAGTGCCTGTAAGCCTCTCTGAAGATCCCTGCTGCCCACTCCATCTCCAGCTACCACCTCAGATGTATGTCCCTGAACAGGTACTGTCTGTTCCCGAGGAGCTGGAAGCTGCTTCCACGGATCTGTACTTGAGCGCAGCTGAACTCCGGCCCACAGAGAGCTTGCCGCTGGAGTTCAGTGATGTAAGTGTATTGTAATGCAGCATCTGCCCACAGCACTTCAGAAGGCACAATTACAGCTGAACTGGGTAGGACTGCTTCAGTAGTGATGTGGGTTTGAAGATTCATGTAAAAGAGCAAGTGGGAGAATGCTAAAGGAGCTGTAGCATGCAAGATACAGGAATGATTGAGAAGCCGTGGGTTAACATTGTCAAGGAACTAAAAGTTCACTAAATATGCGCAAAGGCTCTCATGGGACAGTACCACTTCCTTGCAATTCTTGAAGAAGGATTTCTGTAGCACCTACATAACCCAGGTACATAAGACAAAAGACAGTCACAACGCTAGACACACAAGGAGAGTAGAGTAAGATCAGTCAGGGGACAGTAGCACAAAGAGGGGAGTTCTTGTCTGCATTTGGGAGGAGCCAGGCTAGCAGCTGCTTGAAAGTGAAGACTTCCAGTGGGAGAAAAGATGCAGTCAAGGAATGTCAAGGAATGGAGGATGGTTTTATAGATGAAGAGCATACCAAAGAAGCAGAGAGTGAGAAGGGGTTGAGGGAGGAGCAGTAAATAAATGGGAGCAAGAGAATTAAGACATTTTAGCATTCTTCAGAAGCTCTTTACATAGAATCAGTGGGCAGCCAGTGTAGAGAATGGAGGAGCAATGTGATTGAATGCTTCTGCCTCAGTTAAAAAAAAAACAAAGCAACTTGCTGTCTGTAGATAGCTAACATATAGTCACGGGATAAAAGGACAAGTCCTTTTGTGGATCAAAAACTGACTAATTAATAGGAAACAGAAAGAGTATAAATGGGCAATTTTCTCAGTGGAGGGTGGTAAGCAGTGGGGTACCACAGGGATCAGTACTCGGTCCGATGCTTTTTAACTTGTTTATTAATGATTTGGAGTTGGGAGTAAGCAGTGAAGTGGCTAAATCTGCAGATGACACGAAGTTGTTCAGGGTGGTGACAACCAGGGAGGATTGTGAGGCACTCCAAAGGGATCTGTCGAGGATGGGCGAGTGGGCGTCAATGTGGCAAATGGGGTTCAGTGTGGCCAAGTGCAAAGTGATGCACATTGGAGCCAAAAATCCTAACTATAAATACACGTTGATGGAGTCCGAACTGGCAGAGACTGACCAAGAGAGAGATCTTGGAGTCGTAGTAGATACTTACTGAAAATGTCGAGAAAGTGTGCCGCTGCAATAAAAAAGGCCAACGCTATGCTTGGGATTATTAGGAAAGGAATTGAAAACAAATCAGCCAGTATAATGCCCCTGTATAAATCAATGGTGTGACCTCATTTGGAATACTGTGTACAGTTCTGGTCACCACACCTCAAAAAGGATATATAGCATTGGAAAAAGTACAGAAAAGGGCAACTAGAAAGATAAAAGGGTTGGAACACTTTCCCTATGAAGAAAGGTTAAAGCGCTTGGGGCTCTTTAGCTTGGAGAAAATATGGCTGAGGGGTGACATGATCGAGGTTTATAAGTTTATGCATGGGATAGAGCAGGTAGAGAAAGAAGTACTTTTCTCCCTTTCTCACAATACAAGAACTCGTGGGCACTCAATGAAATTGCTGAGCAGTTGAGTTAGAACAGATAAAAGGAAGTACTTCTTCACCCAAAGAGTGATTAACACATGGAATTCACTGCCACAGGAGGTGGTGGCGGCTACAAGCATGGACAGCTTCAAGAGGGAATTAGATAAACATATGGAGCAGAGGTCCATCAGTGCCTATTAGCTACAAGGTATAGATTGGAACTCTGGGGCAAGTGATGCTCTGTATTCTTGTTGCTTGGGGGGAGGCAACAGTGGGAGAGCTTCTAGTGTCCTGACCCCACTGCTGGACCTCCTGATGGCACCTAGTATTTTTGACAACAGTTGTGAGAGTCTGACCCACAAATCAAGCAGTCACCAAGACTTGCAAAGAAAAGGCTTCCTATGTATTACAATCTAAAGCACTACAACATTAAGAAATCATAAGAAAATCCTTGTGCATAGGTACATAATCAATGTCATCTCCAGATTATATAACAATGTTTCAAAATTCGATTTTAGGAGATATTAGAGTAGTACAAAAGCTCTCTGTTTCATAAAGTGCTTGACGACAAGTCATAAGGAATCCCGGGATCCATTAGAAGCTTAGCATATTTGAGCATTAACATTTACTGAGATCAGCGTCCTATCTGAATGTAGTATTCCTTATGACTTGTTGTCAAGCACTTTATGAAACAGAGAGCTTTTGTACTATTCTAATATCTCCTGAGGAAGATCCAATTTTGAAAAGTTGTTATATAATCTGGAGACGACATTGATTATGTACCTATGCACAAGGATTTTCTTATGATTTATTAATTATGTTGTAGTGCTTTAGATTGTAATACATAGGAAACTTTTTCTTTGCAAGTCTTGGTGACTGCTTGATTTGTGGGTCAGACTCTCACGATTATTTTCTGATTGGGTAGTGTTTGTCCATATTTACCTAGTATTTTTGGCCACTGTGTGACAGTGTTGGACTGGATGGGCCATTGGCCTGATCCAACATTGGCTTCTCTTCTGTTCTTATATCAAAAACAAGAGTTCTGACTTAAATTACTTCATTGAGGCTTTTACGTAGGGAGCCTTCAGAATACAGATAGGGGAATCATGTCTTTGAAGCGATACTTTCTTCTTGAGATACTTTTCTTGTTGTTCCTTGAATAGGTAGTACTCCCCCCTAAACCCCTTCTCACTCTCTGCTTCTTTAGTATGCTCATTAGGAATAGAATTTTAGAATTTTCTGGATCTATTTAGAAGTGATTCTTGTTGTATTAGAAACAAATTCTGCTTTTAGTGAATGAGACTAAATGGTTGGCCCATGATCTTGTTCTGTCTGCTGTGATTAAGTCATTTAGGACATAATGCAGAGGCATCTTGTTGGGCAAGAACTCATCCTCGGTTTTCTGTGCAGTCACACATTGGGACTATGAATGCAGTGGTCTGCCATCAAGAGAGAGTCCTAGCTTTTGTAGACTGAAAAGGCGCGCCTCCCTCTTGGTGCACGTGGTCACATTTTTCTCTGAAACTGTCACATGCTGAAAGGGAGAGGCACCATTTTCCCTCAGTTCTTCTACCACCAAGCTGAAAGGACTTATCTAGCTTCAGTAGTTTTTCCATTCTTCATCGATCATCTGCATTTTGACGGTGACTCAAAAATAATTTTTCAAGAAGTGTCTTTAGTGTGGGACAAAAATGCCCCAAATGAATGAGCATTCGTTGTGCGTAATCTGCTTGGGTGAGCCTCACAATGTGTGTTCCTGCTGGCACTGCCAGAAATTAACCCCCAAAGCCTGGAGTGACCAGACATCCCATCTCAAAGCTACCCTCTGGGAACAGGCTTTGTTCAGCTCAGAAAGACTAGCAGCAAAGCCATCTGCTGCATGGGTCGTCTTTGCAACCCCAGCCAATGCC
This sequence comes from Gekko japonicus, assembly GCF_001447785.1. NCBI lineage: Eukaryota > Metazoa > Chordata > Lepidosauria > Squamata > Gekkonidae > Gekko > Gekko japonicus. The sequence goes on along the minus strand of NW_015174272.1, from coordinate 1,213,877 downwards.
AAGGCCATCAACTTCTGTTCCAGATCAGGGCACAATTAGGATTCCCCTGGAGATGCTTTCCAGATCTCATGGACTCAGGGCCTGTTTTATGCTCTCCTCTGCTGTGCATTTCAGGTTCAAGAAATGCATTGCATTCTAATGATGCTATTTTAGCCATTCCAGGTATGGTTCTTGGATCTGTTAAGTATGTTGTTCTATGTTAATGTGCTATGCTCAGACCTTCTGCACCAAGAACATCAGGGCATTGCCAGGCTCTGCTTGACAGCATGGCTCCTAAACCTCAACCGCATGAAGTTTTCTCGAGGAGTTCTACATTCCCATAAGTGCACAGTGCATGTCTCTTATGCATGCAAATGGGAGAGATTCTCTGTTTGGATGTCAGGAAAGGGTCAGACTCCATTCTCTTGCTCTCTGCCCCTTATTCTCGAATACCTCTTTCCCCTGAAAGTCACAAGGTTGGCTCCATCATCTGTAAAGGTACACTTGGCTGTAATTTCGGCTTTTTATGACTTCATAGATGGATCTATGGTTTTTCATACACTTCCAGGCAATTGTTGAAGGCCTCTACAATCTTTATCCCCCAAGGGCCCCTATGGTCATGCAATAGCCCCCTCCTTGGTGTCATCACAGCTCATGTTATCACCCTTTGAACAACTGGCTACGTGCCCCATTTCCCCCCTTTTTTAAAGGTCTATTTCCTAGTGGCAGTTGGGTTACATCCACTAAGAGGGCTGGAGAACTGGCAGCTC
>NW_015174272.1:1202174-1213116 GCF_001447785.1 Gekko japonicus | reverse complement strand
TCCCTACAAGGTGGTGCTATGTCCTAGTTTTGACTTCCTACCTAAGGTCATTTTGAAGTTTCTCCTGGTTCAGGCAGTCACAGTACCAGTATTTTTTCCTAATCCTTTGTCTCCAGCAGAACAGGTCTCATGTGGGTTAGATGCTAAAAGGGCTTTTATTGTTCTATTTATAATGGACATGTCCCTTCTGACAGGAGCACAATTTGTTTGTTTGCTTTGTTGGACCACATAAGCATTAAGCTGCATCATCACAAATGTCTTCCTGGATCGTTCAGACTACTCAACTTTGTTACGAACACGCATTTCCTGTCCCCTGTCAAGAGCTCATTCCACCAGGTCTCATGCTTCTTCAGTAGCCTTCCTTCATGGTCTTTATCTATACAAGGCCTGTAAAGATGTGACTTGGTTTTCCCCTATTACACATGTCACTATGCTGTGCACACAGATGCAAGACAAGACTCACCAGCTGGGACAGCTGTCCTGCATTCTCTCTCTGATTGAGAGACTCAAACCCACATCCTGGTGAGTAGCTTGGTACTCTCCCAATGTGGGGCTGCACAGAAGACCAAAGATGAAAACAGAGTTGTGCTTAACCCACAACTGTGGTTCATGACGTTGTCTTCTGTGTAGGCACACATCCCCTCCTTCCTGCCTGCTCTGAGCTTTCTGAGGTATTAGGGGTTTTTTTTTCTTTTACAGGGGCTCCAGTGGCTCAGGAAAACTGAGGGAAAATGGCACCTCTCTTGCTCAGTGTATAATAGTTTTGGTGGGAAAATGCAGCCACCAAGAGGGAGGGGCGCCTTTCCAGTCTACAGAAGCTAGAAAGTAATCTCCCGTAGCAGGCCTGTGCATTCACAGTCCCAATGTGTGCCTGTACAGAAGACAACTAAATGAACAACAGTTACTTGTACTACCCTGTTTCACTGGGTCTTTTGAAAGATCAGACCATTCAAATCTGCATTTAGGAGCTCATTTAAAAAGCAGCTTTTTCTCCCTAGCCCTTAAAGGATGTGTAGTAGAGGTTATAATCCCTAGATTACTGGAGTGGCCTGTATATATGTTGAGTCTGTGTACTTTCAAATCCTTTATTAAAAACATTGCAAATATTGCAGCCGGACTTTGAGAGATTTGACTCCTAAAAAAGAACCCTGAAAGCAGTTCTGAAAATTATCAAAAGTATCAGTTTTTTTCTGAATTATACAGAAATCCCTGGGGAACATATGCCTGGGTGAAGTTGAATGCTGCCAGTCTGTACCTCTCCTCTTTTCTCCTCCCCCAAATCCTGTAGCACAAATCCTGCTGTACAGAGATGGGGTTAAAGATCTGGCACACTGTTCAACTTGGGTATAATGAGCACTGATTTCTCAAGCATAATTTGTTCTGGGGTGGTGGGCTCAGCAGGTGGCTGTAAACAGGGACATAATCTCTAGGTGGCAGAAGAACTTCTGCACTGGTCTGTGATAGCATTTCCAAGAAGAATTCTGGGGCACAATCCCTGCTGCTTTCTGGGTTATGCAGGTTTTCAGTTGCAAAGGTCCAGGAACTTTCGTGCCGGCCTTTGCAGGTAAATGTGCCATTTGCCATCTGTCTGTATGAGAACTTCTGAGTAAAGGAGCACTTGTGCTCTTGACATAGGGATCGTTTTGTGGAATGTGCATTTTTGCTGAAAGGCTTTTGGGTTGACGAAGCAGAATCCAGTCAGAGAAGCAGCTAGTTAGCTTCCAGGATCTTATATTAACAAACTGGGTGTTCCAGAATTGCAAGTACCTTTCTCCCTCCCTCCCCCATGTTCTGATTTTCCTCAGAAAAATATGCTCTTGTAAATGATAATAGGCCCACCTATCCACAAAATAACATTTACACCTTTCCTTCTAAAATAACAAAAGCTATCAATAGAGTATAGGGTTTATTTTAAGATGTTATAGACGTTTTTGTAGAGCTTTGATAATCAGTGTAATCATGAAGGATCCTTTTGCCCATATGTTATTGTAGCTATTCCCTGGTTTGCAGCCCAGCTGCATCCATATGGGGTTTACTCCTCCCCACCCCCAAAGAAAGCCAATTTCAACATTACAGTGACATTAAACTTAATGGAAGAGAATATTACTCTAATATTTTTGTACATGCTGGGTTTGCTTGGTTTCTTTCCTCTCTCCATTTGAAGAAGCTGTGAAATATTTAGTCTGTACCCACAGGAAAACTCCTGAGCATCCTCTCTGCTCCTCAGTCAAGTTTCTCTGGCTTTGTCTTTGATAGGACTTGGATGTTGTTGGAGATGGCATGCAGTGCCCCCCTTCCCCTCTGCTTTCTGATGCTTCTGCTGCCATTGAGAACCAGCTGAACAAAAATGTTGCTGAGACCCCCAAACACATCAATTCAAGAGAAGAGTCTTTTCAGCAAGGGCTGTTGAACCAGGTGTCACAACCAGTCAGAGGGAGCTTTTCCAGAAAGACGTCTGCCCTGGAGTCTCCACCAGAACTGCTCTTAGAGGTACTGATCTGGACTTGGAGAATTCATCTAGGGCCTTGATATGAGAGGAGTTGCTCTAATGAATGTTTGGTTTACATCTGTGTTTGCTAGAGCCCACTGAATTTGCCTATTCCACAAAGATTGTCTTTGGACATGGCAGCCTTAAGTATGCAGGCTAGCCACTAAAAATGAGGTAGCCAGTGTTTATTTGTTGAAGGGATTAGCCATCTGCTCATTGTATGTATTGGGGGAGGGTTTAGGAAAAGGATCTTCCTCCTCTGTGTACAGCACTGCACAGCTGGCCTGGCGCATTAATGTGAAAATGGGAGGAGGGCTAATAGTTGGCAGGTGGCTGGGGTCTATTTAAATCTCCAGTATTAGAGCTCAGAAAACATTCTCAGCTCCTCTGTCTCTTTTTAAAGTGTTTTCTTTGTCACTGTTTTGTTTATTGGTTTATTTCATTTGGGTCAGGTGTATATTGAGATAAGAGTTTGCACCTTTCCCTCCTTGCATTCCCCCACCCTTCTGTCAAAAACTGTGAGCTAGCTCACACTAACTCAGCTTAGAGGGAACAGTGGTCAGGTGTATATTGAGATAAGAGTTTGCACCTTTCCCTCCTTGCATTCCCCCACCCTTCTGCTTTCTAAAGAGGACTTTGCCTTGCTTCTCTATACATGCAGTGAAAACTCTTCCATGCTGTTTCCAGTGCATTCCAGCCTTGCAACCAGTATTCCAAACAGAACCATTCCTAATCCATTCTGCAGGCCCCTTTCCAGCCTTGCAACCAGTATTCTGTTTGGAACCATTCCTAATCCATTCTGCAGGCCCTGAATGAAGGCTGATGGCATTCCTATGGCCATTGGTTTCAAACAGGAGCCGAGAAAAACATCTTTCCATGATCTGTTGGCTGTTCTGAATTTCAAAATGGAACAGCCACTTTATCGAGAAGAAACATCTAACAAAGGGAGAGGGAAAAGTCTCTCACTATCTTGCAACCCAAACATGAGACATTTCTTATGAAGAAACTGTACAGTTTTAACTTTACTTTCTTTGCCTTTATCAAAATAGCATCTTGTGACAAGTGAGTCTGCACAGGAGGAAGGTGAAAAGGAAGAACCTGCAACCAATGGGAATTCAGAACCATCCTCCTTCAGCTGATAGAACTCTCAGACAGATGGGGATCCACTGGGATGATGAAGCATCTGCTGTTTTTGGACTCTTCCTGGCTGTGCATGCTCTTCATTCTCCCTATTCAGTCCTTCCCAGATCAGTGAAATGTGTCTTGGAGGGCCTTTTCGTCACTTTTATATTGTCCCCTTTCAGGTCTTGTTCTGTTGAGTTTCCCTTTTAAGTTGATGTCTCTGATATAAATTCAGAGTGGTAAAGTCTTTTCATGGCAATTAATGAATCCAAACAAGGGGAGAAGTTGTGGGGGGGGGGGTTGTGTTTTTTTAACTCTTGGTCAAGGCTTTGAATGTTTTTCAGTTCCTGGATTATTAGGAATATACATGTTTTAAGTCATGGATTTGTTACTAAAGGAAAAGGCCTCTCATTCACTAGATTGTATATTAGCCTATTAATATCTCAGTGTACTACGGCTGCTTGGCTGTTTATTCTTTTTCTCTCTTTCTCTGGCACTGAAGTCTGTAAACAGACTCCTACCTGTAGCTTTAAACTTGTATACAAATTGCACCTATTATAAAAATTAATACACTAGATAACATTTAAAGTTTGCTTTTCTCATTCATACTTGTGGTAGTGTAAATGCTATTTCTTTAAGATAACTGGAATTTGAGAATCCTTTTCACTGGTGTCTTTGTACTTCCAGCAGTGCATTTTTCTGGAGATAAACTGCAGCTTCTGTTTTTGGAACTGTGTGTGTTCAGATATGCTGCACAGGAGAGGGATAATTTAGAGTGAGCTGTGCGGTGATGCAAATATTAAAATGTTTCAGCTGATGCTAACATGTCCCTACATGACATGAAAAGAGGCTGCTTGGAACCTTCATTGAGGGATGTGTGTTTAACCATCAGGGTAAATAATAAGTGTGAAGGTTATGTGCTCATGATCTGTGTAAACCCTGCAGTATTCAGTGGAAACACGCAAATCCACATGTCACTCAGGGAAGCAAGCAGGGAAAACTTTTCCGTTTGGAAATAGGAAACCAATGGAAGTTTAACAAAGCCTCTATTTAAGAGAAGGGAATAGTTTGGCTTTCTACTGTGTAATCTCTTCTGCTTAAAATATTTGCTTAAATATTCTGTCTTCAAATATATAGGGGTGGGGTTATGATGGGGGTGAGACAAGATCTTTTGAAATGAAACACTGTCCATTTCAGGTAATCTGTTGATCTTTCTCCCATTCTCAACCAAACCAAAAACCTGGTGCCACTTTGCATACTAAATGCTAGATGCCTGCCAATTGTATTGTGTTTATTAGCATGTGTCAAAGGACTTTAAAGCCAAAGCCCTCATTAAGGGTGATGGGTTGGGCAAGGCAAAACCCAAAGAGCTGAAGTGTGAATCCTCACACCCCAAGGAATGCTACAACCAGTCTCCTCCTTACTCTGTCAGCCAGAGACCAAGGGACTAAGCCTCTAGCCCTCCCAGGTCTAAGAACAGGAAGTCAACTCCGCAAGGTAGAACACTTACAAGGTGAGTGTCAGAAAATAGTTATACTGGTAGCTGGAGCCAGTGTGGCCAAAACCCAAGAACATCACAAATTATAATTAAAGTTAATTAAAGCATAAATATACAATAAAATAGCAGTGAACAGCAAGGATAAAATAATAAAGATAAATCTCTAACCTAAGCACTTTTACAAGCATTGGTTCTAAATCCAGATGTTTCCTGGCAAGACTGAGTCCAACAGGGTTTCAGAGTCTAAGTCCAGACAGGTGTTTCGGCCAACCTGGCCCATCAAGAAGTGTCCCAAAGTTAGATGTAATCCAGACAAAGGGTGAAACTTAGACTGAAGAATCTTTCTTTATGCCTAACAACCTGGGTTGGCATGATTCTAGTTGACCCATCAAATATATGGCTAATGATGTAACTTGACCAATTGTGTTGCTAACCAGGTGACTCAGCAAATCAGGTGGGCTGCCCTAATGAGACCATATACTCTGCAGCTGTATAAGGTCCAATTAAACAGGTACCGTCCCTCAGCCTATAAGCCTTCGAGCTAACAAGATGGAATGCATCCTCCCAGATTCTTTGGTCTTCTTGACTAGGGATGTGCATTTGGTTATTTACGGTCCGAAAATATATCAGAAAAATACTTCATTGGTATTTTTCAGATATATTTGGGTCTCCCAGATATGTCCAGGATTTCGGGGGATACTGAAAAATGGGTCCTAAAAAATCCCAGAATTATTTGGGAATATTGGGAGCTGACATTTGCAGGCTCCCAGTCCTGGGTCCCGTCCCCCTCCCCCCCCCCCTTTTGCGCCCCCCAGCCCGGGGCCCCCCCCCCCCCGCTTCTGTGTTTCCCAGGACTTGGTATCAGCTTGCCAGGGTATTTTAGGTGAGATTCTGTCAGTTTCAAGTGTTGGTTTTTAAAAGTTCCTCCTTTTGTGTTGGGTTCAGGGCTCTTTTCTTTGTTTTTGAGGTTTCTTGGGTTTTACATTTAGATTCTTATGTTTTACGTTGGTTCACATTCTTGGGTTTTGCATAGCTTCATATTCTCAGATTTTACATTGGTTGGGTTTAGCAATATCTTGCAATTGTGTTCCTATGGGGGAGATTCTCAGGTTTTACATTTACCAACAGTTTTTCTTTCGTTCCATAAGAAACAATGGAGAACACCTGGGGGCACCTTGTTCAGGGGCCCATAGAATTGGACCCCTTGGTCCAATTGAGTTGAAATTTGGGAGTTATTTAAACCAGCAGCTCCCCTGCAATTTTGGTGCCAGTACCTTTAAAAACACTCCCCCAGTCCCCCAGAAAGTTTCCCCATAAGGAATAATGGAGCCAAAAAATATGGGACTCCCCCCCCAAAAAACCTAGATCCAAATACCATACCAATGTTTGGAAACTGGGGAAACCAATATTTTTGGTTAAAATGTATCCAAATCCGAAAAATACCATTTTCCCCCTGCACACCGTAGCTTTGACGCTGCTATGCCTAATGGTCCACCTGGCACTGTGAGAAAACCAGTATTTTTGGTTACAATGTATCCAAATCCGAAAAATACCTTTTCCCCCCTGCACACCGTAGCCTTGACACTGTTATGCCTAATGGTCCACCTGGCACTGTGACAACCTCCCATCTCCTTATCTCATTATGTGAACCTTATCTCATTATCTGCTAGTTGACTTTGACACATATTTGCGCTGGGGAGAAAGACATTGGATCCTCACAAACTGGGACTGGTATGAAAAAAAACTGAAGAATTGATTTTTGTGAGTTGGCTTGCTTGTATAGACAAGCTTCCTTAACTCTCTGGCACGGTGATGGCCTACGTTTTTGCCACGTGCGTCACAAGTCAAATCCGAAGTTCCACTCTAGTGTGGCACCACCCCCTACCTGGTAAGTTTTGCCTGTATGTTGCTGAGTTGAGGAACAGGCAGCAGCACAGCACTGGAAAGGCATGCAGCAGTGTATGCGTGGTGTCACAAACGCTCTGTCATAGGTTCTCTCCCCCCACCCAAATCTTGAAGAGCACTAATCTTAATTTGCAGACCCAGGACCTGCCTAACAAACAGCAGCAACTAATCTGCAAGCAAGTGGTTTCACAAGTGAGGAGGAGCCAAAGAGTCTGAGCCTGTCTGTGCTAAAGAAGAAGAATCTCCACTGCTGAGTGACTTTGCCTTGCTGTTCTGCTGCTCTTCTTAGTTTTTAAAGTTTTTTCGGGGGGGGGGGGGTCACATGTATCTTTGCAACAAGTCCTTCCAAAAAGCAATATAAAGGGGCTCTATATGGGTGCTGCCTCCTATCTGGTAGGGCTCCACAGCCCAACTGAGGATCTGACCCATAGGGCTGAAGACAACTGCTCTAGAGGTTTTTACCATTTCCATGAGAACTAAAAACATTTAATGAAGTTATTTAAAAGTTAAAAAGTGGATGGCATGTACATGACTTCTAACAGAACTATGCCTCTGGTACACTCCACCTTCTGTGTCTTCATCTGTGTATTTTCTTTCCGTATCATCTCCATTCACTCCTAAAATATGCCCATCATATGCCTTAACCTGCCTCAAACTTTTGCTATGGCAGTATAAAAATGGAAATAAAATAATTCACTATTAGGTAAATGCTTCACTGGAGTTAGGTTGCTACATCTTACACTATGACAGTAATAGTACAGCTGTTCTGCACTCAAGAAACGTGCTGTGGATTTAATTTTTCAGTAGAGGAAGGCAAAGCTTCAGTAATAAGTTTGGCAAACTAATATGTGAACACATGAACATTTGGACTTTTTGTTATAGCAAAACACTGAGATGTGCTGTGGTAGGAGTGTTAATTAAGAAGCTATTACACTGGGATAAGAACTGGCACTTCTACAAAATTCTTGTTGATCCTAAAATCACTGCTTTTTCTAAAAAGGAAATGACTGACAGAAGCCAAAATATTTACAAGGCTTATGTACTTCCACTGAATCTGTATTGCGGCTGATTTACTTCATTTTCCCTATTAGGGTGCAATTCAGAAAGGAATTATGCATTTGGTGGTCATTATATTATGACATATTCTCATTGTTATAAGCATGATACTAAAAAAAGTATGAGGAACTGGAAAGAAAATCCATTATTTTTTCCTCTTCTAAATTGTTAGTTCAAACTCCATTCCAACAGTGTGTGAAAGTACCAAACTATTGATTGCAGTTGTGTTATGTTAGCTTCATACTTGGGAACCTGTTAGGAAATAAGTACACATGAATACCTGAAGCTGCCATATACTGAATGATACCCTCAGTCCATCAAGGCCAGTACTGTGTGTATACTCAGACTAACAGCTGTCAAGAGTCTTATGTAGAGGTCTTTAACATTGACCAATACCTGATTGTTCTAGCTGAAGATTCTGGGAGACTGAACCTGGGACTTTCTGCTTGCAAAGCAGATGCTCTGCCACTGAGTCACAAGCTTGCTAAGCTGAAACATGGCGCTGGTTGTGAATCAAAGATTGGTCTGGGTGATTCAGCATATTTATCTTGCTTAGAATTGTTCTGAGTGCTACTTAACATTTTCAAGAAAGCAGGAAAACTAGACTTCTTTGTGATGCATAAGAATTTTATCAGAGTTATCTGAGGTGAATGCATAATTTAATTCTGATAACTGCCTTTCTAATTCAGAGTTGTGCCTATTAGAATAAGCACAGCATGATTCGTAATGCAATCCAATGCAGAGTTATTTCAGTCTAAACCCATTGATGTCAAAGGACTTTTTTGGTTGGGATTTGAAATATCAAAAGACTTTTAACATAAATTCAGCAAAAGAATGTAATTTGAGACTTATCAAAATGAATCTTTCCATAGGGTTTTTACCAGAGGGTCAGGTATGAGTCCAGTAGGTTGTAGACTCTACCTAAGTCAGTGTTTAATAGAGCAGAATCATGTATGTCTGTTAATTACAAGCAAAGCAATAAATTGGTCAGTGAAGCTGGTCAGTCCAGAAAGCTATCTTAAAGCTCCCTTTTGTTTTTAGAAGAATTATTTTGCAAGCAATGTGTCTGTACGAGGATGGAGTGGATCTATAATCTGTTTTGAAGTCTTTGCAAACTATTGACACCTGGATAAATACTGTGTCCCAAGAAAGGGAAAATAATTAAGTATCTTGTGAACATTGTAATAGTACAATTAGTGAGTTTGTCAGGAACATTCAGGCTGAGTTTGGAAAAAATATAAAAAGCAAGTGCTTGATCATTCAGGAACAAGAATGGGAAGGGGGCCTTTTTCTCCATACAAATTGCACACACTATAGGCATAATCTAAATGTCTTGGGCTCATTTAATGCATGATGTTACCTGTTACTTTGCCCAGTTGTGAAGGAATGTGTTTTATTGGGAGCATAGAAAACCTGTTACATGTTACATTAATGAAGGATCTAGTACTGACTTTCTCCCTACTGTTCATACCAGGCTGCTGTTGTGACATTTATGGTGTGGTTTTGAGCTGCAAGCACAGCCCAGCAAACACCTTCACTGTTCTGTGAGCACAACTGTGTGGCCTCCCAACATCTGCTGATCCCACTTGAAAGCATCTGGAAAAACAAACGTGATAGTTGTACAGACTTGAGATGATGCAGGGCTTTAAAAATTACATAAAAAGTGTAAAAAGTTCCTAACAGTGAGGTACATGTGGGGTGGCCACAGCAGATTCCATGATAATATCATTGCCCTGGGCAATGGAGCAGGCAGTAATTCTTGTCTGACACTTACAGCTGCTGCTGTTCTCCCAGTTTCCCTATTTAAGGTTAATGAGCAGGGTGGTGGTTGTTTTTACTGTCCCTGAAAACTGCATTTTATCAACAGCCTTTATTTGTAAGAATTGGATGATACCCTTTCTCTCCATGCCACAAACGGCTTTATCTGCAAATTAAAGGCTTAACCTGACCATTCTTTATTTCCCTCCTCCCTGCCTGCAGATTTGCAACCCTATTAACGAGCAGCAGAAAAGAGCAAGAGTCCAGTAGCCAGGGCTCTTTTTGTAGAAAAAGCCCAGCAGGAACTCATTAGCATAATAGGCCACACCCATGACAGCATGGCTCATTAGCATATTAGGCCACACCCCCATGTTACCAGAAGTGTGGTTATCCAGCCACACCCACCTTTTGCTTGTTATTCTGTTTACCTTGTTTGTTGTCAAAACCCAGGGCCTTTTTTTGTAGCAGGAACTCCTTTGCATGTTAGGCCACACACCCCTAATGTAGCCAATCCTAATGAGTTTCTGCTGTTGGGTGTGGCCTATTATGCTAATGAGTTCCTGCTGGGCATGGCCAACTTGGGAGCCAGCCGGAACTCCGTTCCTGTGCGTTCCTGCCCAAAAATCGCCCTGAGTAGCACCATAAAGACTAACAAAATTTGTGGCAGGGTATGAGCTTTTGTGAGTCTCTGCTTACTTCTTCTGCACTTCTGAAGAAGTGGGCAGTGGCTCATGAAAGCTCCTGCCCTGCCACAAACTTTGTTAATCTGTAAGGTGCTACTGGACTCTTACTCTTTTCTACTGTTACAGACAGACTAACATGGCTACACATCTTGACCTATTAATGAGGTAAGTTTGCTAACATGATGTCACTTGCTGGCCTGAGGACATGGGTTTAAGCAGCTTAAGGTAAGAGACTGCTGCTTGTGCCACGCTGTTTCCCTGGAGGGCTCAGTCTCCTACAGCAGCCAGCAAGCCCCTGCTTGCATCCCTAGCAAAGACAAGATTGCACTGGGCCATTACTGAGCACATTCCATTTCCTTAACCACACAGGCTCTTTACTGTGCACAGAGTGTGTGTGTGTGTGGGGGGGGGGGGTTAAACCTACCAGCAGTT
>NW_015174272.1:1154709-1202135 GCF_001447785.1 Gekko japonicus | reverse complement strand
TTCTATATTTTATTATATTTTATTATTATTTACATTGTAAGCTGCCTTGAGTTCCTAAAAGGTAGAAAGGCAGCTTGCTGATAAATGTTTTAAATAAAAATAAATCTGATACAGATGTTGAAGCTCAGTTGGGGGGGGGGCTGGGCTAAGCTGCTTGTTTTGAATGTCTCCTCCAACTTTGGGCCCTGTCACTGGAGCTCCCCTCCCTTGCTGATTTGTTAAAAGTAGCTCAAAGCAGCTAACTGTCGGGACCATCCTAACCAGAGTGACATCCTTCTATTAAAGGAAATGGGTTTAGAAGGGTATAAACCCCACTGTAGTATTGCATTGTTAATATTAGTGCCATGTTCTATATTACTCGGTACCAGATTTAGATGCAATAAAAACACTAGAACAAGCATGACCCATATATTTAAAAACTGTTGTAAAGAGGCATAAAACATAGCAAGTAAGACGTCCCTGATAAAATTCTCAGTACAGCTAACAATTTTTTAACTTAAACCCTTCATGTGCTTGTGGAACAGAGTATTTTTCACAAGGCTCCAGGACATAGCAAGCTTGTCACGCTTTTGCTAAGGAAGGAATTTTCTTATGATGGGCTCCCACTGAAAAAGCCGTGCTATTGGGTGTAGAGTTTCCAATTTCCGGGGGGGGGGGGCTGGGGCTGGGCCAGAGGCATTGCTGTGCTAGGAGCAAGGGTGGCTCCTGGGGGAGGCTGAGCACCTTCCTGAAAATTTCGGCGGGGGCTGAAGCCCCGCTGCCCCCACGAAGATTACGCCCTGCTTACCTGTATGCCATCAACACAGTAAGGAGGGGGGGGGAGTCTCGAAGAAATGCTTTAAATAAAAACAAGTAAGTCTGACACAGATGTTGAAGCTCAGAGGAGGAACCTGTGCTAAGCTGCCTGTTTTGTCTGTGTCCTCCAACCTTGGACTCTCACTGGAGCTCCCCTCCCTTACTGATTTTTTTTTTTAATTGTATCCTGTGCTTCAGGGTTCAAAAGAGTCCTTAAAGTAGCTAACTGCCAGGGCTATCCTAACCACAGTCAGGGCTTCTAAAAATACACAGCAAGAAGCTACCGGGTCTGTGTGTGTGTGTGTGTAGTGAACGATTTGTTCTTTAATCTTAAGAAGCAACCTGCACCTTTCTGGTCCCATCATCAGGACTGATCTATTGCAGGCTTAAGTGTTTCCTCTACAGAGCAAATCATGTCATCATGATTACAAAACTAAACAGCAAACTTGTTGGGGGTGGGGGGGAGCTCAGTTTACAGTCAGCCAAGCAGAGATGAGGTCTGAGGGAGCTGAGAACCATTTCCACAAAAGGAGGCATGAGAAACAAGTTCAAGTGAAGTTTCCTGTAGAGAACAGCAAACAAGCAGCCCCCGTTCTTAGCCTGCCTCGACAGGCGTGGCAAGCTTTCTGCTGCCCGCACAAACTAGCAGCTGAGCTCAACCTTGGGTGCCGAGGGCTGCTCCTAAATGGAAAACATCTGGCGCTGAGCAAGCTTGGACCAAGCGCCCATTGGCTGCCGCGGGTCAGGATGCAGGGAGGAGTTCTCCCGTTTTAAAGCCATGACATCATTTTCTTCTTGAGTGGCCTTGGGAGATGAGAGCTTCGCTGCAGCCCCTGGAAATGGAGTCCTGGACCGAGGTGCCTTTGGTTCGATCCTGGGTCTGTGACGACTCTCGTCGTCGTCGGTATTGACAGCTGGGGGTGAGTCTAGATCTATTCTCCTTCCGCACCAACTATAGTACCCCTCGAACAGGCTTGATTTTGGCAGGCCATTCCCCCCATGTTTTTGAAGTGTTCCCCGTCTGGATGCAGCCCCTTTGCTGGCTCCTGACACGGAAGGGGGAAGAGGGGGGTAAGAGCGGGTCCCCTCAGCTCCTTTCTCGTTGCAGTGGGTAGTCCCCTCCCCCCCTCCCGGGCCCCTTTGGGGAATGAGCGGCTGTGTCTTTAAATCCCTGCTTAAACTAGGACGCTGCAATTTAACACGGTGGGCTTGAATGGCTTCTCCTGAAAGTGGGACAAATCTCATTCGGAGGAAATGAACCCCCAGCGCATATTCTCTTTGAGTGCTTTAAAATGACATGGATTGGTGCCCCCCCCCAATCAAATGACAGTCTGTTTTTTGTGCGTGTTTTTAAAAGCCTGCTGTTGGTTTTAATGCCAACAGCATTCTGGAGGTTCCTACACCCCCAAGGTGTGTGTGATGCATATGGCAAAAAAGTCTCCGTGATTGGCATGTCCCTTCTTTTACTGTTTCCTCTGTACTCCACTTGAACCTTCTTTGGCAGGCTTCCTTTTGGAAATCTCCATTTAGTCCAACAACTGCAGGGTGGAAGCATATTTTTGTACTTTCAAAACCAGCAGCGCCAGTACCAAAAAAGAAAGAAAGAAAAGCCTCCAATCACATCTGTCCAGTGTTGGCAGTTAATTTTGCTTACTCTTTCTGTTCCTTTGAGTGACTCTGTGCTCTGTTATGTTGCTGTGGCTTAGGCTGCAGGTCGGGACATGTATACTTGTGGGTTCCACTGAGTTCAGTGCAAATTACTTTTGCGTAAACAGTACATTGGGCTGCATGGCAGCAATCCTGTGCACCCTGACTTGGAAGTAAACTGCACTGAACTTTGAGGCTCAGCATTCATAATGGATTTGGGCTGCAGCCTGCCACAGCTTTGCAATGCAGTGTGGACCTCACTGCTTTCAGGGACTACGGCACCATTATTTGTACTGCCTCCTTCCCTCCAAAGAAGTGAAGACCAGTTTGTTCTCGTTCTCGCTCTCTCTCTCCCCCACCCACCCCGTGTTTTGGTGATTTGGGATATAAACTGATTTTCCTAATCAAGCCCAGAAACAGAGACTTCTAGTGTGTCCACAAATTAGAGGACAGGCCAGAGCAGCAGCAACCAGACTTCGCTGTTACAATGGAACAGCCATCTGTAAACCCCCCTCCCATTTTTGCTATTTTCTAAATGACGGCCAATATGCAGGGGGACCTGCCTGGTACAACCACTCTGCAAGCATGCTTGAAATCCTATGGCTGTCATGTGAAAAGCTGTTGGTTCTCTGCACTCTGTTGCCTTGTAGAACTTCTTCCCTGCATGTCTTGGTCTTCCTCATATGTGAGACAGCTTTAACGTAAGAGTCAGGCAGCATATCCTAGTGGTTTCCTTTCCCAATGGAGGCAAAGATCAAGTTGTTTGCTTTTCTGTTCAATGGGTGAAGCTTCCCCTAACAAAAAGGGACACCACATAGAAAGAGGGGTTGTTTTATTTGTTAATGCCAGGTGGCATTCCTAGTTTCTCAACCGACTGTTTGCATTTGGGTTAAGTAATGTACAGGCAGGTAATCAATGTGCACTTAGACTGCTTAGGATTGCATCGTTAGTCTTGTAAAGATAGGCACAAATCAACCTATGTACAGATAGGCACAATTTTATCCTCACCTGAGCATCCTCCTTTTGGTACGAACTCCAGATGAACGCATTCTCCTTTTTCTCCATCTGCCAGTATCAAAGCAACTGGACCTGCATAGTATTCTATCAGCATACAAGAAGGGTATCTCAGAACTCTCTGCCTCCTCTCACCCCAACCTCTTTCTATCAAGTTTTACTAGACCAATAGGACTTTGAGGAGGGCTCCACCATTGCTTTGTAAACTGGGGGTTGTAAAAGCAAATATGATACAGGTTATGGAATGCTGAGATCTGGGCTAGGGATCAGGATGCAAGATGTTGTAACCTGCAGTTGCTGCACGCAGCACCGTCAGTCATTAGCGCAAGAATAATTGCGGAGGGGCTATGGCTCAGTGGTAGAGTATCTGTTCTGTACCGGTAAGGCCCAGTTTCAATTCCCAGTATCCAGTTAAAAGGACCAGATAGTGTGTGTTGTGAAAGATGACTGCCTGAGACCTTGAAGAACCACTGCTGCTCTGAGCAGACTGTGCTGTCCTTGATAGACCAATGGCCTGGTTCAGTATCAGGCAGGTTCGTGTGTGATTTCCCCCCAAGAAAGCAATCACTGCAATCCTTTGCCACTTGTGAGCAAGCTAGCACATGGACAGTGTAACCCTAAACAGAGTTGCAGCCTTCCAAGCCTTCAGTGAATGTATAAATGTGTAAATCTGCTTGGGACTGTAAGAATGGCCTCATATGTTCAGAAAAGGTGACAAAGGATGTTGCATTGATTGGCCAGGTGCGCATTCTTGCACACTAAGCATCCGGTGTTATCTGAAGAAGGGCCAGAGTCAACTAGGTGTAAAGGCCAAGCCAACAAGAGTGTCACCTCCTCCCTCCAAGGCTTCAGTTGGGAACTGTGTCCACAGAGAAAAATAATCCAAAATGCAAAACATTCCAGCTCTTCTAGCTTCTCTCCAGTATTTCCCGTCCCTGCTAAGGTTTCAGCCAGGCCCAAGTATTTAGAAGGAAGCAAACAGAAAACAGGACAGAAAATCGGTGCCTGATGAGAAGAAGAAAGCAGAAGTGATGGGGGAGGCGAAAAATTGGCTATCTCATGACTCAAAATGAGTTCCTCTATCTCCTCCCATGGTAAGGAGAAGTTCAGAAGATCTCCTTTGGAAAAAGCTACACTTTTGAGAACTCTTTCCTGTATTGGCTTGGGTATGCCACTATAGGGAAGAAACCACAGACCTTTGTCCCTACCATGCACAATCTGTCCCACAGCACAGGTCTTTGAGATATGTTTGAAGAAGCGTGCTTGTATAAGGATAAAGCCAGGCCTGTAGCCACAGTGGGGCATTTGGGGCCTGGCCCCCTGACTTCCTGCCAAGGCCCCCCAGCTTCCATCCAGCCCCCAGGCCCCCTGGCTCTCTGGGCCCCCTGGAGGACTCCCCACCACCGCCTGTTCCCCAAGTGTGGCTTGCTTCCCCATATAGGCAAGCAGAGTGCAAACGCCGCAAAAGTGAGTTTTAAAATTTTTATTTTTATTTCATTTTTTATTTTTGACATCAGTGCCCCCTGACTTATTGAAAGGCCCCTTGAATTACAAAATCCTGGCTACGGGCCTGGATAAAGCTATTAGAGAATTGTACAGTTGGCATTCTAGATATGTTGCTTAGACTACACCCCTCCCCCAAAAAAAGAATCTCTCACCCAGTTTGGTAAAAAAAAAAAAAAAAAAACCCACAGGTACCGATACTCAAAATTCCAGATATGTAGCCATGTGAGTTTGTGGCAGCAAAATAAAACAGGAGTTCCAGGGCCCCCCCTAGAGGCTAAAACGATTTATTTCAGTATAAGCTTTCGTGAGCCAGAGCTCACTTCATCAGATGCTTACCTAAGGGACACTATGGTCGGGGGCGAAACATCTTCTGGTTATTCCAGCCCCTAGAGATGTCAAATATGCTGCGACTAGGGCCAGGGCTTTTTCGGTGGCGGCTCCTATCTGGTGGAACGAGCTCCCGGAGGAGATCAGGGCCCTGCGGGACCTCATGCAGTTCCGCAGGGCCTGCAAGACGGAGCTCTTCCGCCAGGCTTTTGAGTAGGAGCCGCCACCATCACTGTACCATCACCGCGCTGCCAATTTTGGCAATGCGAGCTGGCCCTGGAACTGAAGAACGGACATAGCGCAGACTGATCAAGTAGAGCTAGTAGAATTTTGAAACATTGTATTGGAGACCCCATGTGGATGTTGTTTTGTGAGCACCAATTTTAAATGTAAATGTAATCAATTGTTTTATCTGGTGTTTATTGTTATGTATGGCAATTGCCTCCTGTTAGCCACCCTGAGCCCATGAGGAAGGGTGGGATATAAGTCAAATTAATTAATTAATTAATAAAATTCACTGGTGTGTACATCCATTAGGAAGATGCTTTGATATTAACACACACATTGCCTTTCTGTTGTGAATATACCATAAATGCATTGCCCTGATGAATATATGGTTAATGTATCTAAGGTGCCAGTGGTCTGTTTAGTTCAGGTACCAATATTGTTCCATTCTTTAAAAGCAGCTTGGGGGGGATTTTTTAATTAGAAAAACAGTGCTGGGAAGAGAGCTAATCCTTCTGTTCTGTGTTGGGGCCCCAATCCATATGAGGTTGTCCTACAGCTGGTTTTTAGAGTCAAATAACATGTCTGGAGTACCAGTCATGGACTTCCAGTGTCAAGTAATAGTTTGGCTTTTGCTTGACCTATAAATTGGCAGAGGATCCTTGGGTCTACCAGGGCACATGGCTGTAGATCTCAATACTCAATACTCCCAGTATCTTTTCTTAAAGCTCTAGGAGAGGGGGGGCCTTGCACTAAGCCCACTGAAGCTCCTGCATCCCCAGCTGTTAAATCTAGTGCCTTTAAACCGTGACCTCCTTTTTGTCTCTGACATCTGTCAGAAGCAGAAGTGGCCTCCATCAGTGCCTCATCCTGGGTGGGTGGGTGGGAGGTTCAAAGGCCACCATTGTGCAGCAGACACATTCAGACACCAAAGCCTCAGGGGAAATGCATGAGCCTGCTTTTAATCCCTGCAGGCATCTATTCTCTGACAGCAAGGGGAACTACGCTAGAATGAGGGACTTAACCCTACCAGCCAAGCTCCCCCTCCAAACCCACAGCTTGGAGGAAGCCAAGTTAGTGCCTCTCGCCCATCCTTGGAAAAGACGGAGGATAAGCTCTTTCAGAATCCTGGCTCCCAAATATGTGACTTTCCTCCCTGATCCTACATACCCACTAATTGCCTCCCACGGTTGTGAAGGTGGCTGAACATAGGCTGGGCTTTTTCCAACTCAAGTCACTTCTTTCCAACTTCTTATATATACAATGTTTTTTTATTTAAAAAGACTTCTCACTAATACCTTCAGCAACCATTTGATGTAGACTACAGATTTTTCATTTTACAGTTTGGGGGAGCTGAAGCTGGTCATCATTTGCTCAAGGCCAACTCCACACACAACAAACATTGCTGTGTGAATGGTTCCACCTCAGACTGCATGTATCATTTCCTAGGGTCAAAACAATTGGGGAAGCTTGGGATCTATTTAAAACTACGATCCTAGAAGCTCAAAAAATATATATTCCGCAGGTTAGGAAAGGCACAAAAAGGTATAGGAAAAAGCCTGCATGGTTAACAAACAGAGTAATGGAGGCTGTAAAAAGTAAAAAGAATTCCTTTAAGCAGTGGAAAGCTAGTCACAGTGAGGCTGATAAAACGGAACACAGGCTATGGCAAATAAAATGCAAGTCTGAGGTCAGGCAGGCAAAAAGGGAATATGAGGAGCATATAGCAAAAAACGTAAAAACCAACAATAAAACTTTCTTCAAATACATTAGAAACAGGAAACCAGCCAGGGAGGCAGTGGGGCTCTTGGACGACCAAGGGGTAAAAGGAGTATTGAAGGATGATAGGGAAATGGCTGAGAAGCTAAATGCATTTTTTGCCTCCGTCTTCACTGTGGAAGATGAGAAGTGCTTGCCCACTCCAGAACCACTGATTTCAGGAGGGGTGTTGAAAGACCTGAGTCAGATTGAGGTGACGAGAGAGGAGGTCCTAAAACTGATAGACAACTTAAAAACTGAAAAATCACCAGGCCCAGATGGCATACATCCGAGAGTTCTGAAAGAACTCAAATGTGAACTTGTAGATCTCCTGACAAAGATATGTAATCTTTCCTTAAAATCTGCCTCCATTCCTGAGGATTGGAAGGTAGCTAATGTCACTCCCATCTTTAAAAAGGGTTCCAGAGGAGATCCGGGAAATTACAGGCCAGTCAGTCTGACGTCGATACCGGGTAAATTGGTGGAAACCATTATTAAGGAAAGAATTAGTAGGCACATAGATGAACAAAACCTATTGAGGCAGACTCAGCACGGTTTCTGTAAGGGAAGATCTTGTCTCACTAACCTGTTAGTGTTCTTTGAGGGGGTGAACAAACATGTGGACAAGGGGGATCCAATAGATATTATTTACCTTGACTTCCAGAAAGCTTTTGATAAAGTTCCTCATCAAAGGCTCCTAAGTAAGCTCAAAAATCATGGGATAGAAGGACAAGTCCTTTTATGGATCAAAAACTGGCTAGTTCATAGAAAACAGAGAGTGAGTGTAGGTGGGCAATTTTCTCAGTGGAGGGTGGTAAGCAGTGGGGTACCGCAGGGATCAGTACTTGGTCCACTGCTTTTTAACTTGTTCATTAATGATTTGGAGATGGGAGTAAGCAGTGAAGTGGCTAAATTTGCGGATGATACAAAGTTGTTCAGGGTGGTGAAAACCAGTGAGGATTGTGAGGCACTCCAAGGGGATCTGTCAAGGATGGGCGAGTGGGCGTCAACATGGCAAATGGGGTTCAATGTGGCCAAGTGCAAGGTGATGCACATTGGAGC
This sequence comes from Gekko japonicus, assembly GCF_001447785.1. Taxonomy (NCBI): domain Eukaryota; kingdom Metazoa; phylum Chordata; class Lepidosauria; order Squamata; family Gekkonidae; genus Gekko; species Gekko japonicus. The sequence goes on along the minus strand of NW_015174272.1, from coordinate 1,193,801 downwards.
CAAAAATCCTAAATATAAATACACATTGATGGGGTCTGAACTGGCAGAGACTGAGCAAGAGAGAGATCTTGGAGTTGTAGTGGATAACTCACTGAAAATGTCGAGACAGTGTGTGACTGCAATAAAGAAGGCCAATGCTATGCTGGGGATTATTAGGAAGGGTATTGAAAACAGATCAGCCAATATAATAATGCCCCTATATAAATCAATGGTGAGACCTCATTTGGAATACTGTGTGCAGTTCTGGGCACCACACCTTAAAAAGGATATTATAGCTTTGGGAAAAGTGCAGAAAAGGGCAACTCGAATGATAAAAGGGTTGGAACACTTTCCCTATGAGGAAAGGTTAAAGCGCTTAGGGCTCTTTAGCTTGGAGAAAAGACGACTGAGGGGTGACATGATCGAGGTTTATAAGATTATGCATGGGAAAGAGCAGGTAAAGAAAGAGGTACTTTTCTCCCTTTCTCACAATACAAGAACTCGTGGGCACTCCATGAAACTGCAGAGCGGTCGGGTTAGAACGGATAAAAGGAAGTACTTCTTCACCCAAAGAGTGATTAACACATGGAATTCACTGCCACAGGAAGTGGTGGGTGCTACAAGCATGGACGGCTTCAAAAGGGAATTAGATAAGCATATGGAGCAGAGGTCCATCAGTGGCTATTAGCCACAAGGTATAGCTAGGGGCTCTGGGGCAAGTGATGCTCTGTCTTCTTGGTGCTTGGGGGGGGGGTCAACAGTGGGAGGGCTTCTAATGTCCTGGCCCCACTGCTGGACCTCCTGATGGCACTGGTATTTCTGGCCACTGTGTGACACAGAGTGTTGGACTGGATGGGCCTTTGGCCTGATCCAACATTGGCGTCTCTTACGTTCTTATGTTCTTATGTTCTAGGAGACTTTGCTGTAGGTAGGAAACTGGGTATATCTGAGAGAAATGTCCCAGTGCAGCTTACTTCCTGCTGTCCTGGAATACTATTGGATGGAGTTTTGAATCCCCAGTCTACCTGGATCACCCTGGGCCAGTCACTCTCTCTTCAGCCTCAACTACCTCAGAGTTGTGAGGATATAATAGAGGAGAGGAGAGCAGTGTTGTAAGTTGCTTTGGGTCCCCTTTGGGTGAAAGGCAGGTTACAAAGATCTAAATACATAGCCCTGACCTGGATAGCCCAGGGTTGACTCTGGCAAGTACTGACCTCCTTGAAATACCAGAGGCGGCAGGTGGGGGGTCAGGTTTTACTCAGCCACCTCTCTGAATATCCTTCAGGCCCCCAGTAGGGGTCAGTCACCGGCGGCCTCCATGACTTCCAGGTGTGTGTGTGCACGCATGCACAAAATACCAAAATTTTTTTTTAAAAAGATCTAAATACATAAAAATCTCCCACCCTGTGTAGATTAGAAGTCTGAGCAGACGTTTTGAGCTCAGGTCTTCAGATCCAAGTTAAGTGAGATACAGTCAATTGAATACTCTAGCCCAGTCATACTCAGCAGGGCAGTCGTGGGTGCCGTGGTGCTCTGTGATCTGCTTCCTCATGCCTACTTACTAAGTCCTCAAAGCAAGGAGCTGATCCTGGCTTTCCTCCGCTCCATTGGAGTAGCAGGTACTGTACTTCAAAACAGCTCCGGAGGCATTGCCTTTGTGTCTGTAGAGAGCATCCACTTGGAAAAGGGGGTCCTTTATCATAGGAGGATGGTTGATTTGGAACCACCCAGTATTTTGTAATTGGCTTCAGCCTACATGGCAGCCATTCTGTTGTCTCTCCACTACCTGCTCTCAACATTCCGAAACTGCAAGCAAATACAAGAAGGTTGGGGCGCCTGCTCTAGTCACCTTAAGCCTGCTGAATGCAATTATACTTCGCTGGATACAAGTGAGAGGTTTGAGCCCATAGTGGTAGACAGTGATTTTTTTAACCATGTAAGAACAGCCCTGCTGGATCAAGTCAAAAGTTCACCTAGTCAAGCAGCCTGTTTCTCACCTGTGCAAACCTCCCACTGCTTCTGCTGCCACCCCAGCAACTGGCATCCACAGGTATACTGCCTATAAACATGGAGGTTCCATTCAGCCATCAGGCCTAATAACCATTTACGGACCTATGCTCCATGACTGTCTCATTCCCTTTTAAAGCCACATTTTGTGGCAGTGAGCTTCTTAAACTAACTAGTCCTAAATCTACTGCTGCTCATTGGGTGGCCTCCAAATTCTCATAATAAGGTAGAGGGAGAAAAAATTCTGAGTTCATTAATACTTATACATACTTGTCGTTCTTCTCTACACTAAAATGGCTCAAAGACTTTAGTAGTCTAGTCTAGTTTGGTCTGTGGTAGACCACAGGCCAGTCTGAACGGGTCTCTTTGATTGTAAGACTTACATTTCTCCCTATCGTTGCTAGAAAACCAACACAAAGAAGGGGGATGTGGAATATCTATGGCGGTAAATGCTGGACTGTCATAGAGAGACTATATTAGCAAAGTCTGTCTGAGCAATCCAGGTGGATTGAACTAAACACAGTTCCCACATCAAGAGAAGGGCCCTTTGCCACAGTTGGAGGGGAACCATTTAAAACCATGCTGGAACTGTTTGCCCCAGGCAGGACTGAGACGGCATGAATGCTGTGCTTGTTGTAGGTGTGAGTGCCCTAGTGTTTTCTCAATTCCTCTGTTAGGGGGGGAAAAAGTTTTGATTGAAATTAGAGGGGTGCTTTCCTGCTGCATGATAAAAGTATACCTTTTCATCTCCCCTAAGTATAAAAATTACCCACCCTGAGACGTCTGCTCCTTCTATTCCTAATGAATCACTAATCTGAGAGTGCTGCCTCAAAGGAGGAGGCAAACCCAAAGGGGCAACCTCTAGAGGGAGGCAATGGGCAGCTGTCTCTGGTGTGTGTTGGGGGGGAGTGGTTGAGTGATCCATATACACCCGATGCACCTGAATTACCCACCTTCAGTGGAGGCTGGTTGAAAAGAACCAAGACTACACAGTTGCAGCAGGGAACCTCCTCTATGGGTGGACACTTTGGGCTTCCAGGAGTCTTTAACTATTGATCCTAGTGCACCATTCAACAATTGCTGGAACAGTCCTTCTTGAGCCTAGGCAGCTGTGCCCTCCCCCTTGCAGCTAGCCTTTAATCTGGGTCTTTGTCAGTTGCATTTTTGTTTTGTTTCAGCCTTAACATTCCTTTCTTGAGGAATTCTTCAGGTGCTTTGCAAAACTGCACTGTAGCCAGCTAGTTGTGCTGAGTTTGAATATTGACTCTCCCACAGATGAGAGAAGCCGGGATAGAAGAGGAAGGGGGCAATTCTGCACCGCCGCCACCCCACTTTGGTGAGGTAACTTACTGAGATGTAGGCACCCCACTTCCTCCCCAGCTCCCTAGTCCTGGTCCCTCTGAAGCTGTTGGTTGGAGGAAGAGGGTATGCTCCTTTCATGCCATTGTTCTGTGCACAATTAGTGGCTTTCCTTTTCCTTGCAGACAGCATCTCACTTCCCCAGGTCTGTGCTTAACGTGGTGCCATTTCCTGCCATTGCTATGGGTTGGGGTGGAGGGAGAAGAAGGGGGAAATGTTAGAACAACAAGGGAAGGAGAGATCCAAGGGAAGGGCGGTCTCTGATGACGGTCGGCATTGCAGCATCAGGACTCTCTAGCCCACTGCAGCTTCCCAATGCTTGGTGCTTTAGTATCAGAATTCAGACTTACCTCTCTTTTTAATATAGGGTTGCATAACAGGAAGCAAACTCACAATGCCATTCTAAGCAGACTGGCACCCTTCTAAACCCATGGGGTTAAGACTGCAACTCTGCTTAGAATTACATTTGTCAGTACAACATTTCTCTAGCACAATGGTACTCAGACTTCTTGAATTAAGACTCACATCTAAACTTACTGTGCTTTTGGGACCCACTTGCAAAGTAACTCTACACTACCTTCCCACTCTCCAGTATAAAATGCAGAAAACTCACATCAGTTATCAGTGAATGTAAGTTCTGAGCACCAGGATAAACCAGGATAAGCTGCATTTCATGCCTATTTTTTTATTGTGTGTGTGTGTATGAGTTGACTTCTGGTGACCCCTAGTGGGGCTTGGATGTTTCAGAGAGGTGGCTTGATATTGCCTGCCTCTGCATCCTGGCCCTGGTATTCCTTGGAGGTCTCCCATCCAAGTACTTGCCAGAGTCAGCCCTGCTTAACTTCTGAGATTTGATAAGATGAGGCTTGCCTGGGCTATCCAGGTCAGGGCCATGGCGTTGTTGTTGTTGTTGTCGTTGTTGTTATACAGAGACTACCCTAACATTGCCTGGAAGCTTTCTATCCCAACTCACTGTGTTCCTCCTTCCAGGCCTTGTAACCCACCTGCATAAGAGTCACAATCCACTTTGAGTCCCAAGGTACAGTCTGAGAGCCACCGCCATAGCAAGCTAACCTAGATAATACTTAGGTTACATTGCGCTGTATAAATGCTAAGACATGCCCCCCCCCCCCAAGCAGGAGTGAACTGGCCCTTGCTTACTTGGAAATTTCCTGGTGGGTCGCTGTCCTGGAGGTCAAGAGGGAGCACAGCCAAGCAGCCCCAGCATTGCTAGCAGTGCTGGGTGGGCTGCTTGGCTTGAATGGGGGACACGATGATGATAGTAACAGGTGCACCCACTGCTGTCACTGTGGCCAGGTCCAAGCTGACTGGACTCATGGCCGTACCAGTAATCCAGGGGCCATTTGGCTTAACTTGCTTGACAGTGGTTTTAAAGTTGCAGTCCCCTCCTGTTGCTAAGCTGAAACTGGAGAGATGCTTCACTTTATAGCTGGAAAAGTTTACTTTTTAAAACATGGAACAGCAGGAATGACCTCTTCTTGATGGCAACTGTTCCATATGTTTAATATAGAACTGGCTCAATCATGTGGGAAGATGAGAATGGGGATCTGGCTCTATGAACAAATGGGTTGAGAAATGTAGAGCCCGCCTCCCAGTAATGGCTTTCCTGCCTTACAGTCACTTTCTCCAGGCACTGGTTTCCTTGCAGGGGCTCAGATACCAGAAGTGGGAGAGGAGCTACAGGAAGTGGGGGATCAGTATCCCGCCCCATATATCCCTTTTACTTTTAAAACTGGCTCATCCATTACCATTATCTTTTTTTTCTATGTACCTAAAGTTGCTTTGCATTTAAACACACAGGACCACTGGGATTATATCTATTTTGGCCCAATGTGGTTTGCTCTTCTGGGTGGGCTTCCAACTGGAAGGAAACGAAGTCAGAAACATACTATATACAGCCTTCTTGGAAGACCAAGCTGGAAGTGATGCTGGACTATTTTCCTAACCCTTCCTATGCCATTTTCCTAACCACAATTGACCCCCCAAAGTTGCTACTTTTTCTGTGGAGGGGAATCCATACCTGGGGACTGAGTGAAGCTGGGTAAATTGTACAAAGGGGAAGGATCAGGCCCGTAGCCAGGATTTTTTAAGTAGGGAGGCATTTAAATTTCTTAGGGGGCACTGGCTAATTGAATTAAAGGAACACCTGGCTCCTTCCATGCACCTGCTGCCACTTGGGGTCCCTGGGCTGGATGGGAAGTTTTGGGGGGACTTGCCAGTAAGTCAGGGGGCCTAGCCCTGAGATGCCCCACTGTAGTTACGGGCCTGGGAAGGATCAACCTGTTATTGCTTTGACCTGCATCCTCCCATGCCCAGCAGCTACCCAGAAGATCCATGAAACTCATGAATGGATCTTCTGGGTAGCTGCTGGGCATGGGAGAACAGAGCCGCGTTTCTGCATTCAAAGAAGGAAACAGCTCTGGCAGGGCCTGTTGGGGACAAATTCTTGCTGATTTCCTCATATCACCAAGTTGTCCTTCAGATGCTCACAGACTGACCCTTTTAAAATCTGCTCCAGGATCATCCCTGCGACAGAGGTCGGACTGACTGGTCTGTAGTTTCCTGGGTCATCCTTCCCTTTTATGAAGACTGGGAAAACATTTGCCCTTCTCCAGTTTTGTGGCACATCTCATGTCCTCCAAGAGATCTTGAAGATAATGAACAAAGGCTCTGCAAGCTCTCTAGAAAGTTCTTTGAGCATTCTCGGGTGCACACCATCTGGCCTGGGGGATTTGTACTCATCCAATGCAGCCAAGTTTCTCTCAGCAACCTCTCTGTCCATATCAACCAGCATCCCAGATGCTATGCCTTGTCTACTACCATCTCTAGATAAGCCTGTTCTATTCTTCAGGGAAAGACTGAGGCAAAATAGGCACTGAGCCTTTCTGCTTTTTCTCTGTCCTCTGTCAGTGTTTCTCCATTTTCACCCAGCAGTCGGCCTAACACCTTTTTTACCTTGTGTTTGCTCCTCACATAGCTGAAGATTTTCTTGTTGTGGCGAGCCTCCCTGGCCAACCTCAGCTCACTCTGAGATTTGGCCTCTCTGAGGCCTAGCAACTCTCAAATACTCTGCTTTGGAGGCATGCCCTCCCCTCCATTTCTTGAATATTACCTTTTTCTTCCTTGGCTCATCATGAAGTTCTCTGTTCATCCACACTGGCTTCTTGGATCCCCTACCATGTATCCATCTTGTTGGAATAGTGATGGCTGCAGCTTGCAAGAGCTCTCGTTTTAGGAGAGTCCACCCCTTGCTCCTTTGCCTTCCAGCATTCTTGTCCATGGAATGTCTCTCTTCATGCCCCTGAGTTCATTAAATCCTGCTCTACTAAAATCTAACATACACGTCTGGCTGCAAACTTCCTTGCCCCCCCCCACAGCATGGTCACTTCCCCCTAAGGTCCCCACCGTCTTGACCCCATCTACTAACTCTTGCCTGTTAGTTAATATTAAGTTGAGTATGGCTGAACCCCTTGTAACTTCCTCCACCATTTGAAAAAGGAAGTTGTCAGCCAGGCAGGTCAGGAAGTTGCGTGACTCTGGATCCTTAGCAGAGTTTGTCTCCCAGCACTCATCAGGGAAGTTGAAGTCACCCATAACTGCAAGGTCCTGTTGCTTGGATACACTGCCAAGCTACTCAAGGAGGGCAGCGCCCACCCCCTCAGCCTGGTCAGGCGGTCTGTAGCACACTCCAGCTACAACACTGTTTGTCTTTCCTTCCCTTATCACCACCCAGATATTTTCCACTGGGCTGTCACCCACCTCCTCCAGTGTTTCCTGACAAGCAGACTCCACCTCCTCTTTGACCCTTTTGGTTTTGCTTGAGCCATGCGTATCCATCCACTACTACATTCCAGTCATGGGAATCGTGCCACCAAGTCTCTGTAATGCTGTTTCACTTGTAAGGGGAGAGAAAAACACTTTCAGCATTGTAACACTGCATCTCTCTCTTGAATGTGTATATATATATATGAAAGAACTGTACATATTTGTAATTCTATGGCCTGAATTTGCACTCTGCATAATTAAGAAGGCCAAATGGTGCCAACTATTATCGTGGAACTGGACTGACTGTATTTTGAGACAAGACATGCCCCCAGGCTCTGGATCATCATCTGCAATAGAGTGTGGTTTAGACGTTCCTGCTCTGAGGAATGAAGAATTCCTGCAATTAGATACAGAATGTTGAGATGAGGTATACACCCCCCATCATAATAGTCCACTGAATACTAACTCCGTGTATTTTTTAATTTCCTACTCACTTTCCTTGCAGGTTGGGGGGGTGGAGTTTCCTTGGGGGGAAATATCTGTGAATAGGAGAAGGCTGGAGACGGAAGAAAGAGCCTGATGCTCATGGGCATTTCTTTCTGTTACGTAAGAGACAGTCTGGAGAGGCATCCTTAAGCCGTGGGTTGTCGAACAAGAAGGGAATCGAGGTTGACTGTTGGTCTTGGCAGTGGCTGAGCTCTTGGGTGGGGTCAGGAGGATGGAGGAAGGGCAAGCCCGGAGAAATATACCATACCCAAGGTGCAGCTGGTTTGGGCTTGTTGGCACTGGTCTCCAAACCTCTTGGCCAGTGTTTCCACTGTGTAGATGGATAGGAGTTAGCCTCCGTCTCATAGTCAGCTTCATCTATGCTGTAATTTTGGAAGGCGCAATGACTGAAATGCTCCTTTGTTGGCCTGTTTAATTGCCCGTTGTTATCAGTCGCCCTCCAGTGTGACGAAGAAATAGAACGGCAGAATGGGACTATTTAGATAAGAGCAGGCTTTGGGTGGCAGATGGACCTTTGAACGTGGAGCACATTTGATGCTCCCTCACAATGACACATCCCTTTATTTTCTCCCATAGACGAGCCAGTGTCACTTATACTGAGGCACAGTAAAGTGTTGTCGTCAGGAATGATGTTGTGGTAAGGGTATAAACTTGCCTCACACCTGACACTGGGTGACTTGGCCTTGCCAGTAGGGATTATGCTGGGGCTGCAACACTTGGGACATCTTGGAATACACATGTCCTGCCTCCCTCTATCGCACACCGTCATCGTAATCCAGCATTTTGCTAGTTGTTGATTGCTTCTATAACATGATTTATTGTACATGTTATTTAACTAATTAAGTGACCTTCAACCCATGCATTGGAGCCCTCAAGTGAACCCATCCGCTGGGTTCTGAGCCCCTGTAGAGCAATAGTTTTTTGCTTCCTTTTGGAAGGTCTTGCTACTAATGCACATGTGTAGAGAGCTTGTCACCCCTCCTGCCTTTCTTGTAGAGTGCACATGCTGAGAGGGGTGGCAGCGTGAGGTCACTCAGTGTTTGGAGAGGATTCCTCCATGGCTCTGAGCTTTGATTTGTTCTGTACTATGGTACATTACCTGGTGCGCGTCTTGTGTTTCCTGTCTCTGGCTCTCTTAGTTCACTGCCTGTGCTCCTGGCCTTGAAACTGATGGAGTCGTAACTATAGCTCCCCTTCTTCCTGTCATGTGGCTCTGATGTTGCATGACTTCTTGTCTGATGTCAGTATAGTGGGTTCCATGCCCAGTGAGTCCAGGGACTGTAGAGGTTGTTCTATTTCATACTGGTACACATGTCCCTGCTATGCGCATTTTAAATATAGGGGAATGAATGTGTGGGGTAGAATTTCATGTTTCATGGTACACGCATGCAACTCTTTTCAGTCTGACACATTCATTTCTCCAGGGTTATATCTGGGAAATTTCAGCTCCCAGTGTCCTGGGACTGGAAGAAACTTGATGTGGAACTGGTAGGAAAAGCAGAACTTTATTTGGCAGGTAGGGCGCTGGCAAAAGGGGAGCTGAGAGCTAGTATAGTGTAACAGCTCAGATACTGAACAATGAGCCTGGAAGTCCCTGGTTCAAATATTACCTCTGCCATGAACTCACCAGCTGGGCTTAGACCCAGGCAATCTTCTATTTTGCAGAATTGTTAGAAGGACTGCTGCATAGATACTCTGACCACGTTAAAACATATAAATGCTAAGTATTACATATAATAATCTTGTAATTTCCTTGCCTATTTATGAATGTAGCAGCTTTTGGTTGAGAATACAAAACTGGAGGGTGATAGTGATTGTGGGGAAATTGGTCTGGGATGGGGGGGGGGGAGATTGTGTGTGTGCTTGTGTACATGCATGGACCGCAGCTTCCCCCTCCTTACTTGATGCACAGACATGTGGTGGTGGTGACCAGTTGCAGCTATAAATAAATAGCTGCATCCTTGCCTGTGGCTCTGTTGCTATTTTTGCTACTGTTGTTGTGTCTGGGCATTCAGATGTTGGCAGCAGATGCTTTGTGTTTTATTTTGCATCCTGATGCAGTCTCTGCAGTTGGAACTTGATGGTGCTTGTCCCTTTCCAAATACCTTTGGTGGAGGTGGAGGCAGTACACAAGTTTCCTTCCTCTGTTTATATATTTGGGATCCATGACTGGCGATATACAAAGATGGGCTTTTTCAAGTAAATTTCCTACTGTATAATTTTTGAAAGGACTTCTTAGTTGAACTTCTTAAAACTTTTTTTTTAAGGAAAAAAACCCTGAATGATTCCGGTAAATGTTGGCCAAATTATTTTTGAGAAACTTGAGGCTGCCTCCTAGGCACCATTCCTAACCTATCCATCTGATAAAGTGTGGTCTGATCTACAAAAGCTTTTGGTGGAATAAATGCGGTTAGTTTTTAGGGTGCCACTGGTCTCCCGTTTTACTCCGTTAGGCTTCCAGTTCAGTTCACCATCCTTTGATGGTGGCAAAGATTATAATGTTAAAAGGATAGGATGAAAATGCAGGGGATTATCCAAGCAAAGAGTAACTCTCTTGAAACCACTTTTCTGGGGATTCATATGTTTGTGTGCTTCCCTGCGACATCTGACTGCCTGCCATCTGTAGACAAAATGCTGAGCAGACAGACTGCTGGTCTGACTCAGCGTGGGGATTCTTGCACTGGAACTACCTTTGTAATAGATTGTCACGTCAAAAGGCAAGCAAGCCTCAAACAGAAGGGTTTTTTTGTTATACATGGTAAGGAGCGGAGCTGTGTGTTTACAGAAAATACTTTCATTCACATCAAGACTTGCTGGGCTGTGAAATGACCTGATAATGGGTCCTCCCCCACAGTGTTCCCTCTAAGCTGAGTTACTGTGAGCTGGCTCACAGTTTTTTAGCCTCCGGCTCACACGTTTTTGTCTTAGCTCAGGAAAGGTGGCTCCAGAGCAAACTGATTGATGCAGCAGCCAAGTGGCTCACTCACAACTTTAATGCCAGTAGCTCACAAAGCAGAATTTTTGCTCACAAGACTCCACAGCTTAGAGGGAGCATTGCTCCCCCACCTCTTTGGCACTTTTGGCTTCTTTTTCTTAGGAGGTCATTCTTCCACAGGGTCTGGTCATTAGTGCATCCTTGGATGAAAGGATGAGACTCCCATAGGGTTGCCAGGTCCAGGATGGGAAATTCCTGGAGATTTGGTGATGGAGCCTGGGGAAGACAGAGGCCTCGGAGAGGTACAATACCATAGAGTCCACCCTCCAAAGCATCCATTTCCTCCAGGGGAACTGATCTCTAGTCTGGAGATGACTGGTAATTCTGAGGGATCCCAATGGTCCCCACCTGGAGGCTGGCACCCCTAGGCTCTCAACTTCAGCAGAAACAAAGTCTGCAATTCTCTGCCTTAGACTGTGTGCTTGGCAAGGGAGGAGGGCTCCCAACGCCACTTAGAACTGCAAATTCATCCCTAAATTTGTTGTCTTGAGCACAGTGTGGAAAATTACAGTTCTTTCTTTTTTAAAAGCACATTAGAGGAACTCAGAATGGAGGAACCATGACCAATGTTCCCTCTAAACTGTGGAGTCTTGTGAACAAAAATTCTACTTTGTGAGCTACTGGTATTAAAGTTGTGAGTGAGCCATTTGGCTACTGCATAAACTAGTTTGCTCTGGAGCCATCCTTCCTGAGCTAAGGCAAAAATACATGAGCTGGAGGCTAAAAACCTGTGAGCTAGCTCACACTAACTCAGCTTAGAGGGAACACTGACCATGACAATGTGCTGCAACCATCTGTGGTAAACCCTCAAAACTAGTTGAGTGTGTGGTTTACAGTAATTGTCTGAACAGGGCATCCACACTTAACAGATTACCCCTGAAAGCCCTTTTCCTACAATGCATTTCTCATCCCTTTCCTTCTGTCACTTTGTTCTCTCTTCAGCAATTCTACGTTTATTACAGTAGGAATAATCTGGACTAGTTATGTAATTTTGTATGTATTCATTATTCCTATTGCCTACAATTGCACTGTCTTTCCTGCTGCAGGATTTGTGGAGAAGCAATTCTGTGATTACTGCCCTTTAGGACTTTTTAAATGTTTCCCAGATTTGTTGCAGATTCTCTGAAGATTTTTTTTTTAACCATGCTCCTTCTCTCTATGTGCTCTGTCCTCCATTTCCTCTCTCTCCCCTGCCTGTGTAGGATAACAGATGTCCTCCTTTCGCACCACTGCTTTGGGCCAAAGAAGTGTTGAGGGTTATTCCGAATCATGCTGGAAGCAGCAAAATCATCTGGTTCCAATTATCCTGCCATTCCCCCCCCCCCACTACCATTCTACATGTTTTTCCTAACCCATCTGGTTGGTGAGACACACCCTTCTGTACAAGTGCCAGAGGCACCTTGTGAATCAGGCCTTTGTGGGAAGGGAAAAAAAACTAGATGCATGCAAATGGGATGGCAGCCTATTACAGCTGAGCTCCAGGGGGTAGACAGTGAAGTGTATAGGCTACATTTCCGGGGGGGGGGGGGAATACAAGGCAGCACAATTCTGCATCTTTTTCACATTCTTGGCTTTCTCTGTGGGTAAGTACCCTCATGCTGCATATCAGGGCAAAACTTAAAAACATACCCTTGTATGTGAATCTCTGCTGCTTGCGTTTGCTCTGCCTCCTCTGTTTCCTTCTTCTTGGGCCCTCTCATTTATATTACAACAAAGGGGTTTGAAGGAAACTAGAAGACTTGACTTGCTTAAGCGGTCTCCAGAGACATCGGCGGCAGCGTACAGCTTGAGGAATAAGGTAGCCTACTCTGAGTATCTCAGGATCGTTGATATAAGGGTTTCCAAGAGCCACACCAACCTTTTTCTTTAGTAGCAAAGTAGCGTTAAGGAAAGCATGGACTTCTTTATACCCATGGAAAGAAATGTAGGAACTCTTGACTAGCCACAGCACTCCAAGAAGAAGAGAAGAAGAGATTGGATTTATACCCCGCCCTTCACTACTCAAAGGTGTCTCAGAGCGGCTTACAAACTCCTTTCCCTCCCCCTCCCCACAACAGACACCCTGTGAGGTAGGTGGGGCTGAGAGAGCTCTTGACAGAAACTGCTCTTTTTCAAGAACAACTCTTATCAGAACTACAGCTTGCCCAAGGTCATCCAGTCAGGTGCAAGTGGAAAGTGGGGAATCAAACCCGGTTCTCCCAGATTAGAGTCCGTGCACTTAACCACTACACCAAACTGGCTCTCCAAACAACTCTACATGTTTTCTTGGGCTGTAAAAATTAGCTGGGGGCGAGTCATACAGATCCAGGTTGTACTGCTTGGAAAAGGGGAGATGTGTTTATTCTTCCTCTGAAGCCATCCTGATAAGAAATGAGCCCTGTGCTGTTCTGACCATGAGGGACCATTTTTAATGGGGGAAGCAGCACAGGGATGGAAGAATTAACAGTGTCATAGCTCAGGCTTTTCTAATTGCTGCCTTTTAAGGCCAAAGAAGGCCAGGCCTACATCTGCAATAAGATGACTTAAATAAAGATGAAGAGCATGTATTTTTAAAAAAGCACTAGAACATGGCTGGGGACTCAAGTCCTCCTCATGTTAATATTCTACTTTCAAGGACTTGATCACATAAGTCCAGGTTTTAAAATGTGATTTCCTTGCCTGCGGTGTGAAGTGGGGCTTTCCATTTGACCCTCTCATCATGTAGCAAGCATAGACCAGGCTGAACATGTCGAAGGAGTTTTCCAATTGTGGGACTATATAATCAAGTGGATTACAGCCCTGTCTCTTCTGTAGTCTTCCCCTGTTCATCCTGCATTGCTATGGAAGTCTTATGCAATGGTGGGGTGACAAAGGTTCTGTGTCATCTCTGGTATTGCCTCTTTGATGTCAACTGATGTGGCAATTAGCCTACCAAAGACTTTACTCTAAAAAAAGAGTCTCCATTTTTAATCACCCTAGCCTCAGCATGATGTGGGGTGAATGAATGATTTTGCTACAGCAGAAATACAATAAAATGTTCCCAGGGGCCAATATGGTTTGCTTTCTTACTCTGATAACATAGGTTAATAATATTGTTTGTATCTTTAGTTCCTGATATATGCCATTTCCAGTTTCCATTCTGTGTGTGTCTTCCCTGCAGTTTTCTGTTCCCTAAAGAGCTTCCTTCCTCTTCAGTAGAAGGAGAATTGTGAGTAGGATAGATGACTTTCTCCTACTCTAGGACTTTCAAACTGTGTTCCAGGAATCCCTGTATCCCCCAGAAGCTTGTTGGAGATTCTTCAACATGGAGAACTATTAGGACAGGCAAACTTCCCTGGAAGTCAGAGTACCCCATCAGGGTCCCTTGCAACATGAGGATGTAGAGAGTTGGGTCTAAGGTGTGTGTTCTACACTCAACTTAGGTTCAAGAGGTATGGCCAGCTCCCTCTGTGAACCATGTGTGCCTCTTAGAGCACTTCCTTAAATCCTTTGCACTGCAACAGGGTTCCATGGCAAAATTCTCAGGGGTTCCTTGGTGGATGAACTGATGGAGAAAGTATTTCCTGAAAATGCAGAGTTTGAGAACCATTGTTGCATATTTCTGCCAAGGTTTCAAGCACTGAAAAGGTCAATTGCTCTTATCTGCTCAGTTCTCAACAAATTGGGACTTTATGAGACAGGACTGGCTTTCCTTATCACTGCCATTGTTAGAGAAACAGTCTTTATCTGTGGTCTTTTCAAAATGTTATTCGTGGTGTCCAAGGTATAATAGCGAGGGAACAACCAACTAGATAAGCGTGGTTGAATTGCTCCCTTGTGTTCATAGCAGATGCTGGTTTGCTGCCTTCGCAGCTCCACATTGTACTGGGTCTGTGGGTGACATCTGATCTACTTCTTTCATGTTGAATGCTGAGATAAGCACTTCCTTAAGAGACTCCCAAACTTTTGAGAAAGTAGCACTAGAATCCGAGGGTTCATTCAAGAAAAAGTGTGCAGTGTTTGTCACATTGGAATCAGTGAGTCAAGGCATACTTTAGTTTCTTGGGGTTACTCTCTAAATTGCTGTATCTAAAAATTAGAGTGAGGTCTTTGATAACAGCGTTGTAGCTGTATTGATTGTGCTCACTAAACCTGGTAATGGATGACATATAAATCTGCCTCATGACTGTGAGGTATGATGAGATAGCTTGTAGTGTTTTTCCTTAGACTGGCGTGAAACTAGTCTTAGCCAGAATGGCAGATACCATTTTGCAATGGACTATGGCTTAGTAGTAGAGCATCTGCTTTACATACAGAAGGTCCCAGGTTCAACCCTTTGTGCTTTAAGTTAAAATGATCAGATGTGTATGTGTGTAAAATGCCATTAAGTCACAGCCGACTTATGGCGACCAGGCCCATAGCCAGAGTTTTAAAGTCGGGGGGCATTTAAATTTCTTAGGGGGCACTGGCTAATCAAATTAATCCAGGGGAGAAGGCTGTGACGCCCTGGACTGGATGGGAAGTCTTGCCAGGAGGTCGGGGGGCCTAGTCCCGAGATGCCCCACTGTAGCTACGGGGCTGATGGCGACCCTGTAAGAGACGCTTAGAGGTGGTTTGCCATTGCCTTCCTCTGCATAGAGACTAGAATTCCTTGGTGGTCTCCCATCAAAATACTAACCAGGGTTGACCTTACCTAGCTTTTGAGATCTGATGACATCAGTCTAGTCTGGACCATCCAGGTCAGGGTAATCAGATATTAGGTGATATGAAAAACCTCTGGCAGATTGCCTATCACCCTGGAGAGCCACTGCCAGTCCAAGTACACACTACTGACCTTGGTAAACCAAGGGAGATTGTTATGTTCAAGGTCCCTTTAACTGGAAAAAGATCCACACCTGCCAGTTCCAGCTTCACAGAGATCTACAAATGCTGGCACCAGCCTTGCTGGCAAAAGCAGACAAACTCTGAGAAAGATAGAGGACTCTTGGAGGCTGCTCTTACCCATAGTCAGAGGATCAGTGGGTGGCAATAAGAAAAGAGGTTGTTTTATGTGGCAATAAGGAAACTGTGGAACACCCGTTGCCCCCTGGGAGATGTCCTTGTGGCTTTGTTGTTTTCAGTTAGGGCAAGAGTAAAAACTATTTTTTTTAATTGGTAGTTTGGATTTGGTTAACTTTTATTTTGCAACAGAGTGAGTGTGTGAATGTTTGGTTGATTTCTGTATAATCATTTTCTTGCTTTATATTGTTTTGAGTTTTATATTGTAACTTTTTATTGTTGTAAGCTGACTAGAAGATGTTTTCATGGCAAAGGGGAGGATATAATGTACGTCTGTAAAAAAAAATCACATAGAAACTTGGCTATTACCTGTAAGTTAATGGTAACAGTCAAATAAGACTGCCTTATTTGTAAGCCCCTCCTTAATCATCGTCCAAAATGCAATAGGTATAATGCTTTTAGAGCTAATAGACAAATGGGAAGTTGAAATGCATATCTACAGTCTCTCTCCTTGGCTGTTTAAGTAGAAGACACTGGATATTGCTTGCCTTGATACAAAGGAATTATTTGCTGATTTAACTTACATTCCAAATATCTTTAAAATGTGACTATTTTAAATTTAATTATTTCACAAATAATTCTTCCTTGACTATAAGTCCCAAAATATAGTATTTTAGTATATTGTCCTTCTTCAACCCTCAGGTGGGTCATTCACATAGTCTTAAGCCACCATATAGCCACCACATTTATTTTTTGCTGGTTTTTGGTACATGTGTAGAGCAAGGGTGCATGTCTACAGCAAGGACACCATGCCTCCTACCTATCTTTGAATGCTTACTGGAAGAAACAGCAATACTGCAAAAAAAAAAAAAAGTCAATCAGAGGTGGAAAGGATTCCTCCATGGCTTAGGACCTGTCCCCGGACCTCTTGGGCTATTCTCTACCTCACCTTGACATAATTGAGGTGGTAGTTCAGCTCCATCTTCCTTTCACGTGGCTCTGATGTCACATGATGTAGGGTGGGTCCCAGATCCAGAAATGTTGAAGGCCACTTCTTTAAAGAGTAACTGATCCATGTTGAATTTTCTTTAATTTAAGTTAGAGCCTATATGGGAAGCGGAAGCCTATGTTCCACTCTTTTGTCCTAATGTTAATTTGGATGCAAATTAATCACCATAAAAATTCTTAAGATGGTTGAATACACTTTACTTGCTCCTGACAATATGTTATCAACCAGTCATCTACCCTTTAGTTCTTGATTCTGAGAAATGGGTCTAACTTTGTGATTATAAGCACAGAATCAGAGTCCAGTGACTACAGTGGACTGATAAGCATGGGTAGCATTCAGGGACATCCGCACAGTATACCAGCTGTTCTAAAAGGCCTCTTTCAGACGGGTACAGGAAAGGTAGGCCAAGTCGGGCCCCCCCCCCATCCACAAAGTGATCTGTTAGGAGATCATTGGCTATAGGTGCTTCGTTTACTTTCTGCATATCCATCTTTTACATCTGTGCTTGCACTAGGTAGGCCAGGCAAACCTACTTTCATGACCAGATTTCGCCCAGAAGCATTCTCCCATTTTTAAAAATTGGTGTCAGAAAATGACTATGTATTTGTGGGGTTGATGATGTGGTGGAATGGAAGAGAGGACCACATATTTTTCTTACATGCCCCTTGAAAGTGAAAAATGAACAAAACAAACAAGATGTCTTCTACCATCTTGGGGAACTTCTAAAGAATCCATCACACTGCCTGAAGTGTGTTTAACAGCTTTTAATTGGTTTTTGAGGGAATGAAAGGAAAACAGCTCTTCTCAAGCAAAGTTTGTTAAGGAGAGAAGATGGGATTGTCTGATTTTCGCATCCAAGGGAGGGCATGTTGATCCCAGGTAACTGCTTGAATTGAGGGATTGCTTGTATCTCCTGACATTGGCATGAAGCTGGTGCAATTCAGAAATGAAGTATGAAATGAAAACAACCTTGCTGGATCCCAAATTATGACAACTCATTCTCTGTGGCTGTTACATTAGTTTAGCAAAGCTTGGATGATTGTTATTTGCCATTATTGCTGGTGTTAATGGTTCACTTTCCTTATCTTGCACATTTTGAGCTTTGCACTGAAATGTCATACACACACTCTTGTGTTTAGTTCCTTTTTGACACCACTGTTTTCTCTATGCCTATGTGTATACATATAAACTGCTAATTGATGTATGTGATGATGAAGGATATACCCATGAATGCTTTTGCTGCAATAAATCTATTAGTCTTGTTTTTCATCAAATTTTTATTTAATATTTGCAATAGCCAAAAGCTTTATAAGGTTAAAATGTAATCACAAACTACAGAATCCTTAAAGTGCTACAAGACTTTTAAAAATTGTGTAGAAGTTCAAAATGGCTATCCTCTGGTGTTTTGCCCAAATCTTGGTGTCTATGCAGTGGAAGACTGTCATCTACGAAGGTGCCTTTTAGTAGTAAGACTTAATTTTGATGCAAAGTATTCTCAAGTGCATTTGTATGTCATTCACCTACAAATAAGGAATGTGAAGATCGCTGTATCCTGAAATAAAAATACCACAGTGTGTGTGGGGGTGTTTGTGGATGAATAATTTCCCACCTGGATAAACTTGTATATCCAGCCTAACAGTTTGCAGGCTTTAAATTTGTGCTGGGAATCCCTTTAGCATGTAAACTGATTCCCCAGGGACTAGATTATGAGGGGGGTTCCCAGTGAACATGTAATTTTCTATGATTGGTATGGGGACATTTTGATGCTCCTGATCACTGTGGGAGGGAGCAGAAGGTAGAATGGGAGGGCGAGAGATATAGCACTCTTTTGAAACGTGTAAAACTGTCACACGAGACAGGCTGAGGGAAGGCTCTCGGGTGAAGCGAAAGGGTCTGAGCCGAGCCGAGCTGAGGTGGGGGACGGATGAGGCGGAGCTCAGATTCGTGAATTTCCTCCTCCTGCTGCTGCCGCCGCCGCCTCGTTCTCCTCCTCCCAACAATAGCAGGCCCCGAGTCGGGCCGTGAAGGCGGGAGGATGCGCAAAGGGGGCCGAGGCCTCCATCGCAGAGACGGGGTCCAGCCCCACTCTCCACCTGTGTCCTTGGGCCGGCTGTGGGGCGGAGAGGGTAAGGCGAGGGAGATCCGGACTGGGCGTTTGTCCTTTCGAGGGGTGCAAGAGGCGAACAAGGGGTGACTTAGAGGAGAATGGCTGCTGAGAGGGTGGGGAGCTCTGGGAGCGTCGGGGGTTTCTGAGCCTCTGGGGCTGACTGCAGTTTCGGGGGCTTCTGGAGAAGGGGGGGAGGGGGGGGGGGTCAATATATGTGACATGCCCCCCCCCCGACTCTGCTCTGTGTAGCCCTTGAGATCTGGAAGCTTGCTACATCTCTGAGCCCAGGGGCTGTGATGTCTGGTGTGCGGAGGCTTTGTGGAAGAGGATGTGTGTGAGAAAGACACTTTCCAGTCAGTTTGGATATGGTAGCAGGGGTGTGTGCGTGTGGGGAGAAAGCCCCCTATGAATGGGTTAGAGCACCGGCATTATCAGCATGGTTTAGAAGAGGCAACCAGAGGAGAATGATGTGCTTGGACAGCATTACCCGAATAGGCTTTGGGGCTAATGGAGTGTGGCACGTTAGCAGGCTGCTTTGCTTTTATGTTTATGTTTTGGAAAACACCCCCCCCCCCCCCGGTAGGATGTGTGGAGAAGAGTGATCTGGAGCAGGGTTGCTGCAGAATGGGGAGGCAGGAGGGTCTACGAATCCTTTGCTTCCTGGGCAGTGTGTTATCTACTGAAGCTGCTTTTCACACTTAAGCGGGGCTCAGACCTAACAGCCCATCCTGGATGTCTCTGCATTCCCTGCGGTTCACCGAGCTGTGGTTAGTCTCTTTGTGCTTAGCATGTAGACGTTGGCACTACCCAGCAGCAACCCCCCCCCCCCAGGAATGCAGCCAAGGAAACGCGGTCTTCTCAGCATGCTGGTTTGGAGTTGGCTGAATACCCTTGGCTGCTAACTAGCCTAAAGGATCGTGCTAGACCTTGGCACGGCTGGTATGTACACAGGAATGTTGGCGGGCATGCAGCAGGGTTGCCAGCGTTAAAGCTGATTAAGAAGGGATCTGCTTGACAGGCATGGGTAGCGGTTGCAAGGGCTGCTAGGAACTCATCTAAGAGATGGTTGGGGTCGGGGTGGGGGGGCTGGGCAGAGGGGAAATAGGGAGCACCCTTTCTTAGGAAGAACACAGCCTTCCCTTCCAGAGGAGAATCCTTCATGCTGCTTATTGGAGCATCTCAAATCAACCGTTGACCCAAACATCCCAACTGCCAGATTTAATTAAGACCCTCTTTATGTGGCGCTGAGGAAACCAGAGATGCAAAAGGAGTGGGTTTTGAAAGACAACCAGGGGAAGGCCATGGGAATAAGACAGCATCATCCTCTCTGCAATAACTCATTCCAATTCACTTCCCAAAACTTGGATGGTCTGACTATTTAGAGCTTAATTTTGAGCTGGGGTTCAGTCTGGGGAACTGATACTAGTAATCCAGGCATGCACAGAGTGCCTTTCCTTCATCACTGAGTAATCACTGGTACTGCTCATGCATCTAGGATCAGGGTGGCGGTAAAGGCTGTTAGGTAAGAGGGTATATGGGTTAGTTCCTAGTTTCCTTGTCTGCTTTACCCATCATACCGCCCCACATCTCCAGTTAAAAGGATCAGATGGTAGGTGATATGAATTACCTCTGCCTGAGACCCTGGAGAGCCGCAGCCAGTCTGATTCACTATAAGGCAGTTTCACGCGTGCTGCAGAAACTTTTCTTCCTAACCATCTGTTCAAACCTATTGTGCCTTTCTTCTCCACCAAACTAGGATTGTAACCTAAGTTCAGATTGTTCTGTAAGATAATTGGATACAAAAGGAATGCTCACACTATTTTTAAAGTGGAAGTATTTATTGAACCTTGCACTATCACAAGCTTCCGGTTTTTGTAAAGAGATTACTTCTGAGTATTCCTTTCTGACTGCAGTGAGCTCTGGGAAGCTATTCCATATTCCCTGGAAGGGAGGAGAGGGTAAAAACAAATGGGGAAACAAACACATACATGTTCCAAATGATTTTTTGGTTAGTTGGTTTAGAACTATTGGCTTTTAAGTTCTTGGTACTGAAACACAGCAAAGGGTCAGATTATTGCTGGATCACAGAATACTTAGAAAAGCAAAACCAGTTACAGCAAGAAAACACTGAGTGATTCTCTCTGGCCGTATTTTGTACTGGTAAAGACAGTGTGGTAGAGAGGTTGTTTGAAAGTATCTCAGCTGCCCTGAAAATGCACACAAGTTCTGATGCCATGGAGCAAGCTTTTCTGGGGCCTGGGTATTAATAGTCTGCAAGCTTCCAGCAGGTTAGGAAGGGGGGAAACTGGCTGTGAAGGGGTGCCTACTGGCTAGTCAGAGCGATCAGTATGCTCCTATCTCCATGATCATTTCTATAGTTTAAAAATGTTTGTGACTGCTGCAGGCCAGAGGAGGGGTAAGGTGAAGGATGAAGACAGTGCGTACACCACTTTAAAATGTTTTTAAAAGGACACTTATCTGAAGGCTGAAGGAAGGGTCCAAAAGAGCTGATCTGCTGTTCCACTTACATGTACAGGACAAGTTACAAAGCTGGGTTCGTACTGTCGGTGAAGGACCTGTTAGGATCCTTTCTTCAGACTGATATTTTAGATGTTTTTCTCAAACGAAGAGATCTCACATTTATTCATATAACTTGATCACCTGCAGTTTCCTCCAGAGATTAATGTGTTCAGCCGTTGGTGGCCGTAAAGAGATATTTGTTGGTTGTAAAAAACTGCTCTCTTCAAGCTGGGCAGAGATTGGATCATGACATCATTACCATGAGAGAGAACATAAATGTTCAAAGTGCACTTGGGAATCTAGAAGTCAGCTTGGAAATACCTTGTGCTCATGGGTTTTGCCCTTTTCACCATTTCTACTCTGCTGTATGGAACAGCCCTGCTTTGGGTTGCTGGATCACAGTAGGAAGTGTAAGCCCTTCAAGGTCTGCTGCAAAGTTAAGAGCATGTCCAGTTACAGACATATAGCACTAGATACTTCAAGTTAAATTCATGGGTGGAAGGAAATCAGTACTTGATAGACTCTAGTGGAAGCCTTAAGCTTAGGGTGTAAAGATGTACCTGTGTATAGAGGGTACTTTTAAAAAATTAATGTAGGGTTCTCCCCCCTCCTCTGGCCTTTGTTCTAGAAAAGACACGTGTTCTGTGAATCAGTTGCTGATTGCCTCTGTTTGCACCCTGCCTGTTAGGTGTCTGGGATGTTTCCCTATTCAAGTATTGACTTGTCACTGTTCAAAGTGTTTTTAAGCACTTTTAAAATCTTTTCAATGATAGGAAGAAGTTGGCTTTGTGATTGGCACAAGGACATTACTGCTCACAGCCCTCTGTTGAGGGGGTAGATAGCTGATTGACACCAGGGCATGCCCAGTCAGTGTTGTGTAAATCCATCCTCAACCCAAGCCCCAGAAGAACTGAGTTCCCCCTGAGATTGATTCAGCAAGAAGGCTAAACCTTGAGCAGATCACTGTCTTTCAACCAAACCTACTTTACGGAGTTGTTGTGAAGATAAAATGTGGGGCCACGTATGTCTTGATCTCCTTGGAGAAAGGGTGGCATAAAATGTGACAGAAGCGTAAGCCCTTTCACTATTTGGATGGTGCCTTCTTGTCATGTTCGTCTGCAATCAGGATGCTAATGCCTCAAATTTCCATATTTTGTCTGTGTAGCTCTCTTTCTCAAGCTCCAGATTCTGTTCTTGTCCTGCAGATCCAGAGGTAGCTACACAATCGCATTTCTGTCTCTAGGCCAAGAGTCTTCTTTCTTAGTGCCTTGGCTATCTTCATAGAGTTCATATACATCTAGGTTTCAACTATTAAAGAACAGAACTGGAAATATTTCAAGTACCCAATTGCCTGGTCTCTTTTATATATTGTGTGCTGATGCCTAGGAACTTAAATATATTATAGAGATCTGCTTAAAACGTAATGCTGTCCCATAACAAAGGGTCAATTGCATGCCTTCCAAAATGGTGTGGTGATGTGTGTTGGGGGCCTTGAAGGTCAGGATGAGGAGAAATAGATCGGTTTTATGGCCTGACTGGGACCTTAGACAGGTACTGAATATTGGAATGGCTTTTGGATTCCCCCTCGCCCCCTGCGAATGTCTGTAGAGACTTCCTTAGGGCCTGGGAGTGTGATGTAAGTATGCAAAGACATAGCTATTGCCATGCTGGGTCAGATGAAAGGTCCATCTTGTTTGGCATTGTTTCTGAAAATAATTAGTTAGTTGCCACAAGAAAGCTCACAAACAGTGCATAATGGGAGATAAAATCCCTTGCTGTTTGTCTCCTGTGTCTTGGAAATCAGGCATGCTGCTCCTGAACATGGGGTCTCCATTCTTGGCTGTTTCCTTGATTGTCAATAGAACCTTCCATGAACTCAGCAAATCGTTTTTTAAAAGTTCTCTGTGGTAATCCTGAGACGACGTGGCTAGTGGACTGGGTGGCTGGCCTCCGGGGTGTGGGGGTGTGGGGTTTCATAAGCAGAGAGGCTGGTGTTTGGATTTGTGTACCCAGACACCTCAGGGAAGAGGCACAGGAGTCCTACAGTAGCACAGAGCTCAGAAACCCTGGCTGCTGCTTGGTGATTGCTCAGTAGTAGAAGAAGGGAATCACACCAGGGATGAATCTGAGGTATAAATATTTGTCTGCTGTTTTCTTCACCTTGTGCTTCCCATCCGGAATGCCTGATGAACCTCTATAAGGCTGCAATTCACAGCCGGGCATCCTGGCAGTCAATGAAGATGGCATTTAAAGAAATCGTTTTGGTTTTTCTTCTGTTTCAGGTAGGCACGACTAAGGAAGGCTTGGCGAACTGGCCGGTCATCGTGACTGCTCCAGGAGCCTTGGGGAAAGGTAAGGGAAAGGCAGAGCCAGGGCGAAGCCAAGGCAAGAGAACCCAGACATCACCACCCTCTCTCTAGGCAGTTTCTTGCGCAAGCAGAAGAGCAGAAAAAGTGCCTTGCTGGATCAGACCAGTGGTCCATCTTGTCCAGCACCCAGTTTTACCCAGGGGCCAAGCGGCTTCTGGTGTAGTCCAACAAGCAGGGCATAGAGGGCAGGCCTCCCTCTCCTTTTGCCTTCATGTGTCCTTGGAGCCAACAGGAGTGATGCCAGAGTGCTGCTCCCGGCTGGTGGATTGTGCCCTCTGATCAGATCCTCCGACTGGCATTGGCAGGCTGCTCCCTGTACCTCATTGCATCGCCTTCTGCTCGTCATGATGCCTTTAGGCTGATGTTTCTCGGAAGAGTGTTTTTAGGCAAGTGGATCCTTGAGGTGCTGAGACAGGGGGGCTGAGTTGAGCATGCATTTGAATGGGTCTGCTAGCTGTGCGGCTCAAAGAGGCCACCTTTGTCTGGGCTTGCTCTTTGTGAGGAAGAGTGGCTGGTGGAAGATCTGGATTAGAGCGGAGTGCCGGGCAGGGCTGTGAGCGTCAGTGTGGGGATGGGGATGGGGAGGCGAGTGGCAGCTGTTTGCAGTGCCAAGGATGTGAGCGGATGTAGCTGCCTGATAATGAGTCAGACTCTGGGTCCCCCTGGCCCAGTCCTGCCTTGCATGTTTCACGGCAGCTCTCTGAAGTTTTGGGCAGGGAGCTCGCCAGGCAGAAGCCGCTCTAACAGGAGGACAAGGAGAGATGCTCGGGATGGGCCTGCATCCACCTTGCTATCCTCCGAGAAGCTCAGGGTGGCCTACAGGATCCTGTTTCTTTCCCCCGCAGTCCCTTTGAGCTCACTGCTGAGCCCTGGCCCTTTCTCAGTGGCTCTTAGTTCAGCACAGGTCACTTGAAAATGTTGTTCAGTGCACCTTAGACAGTTGAAGAGAGCGGCTTTTTAAAAAGGAACGTACACTCTGGCCACCGTTGTTTTTTCATTTGAGGTTTAGATAACAGAGATGACCCTGCCGTTACTGCTGAGTGTCCTGTCAATGTAACCAGCATAGCCGCGGGCTTGAATTCTACCCCACGGCCCCTTTCTTGGCCTTTGCAGGGGTTCATGTGGTAGCAGTGAGCAGGATGATTGGTAGGGTTGCCAGCTTTGGGTTGGGAAATACCTGGAGATTTGGGGGTCTGGAGCCTGAGGAAGGCGGGGTATGAGGAGGAGAGGGACTTTGATGAGGTATGATGCCCTAGAGTCCCCCTTTCCAAAGCAGCTGTTTTCTCCAGGTGGTCTCTTCACGGCTCTTTTCGTAGCAGGAGCTCCTTTGCATATTAGGCGACACACCCCTAATGTAGCCAATCCTGCAAGAGCTTACAGTAGCCCCTGTAAGAAGAGCTCTGTAAGCTCTTGGAGGATTGGCTACATTAGGGGTGTGTCGCCTAATATGCAAAGGAGCTCCTGCTACGAAAAGAGCCCTGCCGGGGTCACCTGAAGATCAGTTGTAATCCCAGGGGATCTCCAGCCAGCCACCACCTGGAGGCTGGCCAGTCTTAACAACTGGGGTCATCTCAGCCTGCTTTTCCTCTCTGTTCTTTTTACCCCGAAGGAAATGATGTCTGAGACCAAGCTACAGGGTGAGATGAAGCCAGACGGGGGGGACAGCAGCGAGCCACTGACCACCCAGGAGCTGCTGCAGCGACTCCGGGAGCTGGAGGTAGGGGGCTTGTCTTGGCCATCTTGCTCTGGAAGTTCGGTCCTCTCCGGGACAGCTTGAAAGTTGGACCCGCAGAGTGCCTAGGCACCTGGCCTTACAATTTCACAGAAACTCAATGGAAGAAGCTCTTCTACACACAGAGATGCAGTGAATCGGGCAGGGGGAGAAACTGCACTCATTGACTTTCTGTCCCTCATTCACAGACGTTTGCTCAAGGTTTTTTTTTGGGGGGGGGATTATAGGGACCAAGCTGGCATCTATTTCATATGGCTGGCACCAGCACTTGGCAAGATGGGCAGCTGCTCTATGTCCACAATGTGTCAGAGGCTTCTCCGGGCTTCTGGTGCTTGGAAAGGTAGATTAAGATGAAGTGACGTTAAGTGGCACATACTCTCCTGAGAGAGGGGGCTGGTTTCTTGCCTGGGCTGGCCCCACAGTCTGATCCAAACCTGCCACTCCAGCCTCTTGCAGTTACACAGGGTTGCCTGATGTCCAGCCCCAAATAGAATCCAACCCACCATGTGCCACGCGGAGGGAATATGGTCTGCAGAGCATGCCACTTCAGATGACTCCAGCCAGCAAGCCAAGCCATGCGGATCTCTCTTGTATCTCCTCCCTGGTTGGCTGGCTGGCTGGCATCTTGGGCTTTTGGGGGTCCAGGTGTGTCCACAAGGGAGTAGTGGACCAAGAGAACAGACTTGGCCTTGTTTCTTAAGGCTGCCGACCCACTGAGGGTGTTGCCCTTGATTTGTCTAGGAAGAGTCTTGATCAATGTTCCCTCTAATCTGTGGAGTCCTGTGAGCAAAAATTGTACTTTGTGAGCTGCTGGCATTAAAGCTGTGAGCCAGCGATTTGGCTACTGCATAAATTAGTTTGCTCTGGAGCCCCCCTTCCTGAGCGGAGACAAAAATGTGTGAGCCGGAGGCTAAAAAACTGTGAGCTAGCTCACACCAACTCAGCTTAGAGGGAACACTGGTCTTGATGGTGACTTATGCTTTAGTGAAAAAGCTTCCCTGAATGGCAAGGGATCTGAACGGGGTAGGGAAGGGAAGCCTTACTCCCAGCAGTCCCCAGGCACTTCCAGAAGAAGATACTTGGATCCTTTTCCTCTTGTTCTCTCTGACTCTATTCTGTGTTTGCAGACGGAGAATTCAGTTTTGGCACAAGCCAACGAGAACCAGCGGGAGACCTATGAACGTTGCTTGGATGAGGTATTGCCTCCCCCTCCTTGGCTCTCCTCTGGGGGCAGAAGCCTTCCGTTGGGTCCTGGAGAGATCTGACTCACACTGACTTCTGTTGTTCTGCAGGTAGCCAATCATGTGGTGCAGGCGCTGTTAAACCAAAAGGTGAGTTGCTCTCCTGGATAAGCTGTGTGCACATGGGCTCCCCTCCCTCGCTCCCAGGGGTCCTTTGACTGAGCAAGAGAAAGGGAGAGGCTCCTGGCTGAAAATTCCCCTGTGTCCAATCTCTGCACCAGTCAGCACTGACTCCTTTAGAAGGACATCCTCATCGAAAATGGTGTGTCTGCTATTCTTTTCAGACAAGTTTTTTTTTATCCCAGGGCTGCTTCCAATTAGGAATGCAAAAATGCCCCCCTGCCACACCAGCAAGCAGTGAGGGAATGGGTGGGAATGTCATCTGCATGTCCCTTTCCCATGCTGTAGGGTCTGCCCCCCCCCCATTCCCTCCTTCCCTAACTGCACGTTGTGCAGAAGCCCACAGCCCGCAACCCTCCCAGTTGTGCTGCATTGTGACTGTGTGGCTCAGTAAAGAAATAAAACAATCCCTTTAGGAGTCTGAAATGTGGAGCCTAAGGTAATGTGGAGCTTAGCCCTCCCCCTCTCCCATGGAAGTGACGTGGAAGTCTCCAAATGGCTGTTCCACCTGCAGTCACTCTGTAGTTTCCCCTTTACTTTGGAGACAAGGAGAAAAACGGGTTGCCAGATGAGTTGTGCCCAAATGGGGCATGATCTTGTCTGGACATTCCCCTTTACGGGGTGTGTGTGTGTGTGAGTTGGTTCCTGATGTCCATTCAGGGAAAAATCCCCGTGTGGAAGCAGCTCAGATTATCTGCTATCTGTCACCCTGACCTGGAAAGCCCAGGCAAGCCCAACCTCATCAGACCTGGGAAGCTAAGCAGGGTCGACTCTGGCAAGTACCGGGATGGGAGACCTCCTTGGAATACCAGAGGCAGGAGGCAGGGGCAGACTTTATTCAGCCACCTCTCTGAATATCCTTCAGGCCCCCAGTAGGGGTCAGTCACCAGAGGTCGCCATGACTTCCAGGTGCACACATGAAAAATACAAAAACACCAAACCAAAATAAATAAGATTATCTGCTATCTGTCGTCACACTTTCCAGTGACATTTTTACAGATTCTCCTTTTCCCTATGCACTGCTTAGTGGTAGGCTTGCAATTTAGCTGTTATTCTCTTTGTCCAGTGTTGAAAGGGGGAAGGGTGATGTGTATTTATATGTTAAATGCATATTTCAGCTTTTGTCCTTCATGGAGCTCAAGACTTTGTCCATCATGTTCCCAGGAGGTCTCCGATCCATGCACTGACCAAACCCAGACACGTTTAGCTTCAGCAAGAAGGCTGGATTGTGGCCCTTCACACTACATGCTGGGAAATAGCTATCCTAATTTTTATCACACCTCTCCTCCAAGGAGCTCGGGGTGGGTGGGATACATGACCGTTTCCCAATTTTACCCTTGTAATAATACTCAGAGCTAGGGTCAGACTCAGGACTGGCTGAGAGCCGCCATGGGCCCCCCATAAAAATCCTGATCCAAACCAAGTATCATAACACAACAAATCATTTGGTTGGCTGTTACCATGCACCCATATAAACACATTTTAAGTTGCTAACCAGGATGGATGAGAAGGAGTTGAGACCAAGACTGAAAAATAAGGGTGGGAGGGGAGAGAGAAAAATTAGGAAAAGGGATAGAGGAATGGCAGGTTATGAAATGAAGAGAGCAAAACAAAGGAGGAGAAAAATGTGGGAAAGAGGAAGAGGAAACAAGGAAATATACAATGACGCTTTTGGGTTTTTTTAAATTTGGTACCACACACTAACAGGGCTGTCCCTTTGCAAGATCTGGCTGTGCAAACAAAACTGTGGAGCTGGGTGGATTTAAAGGAAGAGGAGAACCATAGACCGCTGAAGACAACAACTTTATTAAAGAGGCTGTGTCGTGGGAAGGACTGTAGCTTGTCCTGGCTGGTCTTATCTTGTCTGATGGGTTTAGCAGGATCTGAGAAGCAAGGGCCTTGGGCTCCTAGTAGAGGTTGCAGAAAGGCCTGGGCCACAGAGTCAGAATAACTCCTCTTTACTGTGCACTGCCTTCTCTGCGCCCCTAGAGGCTGCAGTGCAGAATTGCATTAGTTTAAAAAAATGTGCTTGGTGACTGCAGCATGACACTGGCTTCTGGGGCCTCTGGAATTTGTGCCCCCCCTCTCTGCCACTCTTAGCAGCCCTTGTAAGACTGAGAAAGAGGGGACCTGGCCCCACATGGCCGAGTAGGAATTTGAACTCAGGTCTCTGCAGTCATAATCTAATACCATATTGGGTGCCAGAAATTTTATTTATGTATTTAAAACATTTATTAGCTACCTTTCTTCTTATGGAGCTCAAGGCAGCTTACAGTATACATGAAATACATAAAATAGACTACTAAACCAAAATTTAAAAAATAAAGTTAAAAAAATAAGCTTGTCAGTTGCATCAGGGTTTGAACCTCTGCAGGGGAAGCCTGTTGAACTTTAGGTCCGATGCCTTAACTGCTCAACCATCACTTAAAATGTTAGAGGAGGTGTGATTCCCCTCAGGCCATTTTTCCTATGAAAGAATACTCTTTATGTTTAGACAGCACTACAGAGTATTTAATGGGCTTCATGTACATTATACTAGGCGGCACTCTAGGTTTGGGGCAAAACTATGGTTTATAGCCGATTTTATCATAGAGTTTTGCCCAAAAACTAGAGTGTCACTGCATGACGTCAGTGATGCGATGATGTCACTTCCGAGTGATGCTATTATGTCGCCTTTCAGGCCAGTTGGGAGCAGGATCCCCCCCCCCAAGCTAGCTGGCTGCCGGTGGGAAAGTACCCCCCAAAAGTGAGGGTTCCCGCCCCCCCAAGTGGGGTGTGTGGCAACCCTATGGTAGCTTATTAAAGGCACTTTGTAAGCTTGTGGCTGGGTGAGATTTGAACCTGTTCTCGGTAACTCAGGCCACACATTTTTAGCTACCCGAGAGCATTTTTAAAGCTTGTGGTCAGTTCCCACGTGGTGCTCTTAAACATTTGGATTTGTGGTGGAGATGAATAGCTCCCTGTTCTGCCCAGCAGAAGAAGCCTAACAAGGAATGCAGGGAAAACCCAGTTCATAACACTGGCTTAACTTGCACTACGGATGCAAAGTAGCTGAACTGAGATTTTCTCAGAGCAACATTTTATGCGACTTGGATGCAGGATTTTGATAGTATGCACCAGACAGACACTAAGCGCCCCCTGTTGTCTCAGTGGGAGTGTATGTAAAGATGGGGGGGGGCGGTGGCCTGGTGAAGTGACCCCACTCACTGACATGCACAACTCAACCCGCTGACCCCCTGCTGTGTTCTCAGGACCTCCGTGAGGAATGCATCAAGCTGAAAAAGCGGGTCTTTGACCTTGAGCGGCAAAATCAGGCACTGAGTGATCTCTTCCACCAGAAACTGACATCTGGCTCACTGTCCCAGGTAGGTCTCCCGCCACTCATCTCCTGCCGTTGCACAGTCCACACTCCTGGGGGCTGTGCGGGAAGATCGCAGGCATCTTCAGTCCTTGGCATCTACAGCTAAAAGGACTGGGGAGTAGTAGGGTGACCCTAGAGACCCTGGAGAGCTGCTGCCAGTCAGGGCAGACAACACTGACCTTGATGGACAAACGGTTTGACTCAGTTTATCAGCTTTATGTGTTCAAACGCTCATCTACATGAGTCAGGTGATCAGCACCCTGGTGCCCGGAGTGCTGACGGAGTAGGCAAATCCCGTGTGGTTGATCCGGCCAGTGCGGTTGGCTTGGTCTTCTCCTGAACGGTGCAGGATCACACTATGAAGAAGCAGCCCCCGCGCTACCCTGGGTGTGTGCGCGTGAGCTTACATGCATCTGTGTGGTTTGATTTAGGGGAACCTTTCCATGCTTATGGCCGGTCTCTTTGTCCTTCAGCTGCCCCCCCATCCTGCTTCCCTGCTCTCTGACCCAGTTTCCAGTTCCCAGCCAGACACGGTAGAGAAACTCCAGGCCCCCCTTCCCCTGGGACGCTGCATTTTGCAGAGAGAGGTAAGTTTTGTGAGCCTCCTCTTCCTCTCCCCTGCGGTGGATTGCATGCCAGGGTCGAGCTCCCTCTGCCACATCCAGGCAGCTTCCTCTGTTGCACAGTGTCTTGTAGCCGCTTGGAGAGCTGAGGTGGATGATTCCTGGTAGCCGGCCCAGAGCCATTAATTGCCTTGCTGATCAACAGTGTGGAAAACAGCCGATACCCCCAAAGTGCTGGGCTATACAACTCCCACAGACTCACGGGCTATTTGGACATGGCTCAGGTTTCAAAAGGAGGTGGGAACCTGGGCCAAAAAGGAATTTGGGGAGGGTGCTTTGTGGCAGAAGCAAACATCCAGGAGAGACGGGCAGCCAACGGCATCAGAGATATTCCAAAAGTACTCGTGACAGGCAAGGAGTTGGTCCTCCTAGCAAGTGGAAGGGGGAGGGCATGGGAATCTATGGCCTGGTTTAGCACCGAAAACCAGGGCCGGGCAGGTGGCCGAGATCTGGCCTTGAGAGCTGGCAGCATGGGGTCTGTAGTGGGGGTGGGGGTGCAATTAAAACAAGGCTGGAAAGGGGAAGCTCCACCCACCCTCAGCTGTGCCCACCTTGCATGCCCTTTGAACGTTGCTGGATGTGTGGCAAACGAATGTAGTAGCGGCAGTACTGGTGGGATGCCTCCTTAGCTGCTGTGGAGTTTGGGGCAGAGAGAGATAGCTTTCACACAGAAAATGCTGAGATGGGAATTGGGATCTGGATCTTACACTTCTTGCATCTCTCCCTCCCTCCAGTTTGGTGTAGTGGTTAAGTGCGCGGACTCTAATCTGGGAGAACCGGGTTTGATTCCCCACTCCTCGCACCTGCTGATGTGACCTTGGGTCAGTCACAAGCTCTGGCACAGCTGTCCTTGAAAAAGAGCAGTTTCTGTCAGAGCTCTCTCAGCCCCACCCCCCTCACAGGGTGTCTGTTGTGGGGAGGGGAAGGGAAAGGAGTTTGTAAGCCACTCTGAGACTCCAAGTGAAGGATGGAGTATAAATCCAATCTCTTCTTCTTCTTCTCCCTCCCTCCCTCCCTCTGTGTCCTCTGATCCGCCCCAGGCCATCTCTGAGGAGCCGTGTGTGGGCACCCCAGGGCCCAACTCCCAGGCCTTGGAGGCTCTGTCCCCCTTCCTGCGGAAGAAGGCCCAGATCCTGGAGGTGCTTCGCTCCCTGGAAGAGATGGACCCCCTGCTTTCCTTTCCTGCGCCCTGGAGGGACCCCGGGCAGCCTGTCTCCCCGGAAGGCGTGACTGCCGAGGCCTGGCCGTGCCTGCTGCTGGGGCAGGGGGAGAGTGGGCCCGGGCAGCTTCCCTCCAAAGGAGAGGGCAGCTCCTCCTCCTCGTCGGATGAGGCTGGCGAATCGGATCCGCCGGAGAAAGGGCGTTCTGGGCAAGTGCTGCTCAGCACTCTCACTGAGCACAAGCTGGACCTGGGGGATGTGGAGACTTACCTGCAGCACGTCCTCCGGGAGGCGGGAGAGAATGCCCTGCTCAACGGGGAGCCCGGTGGGCCCTGCCTGATGGAAGGCTCTGGGGGCCAGGTCAGCAGCTACAAGCACATCCAGGCTGTCAGCTGCCTAGAAGCCTTAGGGCCCCCCTCTGCCTGCAGGGAGCCGGCCTGCCTCGGTGTCTTGGCACCGAGCGAGGGCAAGAACAAGTCCTGGCAGGGCCCCCCCATCCCCTCACCCTCCAAGGTGCTCAAATTACTGAAAATGCCACCGCCGCCCAGCCCTGCCGCCCTGCGCCTCAGCCCCCAGCTTACTCGCAGTTCCAAAATCCCGTGTCGTAGCAATACATACGAGGTGTACCATTCTCCCGCACCCAGCCGAAAGGGTTCCCCCGACAGCCCCTTCCCCACTGACCCTGGTTTTGCTGCGGGGCACCCCTCCCCCAAGGCTGGTCGGCACCTTGTCCCTGTGCCACCCAAAGTCACGCCAACCTCCCCAGACCCTTTTGGCTACCACAAGCCCCACGAGTATGAGAACATCCTGGAGCTGTCCCTCAGCAGTGCCATGGGCTCTCATTCTCACCCACCGCGAGAGGCCAAGCCAGACGTGTCTGAAGCACATCCGCCCGCCTGCCGCTCAGCACCTCTCCGGACAGTGCCCCCCAGTGACGGTTCTCCGGAGCCTGGCCTGTTTGCCGGTGGGCGGGAGAGGGCGGGGGCAGAGGGCCGGAACTCCCCGCCTCTTGCTCGCCGAAACACAGACGGCTCCAAGAAGGCTGCAAACGGGCCAAGCAAGCGGGTGCCTGAGGTGGCCAACCTGCCCTTCAAGGAGCGCCTCACTGTGCTCGGGAGGCTGAAGGGCCCCGAGGGAAAGGAGCAAGCAAACTCCGAGAAGGGGAGGGCCCCGGCCCGGCCCTGTGAGCGTTCGGAGAGCTTTGCTGAAGCCCACCCTAGGCTGGGCACTGGGAGCAGCAGCCTCAAGCACCACGAGCCTTGCCACGGTGCGGAGCCCACCCCTCGGTGCTACTCTTCACACTCTGTGGGCTCCCGGGGGAATGACCCCGAGCACCACAGCTCCAAGAACCGTCAGCTGGGGATGCCGGCCACGAGGAACTCTGCCAAGGCCCCGGCCCCAGGAAAGAATGTCAAGAGCCCTCACGGGAGTCCTACTAAGTTACCTTCCAAATCTCCTACCAAGGCCCCTGGGCAGGAGCCCAAGCCATGCCTGCCACCTGCCAAGCCTCCCGCCACCAGTGTGGGCCGCAAGAACCCCCCTTGCCCGGACCCTGCCAAGGGCAAACCCGGACTCCCGGCCAGCATTGAAGAAAAGGTGATGAAGGGCATCGAAGAAAATGTCCTGCGGCGCCACAAAGGAGGGCCCGTGGCTGGTGAGGCAAAGCAGAAGAACTCGAGCGGCCTCGCTAGCTGGTTTGGCCTGCGGAAGAGCAAACTGCCCGCCCTCAGCCGGAGGCCAGAGCCCCCCAAAGCCAAGGAGGGCAAGCTGGTCTCTCGCCGGCTGGAGGCAGAGAGCCTTAACATTTCCAAACTCATGGAGAAGGCGGAGGACCTGCGCAAGGCCCTGGAAGAGGAGAAGGCCTATATCAATGGGCTGGCCTTGGACAAACCACGCCCCCACACCTGTGATGCGGGCCACAGCCAACTCACCCTCATGTACCAGGAAGTGACTGCGGAGAACTTCATGCAGCAGCTGCTCAACAGGTAAGTGATAGAGCTGAAATACATGGGCTGCAGGTCAGGAAACAGGGTTGGGGTAATTACACGTAATGTGGAATTCATTGCCAGGGGAGGTAGTGATGGTTGCAAGAACTGATGGCTTTAAAAGGGGATTAGACAAACTCGTGGAGACAAATTCATCACGACTGCTTGCCAGGGTGAGTATAAGGAACTTCCGCTTTCAGCGGCAGGGCACATCTGGTATCAGTGCTAGGATGCAACATCAGGGAAGGCCTCAGCTTCTATGCCAGGTTGTTGGCCAACCAGTTACTCTGTGTGGGACAAGATGCTAGACCGGGTGGACCCCTGGTCTGATCCAGCAAGGCTGTTTTTGTTCATAATCTCAAATGCGTGGTGCCTTAGTGCTCCTGTCCTGTAAACGTCTCTAGTGTACACCTGTGTAAGTCCACCCACTTGCTCAAGAGGTTTGTTCAAGAGATCCCAAAGAGGGAGCTGGAGCAGGAGGAATGGAAACTATAGCAAGTCTCATTGACAAGACTTTAACAAGGCAAGCGGGCAGAGTCTGAAGGATTCCTGGCAGGGAGCTGGGTCTTTTCAGCTCTGTAATCTGCATGCAGTCCAGGTTGGGTCTGTCTCCTAGTAGCAGAGGGTCATTATTTCCCACCTGCTGGAGCTGAGAACAAGATTCCAGAGAGGAGGAATGAGACTGATTGTGTCCCTTGTGACTGTGCCGTAGGGTGGATGGGAAAGAGGCTCCGTTTGAGGGTCACCTGG
This sequence comes from Gekko japonicus, assembly GCF_001447785.1. Taxonomy (NCBI): domain Eukaryota; kingdom Metazoa; phylum Chordata; class Lepidosauria; order Squamata; family Gekkonidae; genus Gekko; species Gekko japonicus. The sequence goes on along the minus strand of NW_015174272.1, from coordinate 1,159,235 downwards.
AGCAGAAGAGTGAGCTGCAGGGCCTGCAGAGGGGCTTGCATGATGCCAAAGACCCCCGGCTCATCCGACCTCCACGCAATGGCATCATCGGGCACCTCCATGCCTGTCCGGAGGCCCCTCCAAAGGTGAGTCAGTGTTCTTCACAGATAGTGGCATGCCAGATCCCACACACGTGCTGGTCTTCTATCCGTCTCCTGTCTTTTCCTCTGCAGCTTCAGGATGCGACTTTGCGAGAGGAGATGCCGTCTGACGACAGCCTAGCTGATTCGGTGACTTCTCAGCACTTCGCAGGCGAGTTAATTGAGGAGGGGGGAAAGAGGGCATCTGAAGGAGCAGATGCTGGAAGGTGGTCCCTTTTCTCAGAAGAGCCGAGCTTGATGAAAAGATTGACTTAGAGTAGCTCCGGGTCACGTTCAACTGAATTGTTTTCCAAAGTGGGGACTGTGATCACCACTTAAGTCTAGGAAACCAGTGCGGTGCTCATACGAAAGAATGCACCCCTGTAGGCATCTAAGGATCATTCTAGACAAAATCTTTAAAAATCTACATTTCAGCCATGTGATCCCCCAATTTGGAGGAGGGCAATGTGAGGAGACATTTCCCCAGAGAGGATGGGATTCTTCCCATTTTGCCTTTTGAAACAACAACTCCACTCACATTGCTCTGTAAGGCTTGGAGAGAAAAAACCAGGTCTTGCCCATCCCTTTTCCCTTCCAAGACTAATAGGATTTCGTGTGCTGTGGGCTCGATAGGCAAAAACATGCAAGGTTGGAAGGATTAAACCGTCTCATCCTTCTCTGCATTTGTAACTGGAGTCGGGCGTGCCTGAAAGGCACTTGTTGAAAGCACTGTGAGGAACAGGCCAGTGATCTGCCTTATTTTTCTGCCGTTTGTGCCCTGTTGCTGGTAACTCTGCCCCCACCTCTGAGGCTCGAGTCCCGAGGAGTCCTGCTGAGGACGTCCTCACAATTCATTGCGAGACAGAGGGCCCACGTTCCACACACCGAAGCGCTGGGTCCTCGTGGCGAGAGGCCAACGAGTCCGTGCTGCACGGGAACCTCCGGGGGAGGTGTGGTGGGCCTGCCCTTTTCATGAGAACGTAGGAAAGAGGACTGGTTCCATCCTTACAGAATGGGGGTTTAATTTAGCTGTGTGTTACATTCATGTGTAATGTGTAACGTGTATATCTTTGGACTTGGATTTATGGAGCAATGTAAGATTAAATATTAAGTGTCTGTGGAGAAGAGAGGAAGCACTGGAGGCTTCATTAAATGGGCATTACTTATTGATACGTGCAGAGGGGGAGATGGGGCTCCTGGATTTTATTCCAGGCTCTGGGCGCAGCGTCATTAAACGGGTGCCGGGAGGGGACGGGCTGCCAGGGCTAGGCTTGCAGCTCAAGGCGGCGAAGATGGGGAGGGCCCCGGGGGGCTGGGTTTCCTGCCTTTTCCCCGGACAAAGGGCTCGGAGGTGGAGGTCGGGGCCCAGATTCCCAGAGGAGCCTTCTCACTCTGGGAAGTGTGTCTGTGTTGTCACTTGAGCAGCGGCTGGGGGGAGAGGGGACTCTCTCCGGGACTCCGGTCTTATTATCGCCCCCTCCTTGTGTCCACAGTATGTAGCTCTTTGACGCGGACCCTGGACAGCGGCATTGGCACCTTCCCGCCACCAGATTACTGCAGCGGGATGCCGTGCAAGAGCGTGCCTAAGTTGAGACCCCGGCTCGGCCCTCAGCCGTCTGGTTCCTTCCCAGTTAGGGGTCCCCCGCCTGTCACCAAGGTGCCCCGCAAAGCCCGGACGCTGGAGAGGGAGGTGCCCAGTGCGGAGGATCTGCTGGGGCCTAGCAAGCACCAAAGCATGCCAGCTTTCCACGGGGTCTTAACCAGCGCTGAGCCATCCCCGGGGCATCGTGATCGCAGGGGCTGCTCAGGAGGTATGTACAATTTCAAAGGACAGGAAGGGATTAACTGAAGAGGGGCTGGCATGCAGCCGGTGGCGGGGGGGGGGGTCATAAGCTCTTGGTGCCAGCATTGTTGAAAAGAAGAATTGCGGCCTGTTCTTCATTTTTGTTGGCCAGCAGGGACATTCGTCCCAAGCAGTGTTCCTCCTAAGCTGAGTTAGTGTGAGCTAGCTCACAGTTTTTTAGTCTTCAGTTCACACCTTTTTGTCTGAGCTCAGGAAGGAGGGCTCCAGAGCGAACTAATTTATGCTGCAGCCAAATCACTTGCTCACAACTTTAATGCCGGTAGCTCACCAAGTAGAATTTTTGCTCACAAGATTCCACAGCTTGGAGGGAGCCTTGGTCCCAAGCTCCTGGGACTGCCATACTCTGGAAGGGGCCTCGATTTCTTTAGTGCTCTGAGAGAGGCCAAAATTCCCCAGGTGTATCTCCCATTACTTGGCCCCTGCTCAGCAACTCTGAGAATGGGGTAATAAGTCCTTGGGGCTGAAGGCCTATAGAGAAAGCTCCTTTGGGCTGGATTGAGGCCCTGGGCCTTCAGTCGCCTATCCGTGGGAAACCCTTAAAGGTCCAGAGGCCTTGTCCTTGTCCCTGTGTCCCACATGGACTGTGGGCACTGCATCTGCAGGAGTGCACTCTTGGAACTGTGGCACCCGTGCTGTAGAGGAGGTGCTCACTGTCCACGGTGTTTCAGTCCTGGCAGCTCTTTGGCGGGCTCTGGTGAAGCGCTGCATGAGCAATGGTGCAGGTGAGCAAAAAGGAAGGGGAGTGTGTGAGAGAGAGAGAGAGCGATGTGGTGGCCAGAGCCAGCCAGGGTTCCAGGGACTCCTTTTCTCTGGCCGAGCTCTTTGTGGGATCACCATTCTTTGGAGCTTAATTGCCATTGGCTTTCTGGCTGTTAACAGCTGTCTGATAGGCCAAAAGAGATGCAGCCTCTTCTACCAGTGAATCTTCGTGAAGGGAAAGCTGCACCAGTTGAATGTGTTCACGAGATCAGCTCAGACGCAGCTGTTTACTTGCCCTCCCAGAAGACGTAGATAGGTCTCCAATATGATGTGCATGTTCTGAGTGAGCATGTCAATAATTCAGTGTTTGGCCTGCAGGACGTTCACTGCTCATCCTTAGCCCTCCTCAAGTTAAAAGGCTGTTGGGTTTTGTCACTGGAGGAGGCCCTCTGCCTGAGTTCTTGGGGGAGCTGTGGCCAGTCAGAGAGGACGATACTGGGCCGGATGAAACAGTGGGCTGGCTGGGTACAACACAGCAGCATGCGTTCATGCGCACTGAGGAAGAGGCACTGGAACATTTTAATGTTGTGACCAGAAGAACCCTAATTAAAACAAATTACATTGGGGAGGCTGTCTTTTACATGCATCAGAGTATTGGGGGGGGGGGCGTCCCTTTCCTGTCTTTCCTGCCATTGACCAAGGAGTGTTATGATGCACACCAGGAACATGTTGGGCGTCCAGAGGCAGGAAGGACTTGACCCCACTGTCTTTGTCAGGCCATTTCCACCTGGGTTCAAGGTTGTTGAGGAGGGGTCCTCCCCCCCCCCCGTTTCCCCACAGCCTAGTGGTGCATTCATTCACCTTGCAGGGTTTCCATAACTTTTCTCTGATCTTTCTCAAACCTGTTCTGCCGTTATGTTTTGGGAGAAGATGAAAGGAAAGCCTGGATGGCTGCTGCATGAGCGGGAAAGTTTGGATATTCTCATGCCTACGACAGCCGTTTCCCCTGTCTCGGCCATTTCCTCACCATACCACGGGGAAACATTTTTTTTAAAAAAATCTGCAATTGAAGACCATTACAGCAAAAAACGGAAGAAGTCCCAGTGGTCTGAGGCAGAGGGTTGGCCTCTGCCAAGGGACATGGGCAGGGAAACTGTGGGGACACCTGCCCTGTGGAAACTGTGTCGTCACCAAGGCTCCCTCTAAGCTGTGGAGTCTCGTTAGCAGAAATTCTACTTTGTGAGCTCCTGGCATTAAAGTTGTGAGCAAGCGATTCAGCTCCTGCATAAACTAGTTTGCTCTGGAGCCCCATCCTTCCTGAGCTGAGACAAAAAGGTGTGAGCCAGAGGCTAAAAACTGTGAGCTGGCTCACACTAACTCAGCTTAGCGGGAACACTGGTCGTCACTGCACTATATTGGCTGCGGCTGCTGCCGCCGCAGCAAGAAAACCACACAAGCCTGTGCCCATGTAGAAACCATTGCAGCCTGGTCTGCCTCACAGGTTGGTTGTTTTGAGGACAGAATGGATGAGGGGAGAATGTCATCGTCAGCTGCTTTGGGTTTCCACTGGGGAGGAAAGCAGGGAATACCTGTCTCAGTCAGTGAAGGTGTCCAACTCAGTACATGCTAAATGATTCTCTCCTCAGAAGTTCATTTCTGAGTATTCTGTGGGGGGAGAATAAGTGTTATTTATTTATTAAGCAAATTATCATCGAATGCGCTTCTTGGTGTTCTGCTGTTACGTGTATATGCTGAAGTAGCTGGGGAGGAAGGAGGGCTGCTGGAGAAGGTGGGGTACTGCCTGGCAGGCTCCTCCCCCCCCCTGCTCCAGTTACCTTCCTGCT
>NW_015174272.1:1154400-1154688 GCF_001447785.1 Gekko japonicus | reverse complement strand
CCCCCCAACAGATCTCTGCAGTGCTCCCAGCAAGCCACAGCCCTTCCAGCAGAGCAAGAACTGGACTTTCCCCAATGCCAAAGCATCTGCTGGCACGGATCCCTTTCTCTGCTCTCCTCGCAGGATGGAGGGACTTCATGGGTCTGCAGTGGTAAGAACTGTGTCAATTGGGGCTCTGTCCTGAGCGGGGTTGGGGGGCGGGGAGGACCCCATCTGGGCCTTGCCAAAGTTGTTGCCTTGATGACAGGGCGGGGGGGGGGGCCTCTGCTAGGACTCCACCATGCCCGG
>NW_015174272.1:1151226-1154053 GCF_001447785.1 Gekko japonicus | reverse complement strand
AGGATGGAGGGACTTCATGGGTCTGCAGTGGTAAGAACTGTGTCAATTGGGGCTCTGTCCTGAGCGGGGTTGGGGGGCGGGGAGGACCCCATCTGGGCCTTGCCAAGGGGGGGGGGCCTCTGCTAGGCCTCCACCATGCCCGGAGGCCTTGTGAAGCGAAGCTCTGCTAGCACCAGCAGTGAGTTGTGGTAGTGCCCACAGTGGCAGATTTGTGCTGAGCCTTTCCATTGGAAGGGTTCGGTATATGGAGTTTCTTTAAAGGGGGCCACTGAGTGTAGGGCCCTGCTTCTGGGACGGTGGCAGAGCAAAAGGGGCTTTTAAAAGTCTGGCCATAACGTCCTGGTCTGCAGCCCTCTTGTCTCTGTGTGTCCTGAAACTCCACCCCAAAACACTGATGAGCAAAACACAGGGAGGACTGAAGCAAGTGCAGGTGCTTCTTCGAGGGGAACCGACTGTGCGAGGGGGGCATTTTCCACATCTTGATCAGAACTAGGACCAAGGCTTCGCCTGTGCTGACAGAGCTTCTGTGTCTCTGGCACATGGCTTTTTGGCTGAGGCTTTTAGCGAGGCTGCTAAGCCGCCGTGCCTCCTTGCTCTCTGTCTCTGCAGGGTTCAGCTTGTGGCGTAGTTGAGAGGAGACGCACCTCATCGGATGGGCCTCAGGCCTCGCCGGCCTTCAGCACCAGCAGCAGCCGCACTCCCAGCGCTTCCGACGTGGGTGAAGAGGTCAGCACAGAGGCCCATTCCAGGGAGACGGGTCCGGAAGGCCAGCCGGGCCTGGAGAACTCCGAGTCCCTCAGTGACTCTCTCTATGACAGCTTGTCCTCCTGTGGCAGCCAGGGCTGAGCAGGGCTGGGGACGGGGCCGAGTTTGGGGCATCGGCTTACGGTGCCACACGCTCCCCGCCTGGTGCTCCAGAAGGCCCAGCTCTGCCTCCGGGATTCTGCTCGAGTCTCCCAAACCAAATCTTGGCCCTGCACCAGAATACGATGCGTCTTCCACACCCAGCACTCCTGTCTGTCCCAAAGCAGGGAACTTTATTAACCAGGGCACCTGGAGAGAAGGGGTGGGTGGGACAGGAACCGGTCCCATTGTGTCTGCTCCCGCTTAGCTACGGATCCTGTGCTACTTTCTGATGCACTGAGGAGGGGTCCCGGGTGGGATCTGTCTTGCCTTGCCCATCCCTTGGCCAACTCATGGAGCTTGTAAATTCACCGCAGGGAGGGATGGATCCAGGCATCTGGGCTGCTGGGGGAGTCTCCTTTGAGGAACAGGCCGTCCTGGGGAACTCACATCCACCCACAGTTCCCACCAGCTAGCTATCCTGGGGCTGGTGTCTCTTTTGCTGGCCGGGAGCAGGAGCAGACCTTGGAAAGGAGAACGTCCCGTATCTGCCTCTGCAAAAGCTGCCTCGCTCTTACCTCACTGGTTGTGCAAACTCTTGCCTAAGCGTATTACTTAAGCTCCTCTGCTTCTCGACAGTCAGAGAGTGCATTGGGCTTTGCCAAATTCAGGATTTCCTTCCCGAGGGGCATGAGGAGTGGGGGACGGGGATGTCTTCAATCCACCCCTTGTGTTCGAGAGCCATGGCTGCTGGAGCGTACCAAACAGAAGGTGGCGGTGAAGGGGGGGGGGAGGAGGAGAAGTGTTTGGAAGGCTGCTGTCTCCACCCCATTTCCTCCCAGCACTGTGACCTCCCAGCAGTCTCTCGGTTTGCTGGGACTGAGCTTCCAACCGGATGGAACGGTTCCTCCTTCCCAGTGCGACCAACTAGCTCGGGTGCTTCTCTACCTTAAATCAGGTCTCCCTGGGTCCTAGAGCGACCATGGGCTCAGGATGGACTGTTGGCCCCCCCGCCCCTTCCACGTAATGTTTTTTAACGTTAAGTTGTAAATGTTGCTGTTTAGTTTTCCGCACAGTCATGCCACCTCTTCTGTCCTTTCCCTGTTTTTCCGATGGGAACCTTGTCGGTTTCCTCCAATGGTGCTATTTTGCTGTGTACAGGCCTTTCTCCTTAGGAGACCTTCTTCGTTGTCCCTTTTTGATTTTTTTTTTTTAATATAAAATTAAGATGTCTTTTGCTCTCCTTATTTATATAAGTTATTGTGTAAATGAGGCTGTTTGTTGTCTTTGCTCTCCCAGAAAATAAAGGGGAAAAGAGAGCTCCTGGCTGGATTGAATGTGGGGTGTTCGGGGCCTGACGTGCTGCGCACCTTTTTCTGTCTTGTTCAAGAACTCCCTTTGGCGACACAGCCGCCTGCCTGTGTGTGGCATGTTGCATGGGGTTTCTCTGCTCTAATGGCGCACTGTAAGATGGCTGCACTTGCACCCAACCAGGTGGCTTAATTTTTGAAGGCACACTTCAGGTCCTGTTTGGGAATCACGGAATTTTTTCCAGCCTGTGAGCAGACAGAGGTGTTAGGATGATGTAGTAACATGGGGGACGGTCTCTTCAGTGGAACGAGGCTCCTAGAATTACAGTGGGATTTGCTATGCCCTCGCCATCTCTGCTTTAAGCACTTTGGCCATGATTGGGGGGAATTCACATACTTAGCACACAATTCTGCAGCTGTTAACACGGGGAAACGGGATGTTGGAAAACCGTTCCTGAAACAAGTTGTTGCCTGCAATGGGGCTGTTATCAAAGAGGACCCTGGCAGCAGGCTGTCAAGCTGTGGTGACAGAGAACTACGTTTAACTGAAAGGAAGACTGTGCTATGAATAAAAAGGAGGGGACTGGCTTAAATTCACGTTCAAGTTAAATGATGTACAGTAATAAAAATCCTTTTGTGTATAAATTTTCCTTTTTTAAGGGGGAAGAATCGTC
>NW_015174272.1:1147479-1151190 GCF_001447785.1 Gekko japonicus | reverse complement strand
ACCTCTATCCTACTGCAACTGCTTAACCCCACCGAGTGGCTGAGAGTGGAAATGGCAGCACCCTTCATTGGGTAGGCCTTGCGTCACTGTCACATGGAGCACTGTCTGTCCTGTGGCTGCAGTGGGCATAGTGGAGCCCAGCCAGTCTATACAAGACCTTTAGAGCGAGGGGATTAAGTAAGGCAAGCTGGACAAAAAGTGGATGACTAAAATCCAGCAGCTTTTTCATCTTTATCTGTTTACTTCTTAGTCCTGAACAAGTTGTGCAGGTGTCCCCTCTGCCCCATTCCATCACACAGGAATTATAACCAGGATAGAGTTTTAATTTAGTTTGCTTTGTAGTTAATAGCCTCTCTTCACACCACTACCAGAGCTGGAAGCAGTAATCAGGAATAGCTGGGGGAAGCCCAATAGCAACAGCTGGTGAATAGACACTGAACCCATACTAGACAGCAGTACTTCCAGCTAGGGATGCAACTAGTGATGGAGGAAGTTTCGTAATCCTGCTGCTACAATCGGAGGTTCCAGTGGCAACAGGGCTGGAAGTGCTTGTTTCTCTCCCTGTGCCCTTGGCTTGCTGGGAAAGATCCTGTCCTGGTGATTAATTCATGCTTAGTTGCCCTCCAGACTGGACAACTGGAATGTGTTTGGGGGGAGCTGCCTTTGGAAAACAACTAGAACTACAGCAGGTTCAAAACACCCCTATTCTGGTTTTATAACTACATTGGCTGTACAGTTAGTTTCTGGGTCCGATTTTTATCTTTAAAGCCATAAATGGCCTTAAAAGATTACTTCCTCCTGTTGGAACCATCTGTACACTAATAAGTAGTCCTCTGAAGACTTGTTCCTTGTGCAGCACACAACTGAGTCTTTTGAGCTGCATCTGAGGCTTGACTGGCTTTCTTGTTACCCAATGGAAGTATAAAACCATCTTGCCTGTAGCAGCTTTTGGCTTGTTTAAAAGCAGGAAGAATGTAGAAATGTTTTTTCTTAGAATTGTTGCAGTGGCAATTTTGGGGGGTTTTTTTGTTCTGTTTTACAAATTAAGCAAGCTTCCTTGAAGCCTGAATTGATCACGGTAGCAAAGTATGCTTTAGTAACTAATTCTCCCCCTAGTTTCTCAAGCCCTCCATGCAAATTATAAGACATCGGGAACTATAGAACAGAGGAGCTTCACATCCATCTCTGTTGACGAGGGTGAAGAACTCTGTCTTTGTTGCAAGGTCAGATTCTGCAGGGGATTCCTTGCAACTGCGTGCAGCCCATAAGCTCTGCTCAATGCCCTTTTTCTCCATGGCAACTAACTCTGCTCTCAGAACATGCAAGCTGTGCAACCCATTCAACTATGGCTCTGGAAACAAAAGGAAAGCAGCTATTTTGTTTCAGGAAGATCAAGCTCTACTGAGATTCTAGCATGTACACAGAGAAACAGGTCAGTAAAGATAAGGCTTCAACTGGACAACAGCCCTTCAAGAACACTATGCCAGTTATGAACATAGGATTCAGGCCAGAACACCAGAAGAGAAGAACTCGCTTAGAGGAACACAATCAGGGATGAAATGGCAGGGTGTGTGTGTGTCATTACTTGCCTCAGTATTTGACATTCCCACCCAGTCCCACTTTCACTGACTCTCTGGATGGCACTGATTGTGTTTTATATGTTAACAAAGACTATTAGGCCTTCTAAGTGACCTACAAGTTCCACCAGGTCATAGAGAGCACTATTTCAAGGGTGCAGTGAGGTAGAGATCCTGGCAACTGGGCAAGCATTTTGTGGGATGAGACTAGATGGAATGGTTAATGTAAGCTAGCTACTGCAGAGCAAATGCACTTTCAGAAGAGATGGAAGCATCCCACAATTGTTTTTTATTCGTTTGTTATAATAAGCCATCGTGGAGAACTTTCAGGCTCAAGAGGAAGTGGAAAATATAAAAAACCAGCAGTTGATCCAATAAATATTGTTTTAATTGGGAGCTGCCTTTTTTTCCTTCTTCCCCAAAGCCTAATGGAGGCACAACAGGAATGCAAACCAGAAACCTTAAGGGTGGCAGGACAAAGGAGAGAATGTTTAGCATCCAGCCTAATGAAGAGCTCTGGAGAACTCAAACTGTTTTGTGATACTTGGACCTTCATATGGCTTGTTTCGAATTTTTATCTGGATAACCTCCATCTCTTTCCACATTCTTAGAATGCAGTGTGGTTAAAGACGCCCAACTCCAGCTACTGTCCTAAGAGACCAGGGAATGAGGCCTTGTCCCATCATTTGTTGATCACTTCCAGATTGCATCTCTGTTCTCTTCCCCTTAATAGGACAATTGTAGCAGCCTCTTCCCTGCTTGTTTTGCACCTAACTTTCCCAAGAGCTGGGGGGGGGGGGTGTATTCAGACAGTCCTGGAGTTCCCTGGAAAGATAAAGGATTCTTCAGAGCATTATCAGTAATGGGGAGGGGGGTTCTTCTTTGAAAGAGCTTTAATGCACTTGGCTTGTCCTTAGCTGTGTGAGGATCCAGAAGCCAGGCTAGAATCAACTGCCCGCCCCAGAACATGTCCAAGCCTGGCATATATATAAAGGACGGACTATATAGCAAATGAGTCAGTGTGGAGAGAGTTCTCTGCAAACAGGGTCACTCTGACAGTTCCCAGACCGCTGAAGACACATTTTGGCAGCAGGTTTGCTTAAGGCAGAACTGAAAGCGGAGGGTAAAGGTTAAAGTTTGAGGATTTTTATTGTAATCTTTTTGTACAAAGTAAGACAATGTAGATATATTTCTGAATCAAACACCTTTTCTTTTAAAACCCTGTCTCTTCACAGTATGAGTAAAGAATGCAGCCAGAACTGGAAATCCAATAACAGCGTTTACTCATTACTATATTAAAACCTGTTAGACAAGGTCTCTATAAAGTAGATTTTGTGAAGAATTTACTTCTTGGCACTGGTCCAGGGGGAAGGGGGAGGGAGAAAAGAAAGGAAAACTCCATTATCCCAAGCAAGCAGGGCTGGAGTCTGGCTTCAGGTGCCAAGGGGCAAAAAGAAACAGTATCTGCCTCCCTGCTGAGGAAACTTTCTAAGGATTGCTTAATGAGCTTGTGCACAGAGCTGTACTAATGCTGAGGGTGCAGATCCCACCTTAATATGCAGAATGCACTATACAGTGGTCAGCTGCCTCCTACCCTTTCGGGTTCATCCCTAGAGCTGTGTTCCCAAATGCTAAAAACAAAAGGGCAGTCAGACTGAGACACTGTTACAATAGCCAGATCTCATGCTTTCTAGCAAGCTTCACTGTTGCCCTCTGAACTCTGCTGGGCTAGAGTCCCAACTGCAGAGCAAATAGAAGTGCTTGGATCTGAAGGTTAGAAACATTCAAGATACAATTTAGGCAGAATGCATTTTTGAGAGCCCTGTCTCAGTCAGACAACAGGGTGAGGGGTTTTTTTTGCTACCCAGCAGCAGAACTACGCAAAAACAGGTAGGGAAAGAAAGCACTACCTCCCAGCTCTGATGGACCCGCCAAGGGAGTTCTTCCTGATCAGCAGCCAGGGCTTTGCCTCCCCATCCTGCACAGCCTCACAGGGAAGATGTCTGAACGACCTCAGTCGTATTGAGCAGCCAGACAAACCAGTTTGATTTGTTCACAGGCAAGACGATAATTTTTAGTGGTTGCCCCCCCCTAAACCTGCTCTCATTGTACTATCTGGGGGGAGGAAGAGAAG
>NW_015174272.1:1120923-1147457 GCF_001447785.1 Gekko japonicus | reverse complement strand
GGGGGGGACACTGAATGACAGTCCCTGAAGTGTCTGCATTTTTATACAGCAGAGGGGGAAAGCCAGACTCCAGCATGAGGGTCAGCCAGTTAAATTTCTTTTTACAAAAAAGCTCAAAAACCAAGAAAAAAAATCCAGTTTCTACGAAGTATGAAAGTGTCACAGATCTCATTCACACCGAACAATGCGGGCACCCTTTAATACAGGTCAGGTTGAATGGAAGCAAGAAAGAGGCAAGGGGGCGGGTAGAGAAGGGGACTTCGTGTAGGCGACCACTGTTCCTTCACTTCTCTTTCTTCTTCTTGTTGCTCTGAGAAGAGAAGAAACACAGCGCTTCAGCATACTGAAACAGCCTGAAGAGCAGAACCCATCCCTAGTGAGAAAGGGCCTCTGTCAATACCTGCCCCCCTACCTGGAGGGACTCTTTCTTTGACTACCTGCTTTGTCTGAAGGGGGCAAACCTGTTAGGAAGGGGACCCACAACCAGTAATTCTAGATCAGTGATGGCAAACCTTTTAGAGACCGAGTGCCCAAACTGCGACCCAAAACCCACTTATTTATCGCAAAGTGCCAACACGGCAATTTAACCTGAATACTGAGGTTCTTACTTTAGAAAAAACGCATACATTAATTTAAGATGATCCAAACAAAGTAAGGAAAGCAATCCCAAATGCTTTCATTTACTTAAAATTATTTGGCAGAGAATTCGACACTTTAATGATGGTCTGGGCCTGGTTGGGGCGATGGCACGCATGCCCACAGAAAGGGCTCTGAGTGCCACCTCTGGCACCTGTGCCATAGGTTCACCACCACTGTTCTAGCTGGACTGGCACTAGTCAGTCATGGCCTGGGAGTTCCACCCACCCACCTCTGCTTTGGCACAATCTTTCAAAGTTCACAAAGTAGTTAAATCACAGCCCACGTCTAGTTTCTCTGAGGAAGATAGTCTTTGGGCTTACTTGAACGGCTTGTCTAGGATGAAAAGAAGATACCAGCCACTATGTCCTCAATGGCCTGACCCACCCTTCACACCTGTGTTCCTCGTTCTATCCTGCCCTTCCTTGGAGGAGCTCAGAGCGGTGTGCATGGCCCTCCCCTGCCAGTTTATCCACTCAAGGAGTTCGCTGAGTATGATAGACTGAGAAAAAGCAAGTGGACCTAAATCACACTCTCACGGTCTGTTTCCTGAGGATTTGAATCTGGTCATATCCCCACCCCCCCCACCCCCAGCCTGACACTCTTAACGATCATGCCACACTGCCTGTAAAACACAGCCTCAACAGGAAAAAACCTTTAGTGAATCTTCCTTGCTTGGTTGCCTGAAAGCTGCTTCTTATTTTGCACAGCCCTGTTCTAGATTTTCTGGAACTTTGAGACGGAAAAAGTCTCTCCTATATTCATCTATACTGCTTTTCAGAAAAGTAGCTTCTCTTGAACACTTGTCTTCACTAACTGGTGCTTAGGCATCCCACCCACAAGCACCCATTAGTGAATCCAAGTATTTTACAGGGATGTGCCACTCAAGAGAATCTGTTATGTCCTGTGCAGGATGTGGCCAACGGCCAATGTAGGCAAAACAACTTGGCCTTCCGCACCTTGGCTAACGGACCAGGACACAACACTTGGGGATAGCTGCAAATCAGTCCAGCGTTTCATTATAACCCCTTGTTTGTTCCACAGCCAACATTGCAAAATCCACTCCATGTGGCCACAGCTGGCAGGGTTGGGGGGCACTGCAAGGACAGACTCACCTCGTTCATGCCCAAGATGGTCATGAGCTCTCGGAAGATGCTGATGAAATCCAGGAAGAGATCCACACAGTGCCTGGTCGGAGAGAGAGGGGGGGCAGGATGGGCATCAAACAATGCACTGCAGCTTCAAAGCATCACACAAAAGCCAAAAGGAATCATGCCAAATCAGGGCCTCCATCCTCTTGCACTGGAATAGTGGGCTTCAAGCGCTGGGCACACCATACCCCTCCCACACTTCTTCAATTGAGATCTCCTCTGTTTAACTCATTTAAAAGTAAAAGTTTTCCTTGCTCAAAAGCTAGTCAAATCTGACTAGCGCGGTGCTCATCTCCGTTTCCAAGCAAAAGAGCCAGCGCTGTCTGAAGACGTTTCCGTGGTCATGTGGCCAGCATGACTAAATGCTGAGGTGCACGGAACGCTGTTACCTTCCCACCGAAGTGGTACCTATTTATCTACTTGCAATTTCTTGCTTTCAAACTGCTAGGTTGGCAGTTCACTTAGCTGGCAAATATTTTGCCTCTCATTTCAAGCCATTTAAGCCCTTCTTTTTGGGTCATCCGTAACCATTGACAGTAAAGATTCTCTGCCTGCTTCAAACTGAAGTCTGTATAAAAAAGGCTAGCTATGCACCTCTCCACTCCCTTTAAACCTCTTTCTTCTGATCTCACATTCCAGAGCTCTACTCTTCTCTATCCACCTCCTTGCCCCTGCACAAAGCCTTGGACTCAGCTGTCACTATTCCATAGGGCCCTGTACTCACCAAATGTAGTCCCCGTCTCCCCTCTCAGCCTTCTCAATGATGAGCTGAGTGTCAAACAGCACAAAGCCACACATGACCATGAGTCCAATGTAGAGGTTAGCCTGGAGCAAGATGATAAAGGTGCATTAGCCAAGAGTAGTCATATTTAACTGCTATCACCAGCCATCCCCCTGGTAGTCTTTTTGCTTAGTTCTGGTCTCCAGGTTTTGCAGTAGACCTTGCAAGATATTTGCTGACTGCTTTGCCCGGTAATCTGGGCAAGTTTCTACCCCGCGTGGCTACAAATATATGCCTGAAAGCGCACAGCAATTTTGGAGCAGAACATTTTTAATGGTCAGAGGATGGAGCGTCAGTACTGTCTCTCCTTACGATGAGCAGAACTGTGCATAAGAACAGTCTTGCAAAACTTTGCAATTCACACAGGCAAAGGACTCCGCTTCCACAGCATGATTTATGTTTACCCAGTGCAGAACTTTGATTTTTTTTTGGTACAAAGTTCCAGCAGTTCTCCCTTTCTTGCTCTGAAAAATGAAAGCTGAAGGGAAGTCAAAACTCATCTCAGCAGTCATTACACTGGACACTAATCTGGGGCAAGCTTGCAAGCTCCATCCTGAAAGAAGCCATTGCATCGTGCTTCTATTACCGACCCTCAAATCAACAGATTGAAATCAAGGAGTAAGTGCCAGAGTCTTCCCGTGAGCTCAGAGTGGGAGCGTGTAGGCTCCAGTTAGGGTACAGCTACTTACTGTGAAAAGCCAGGTGGAGCCCACAAACATATTGATCAGGGAGAGAAAGAGCATCAGAAAGAGGCCAGAGAACAGAAAACCTAACAAAAGGAAACAGAAGCATGGTGAGTAAGGAACAAGGTGCTGCAAAGCCCTCTTTCTCAATCCAGGAGGGTGCTGGCAGGCATCCCCTTTGAAATCCTTACCTCCCAGGTACAGGTAGGCACGGCGCTTAGCGAAGAGGGCACTCAGGGAGAAGCAACTGAAGATCACAGCTGTGCCCAGGAAAGCAGTTGGGATGATGCTGAGTGGAGAGAAAGGACAAGACGAGAGCTAGTCATTACAGAAGGGGTTCTAGTTCCCCAATGTGGCTCACAGAACTTCTACCACTCTCCATGCAAATAACTGGCCATATACAGGGCTTGGAAGCGGATGCCCAAAGAAGAGGTGTTCTGGTGGGCTTCAGAACTTAGCAGGCAAACTGTGTGCGTGGGGGGCGAGGGGGGGGGAGAGATGTTGGCAAGGCTCAGTGGCTGGAATCTTTTCCCAGACTCCCTACTAAAATAAAAATATCAGAAATAGCTTACTAGAGTTAGAGGAAATTACTAAAATGTAGAAAAATTAAAATTGCCTCTGAATGTCTCTTGCCTTTAAAACCCCATGGGGGGGGGGGTCCCCAAAAGTCAGCTGTGACTTGATGGCACAAAAACAACATTATATTACTGGTGAAAACCTGTAGGTGTGGCCCACAACTCCCTGCAAGCGTGACGGAGTGTGGAAGTGAACGGCCAACTGAGGCATTACTGCCTCTTACCTGGGGTTGATGGCGATGACCATCTTCAGCAGAGGTCCCAGGTTAACTCCTAGAGAAGACAAAGGAATACAATGGCATTGGAGAGACCACTGCATGAAAACACAATACTTACATGTATTTGGAAGAAAACACCTGGCTTACGCACGTGAGTCCATCAGAACACAACAAAATTGATCTTTATATGATTGAAACTCAAGTACAAACCATCACATAAGCACCAGCTCTGAGAGGCTAGATAATCAAGGTCAAGTGTCACCACATGGCCTTAACGATACTAACTCAAGTTGCTAAAAATCCATAGATACTCTCTAGTAATACCAAAGGATTGTGCCCATTCCAGCTGGCCCCCTTCACAACACAGAACGCAGAGCCACGTATCAGCTCCTCGTCCCACCCCAGA
The DNA here is from genome assembly GCF_001447785.1 of Gekko japonicus. Taxonomy (NCBI): domain Eukaryota; kingdom Metazoa; phylum Chordata; class Lepidosauria; order Squamata; family Gekkonidae; genus Gekko; species Gekko japonicus. The sequence goes on along the minus strand of NW_015174272.1, from coordinate 1,143,007 downwards.
GGCTCTGGGGGACCCAAGGGCAAATCCCCACTCTGCCAAGTGATCTTGGGCCAGTCACATGAGTCAACCTATGCCACAGGATTGGTGACATCAAAATGAAGAATGAGGAATCCATTTACCTGAGCCTCCAGGGATAGAAGTATGCTAGATTCCAGGTAGCTGAGGTACTGGTGGACGAAACCATGCAAGCAAGGCCAGTGCTAGCTGAGTGGGTCCTTTGCCTCCTTGTTAAGAATACTGGCAATGACCATCTGGGAATCAGGTGCCAGGGAAACCAAAATCAACCTGCCCATACAGTTCCATTATCCTCAACACACACTACCAGCACCACCCAGCTGCCTAGGAGAATTTCAAGCAAAAGCAGCTTCCACATAGTAGCTAATTTCTAAGTGCCGAGGCACAAGGAATCGACCACATCTGCGGATCTCCTTTACTTGTACAAGTAACTGACTTCACCCCAGCTTCTGCCCTGCTCATGAAACATTTCCATTAGGCTGCTGGTGCTTGATTAAACTGTTTGCCTTGGTATAAAAATACACCCCCTTTCCAACGGGAAGAGGATCATCAGCACATACCAGAGAGGAAGGCAAAGCCTGACAGAATGCCCAGTCGTTTCTGCTCCGTTTTCCGGCTGTGGGGTGTGGCCATCAGCCAGATCATAAGGCCAAGAGCTCCCAGACTAGTCAGCAGGCCAAACTGTAAGGAAGCGCAGAAGGAGATTAGTGCACAGACCGGGTCCTGGGCATGGTCTAGATGTTGCTGACAGGGAAGTGGCTGAATCTAACCTGTGGAATTTAATTAGGCAGACCATTTTAGTCACAGTCCCCAGACAGGGTCCAGGGTCCTAGCCATGGAAGGAGCCCATGCTCAACTCCTTCAGTTATTCCAGGCCCTTTTGCAGAATTTTCAGGTTTCAGCCAAAACAAAAATAAATAATAAGAATAAGCCTTCCCCTTGCAGACATCTAAGGAAATACACAGATGCAGTATCTGATCTTACTGCTCTGTGAGAAGTGAATCAATTTCCAGCACTGTGGTCAATTAGTAAAAAGCACTGTAGAGACTGATATGCATCTGCTTTTACACCCCTTGAAACGCAGTATCAGAAATGCCTTTCACTGTATTATACTGAGAATAGCTCTTGGCTGTTTTTTCATTGGTATAGGATGGCTCCCTATGTCTAACAATTAGGGACTATTTCCCAATTTCTGTTTTGAAAGTTACAGCCAATCACTTACTATGCCCAATGAGAAGAATCCCTAGGGAAACTTTAAGGGACTATATATAACACAGCTCACTTTCTAGCCTGTGGCTAAACTCCACAACTCACAAACACACCAAGGGCCAAAATGGTCTTAAGCCCACAGATATGCACAAAGGGCTCTTACCTGCACCAGCTGAGTTACCAGGTTGATGTAAGCACCAGCTGCTGCTACGAACATGCACAGTGCAAAGGTAGCATAGACCTTCTTCAGGTGCTGCTGGGTTGATGTGGAGCTGCAGGGGTTAAGGAAAAGTCAGTGTCATCACATCTCACACACCTGAGAAACAACAGCTCCTCTGGCTGGCCGCTTGCCAGCTCTCAGACACCCAGCAGCCTACACAGAGGAAACACTTCATCTGTCCCGAAAACACATTTTCAAGTGCCTCTGCCAAGACAATCTCACACTCCAGAGCCTCTAGGACTGGGATGTCATGTTCCTCACAGAGGAGAAGCGGAGAGCCAGAGAGAGAATCTGGAGCAATCTGGAGTACCTGGTCACAGAGATTCTCACAAGTCTGATGCTGATGCTTGGTGGGCAGCTGTGTTTCTTTTGCCCTACTGGCACGGCATCTTTCCAGCCCTAGACTTTGGCTTCCATATGGTCTTTCCTAAATTGCTCTCTGTTTCATGACCGTACCTCACAGAGTGCAGAATCCAGTAATGGGCAGCAGTATTACCTCTAAGCTGAGTTAGTGTGAGCTAGCTCACAGTTTCTTAGCCTCCAGCTCACACATTTTTGTCTTAAGCTCAGGAAGGATGGCTCCAGAGCAAACTAATTTATGCAGCAGCTAGATGGCTCGCTCACAACTTTAATGCCAGTAGCTCACAAAGAAGGATTTTTGCTCACAAGACTCCACAGCTTAGAGAGAGCATTGGTGGGCAAGTAAACAGTGTTTTGAGAGTCTCAGCTTTTATTCATCCTCAGTGAAAGCAAATGTCTAACCCTCTAGGCTAAAGACAAACTTGAAAGTAGTAAGGGGTTACTACTTGTGTGTGTGAACAAGATTTCAAAATGTGCACAGAACTAGTACAAATTCAGAGCTCTTTGCCCCTACCATAACAATAAGGACAAATTATGCAGATAATAGCTGCTTAATCTAGACTGCAGAACCCAGCTTGGGGGTGGGGGGGGAGACAGGGAGCTCTTTATCTGGGGTAAGATTTTGATGCTTTTTTGCCTGCATTATCAGGCACCACTATGTGCTCCCAAAGGCATGAAGAGCCTGGTGTGCTTGTACTCCACATCCTCAAGCCCCATCCATGATGTGTGTTCATTGACAGATCCCCACAGGCTTCCAACCATCCCAGTCCAAGGGGTCCGCTGATCTACCTCCTCCCACCCGTGACAAAACCACACCCAAAGTGGGAGGCAAACCAAATGTACACTCACATGTGGGAGAATTTGAAGATGGCATCAAAGTCAATGTTCCTGTTGAAGACGTCCATTGTGCTGGCCAGCAGATCGCTGCAACCCTCTCGTCAAAATAAGCTGCAGAAAAGGGGAGCAAAAGCCACATCAGGTGGGGAAACAGTGCCACTCTTCCCCAGGACCACCTGAGAGCCCCGTGATGCCTGCTGATATCCACCCTTAGAGGTAGCGCTGAACTCCTCCTTCCTGGTTGTCCAAATGACATCAAGCAACAGACTGTGGCCACCCCAAAAGGACCTGGGCTTCTGTCAATGCCCCACCACTAGAAGCAATCCAGAAACACCTGTGGTTTCAGAGGCTCTAGCCTCCTCTCCCTCAGTGGAGCTGTCAGCCATTTGTTAATTATCCTGATCTCACCACCAGTTAAGCTGGGAGACAGCATAACTACTCTTCAAACAAGTGTGGCGTGGCTTCCTCTGAAGTCAGAACATGTCTTTAAGGCCCCGCTTTGTCAGATGTAGAAAGGAAAGCCAAGAGACCCAACCTATGACAGAAGATCCAGTAAGCGGCAAAGAATAAAGTCCTGGAATAGAGGCTTCAAGCAGCAATCCCCATTCCAAGCCATTATACATCCACCTTTGTCCAATGATAGTACCATCCATCACACAGACTCATTATGGTTCCCCTCACTCTGCCATCAGAGTGTGTTCAATGAATCCAATTTCCATTGTTCAAAGAAATCTCTCTGCCAAAGATTCAGTCCTAATCGAGAAATGGGAAGCTCAGTACAGGCTGACCCATGGGGGGAACCCCCCCACACTGCTAAGGAGGAACGAGACCGCTGCCCTCCACTCTGGACTCACCAACTGAAGTCCTGAGACGCAACCTGCTAGGAGGTCCCCCTCTTGCTCCTGGCCAGGAAGATCTAAAGGCTGCAACTGCTTTGCAGGCGTCCCAGCCCTCTTGGCGTATGTGGTGCAATTATTGCAGGTTGTTGCAAGGCTAACCCCCAGGCCCCTGGGGAGCCCCTGGACTCACAGGGGAACTTTGCTTCACAACACAGCAGCTGGAAAGCACTCACATTAGTGTCCCTAATGACCTCCCCAGGCAGGGCCAGAGCAGAGTCAGGGCCAGGCAGCCCCCCCCCCCAGCCTGACGCTGCAGGCAAATGTGTTGTTCCCAAACGCTCTGACGAGGAGCCCCCCCTCCTTCTATGTGCTGCATCAATAGGGACTGGTATTTTGCCCACCCAAGTCAGCACTACCCAATATGCTCGGATAACCTCGCCACACCCTCCCTCCCGCCCTCAGGAGTTCTCATTATATCTGCTAGTGTTTGCTCTAAAACCCTGGGTGGCAACCAGTTCTGCAACTGGCAGCTTATATCCCTCATCAGGCAAGGAAAGAATGGAGGTCAAACATGCAAGCCAGGCCCGGGTTGGCTGGCAGGGAAAGGTGGCGTCATAATGTAATAGGATCATGCAAATATCACAGACATCTTAGTCTGGCTTCTTGATAGGGTGACAAGACGACACCTCCTCCCCTGGCAAAGACGAGAGGTGCTGAACAAAGACTTGCCACACATTCACAATCCCAACAGAACAGTGACGCATAACTAATACTGGCAGCTCATCCTTCCTCCCAAGGAGCTCAGGGTGGTATACTGGGGTCATCTCCCATTTCAGCCACCCAACTGGTTATGCTGAAGGAAGGGGGAGAAGCTGACTTCCAGTCCAAGGTCCCTCAATTTGCTTCAAGGCTGAGCATGGAGTTGAACTCAAGATGCCGAGACTCCAAGTCAGACAAACTCCCCCTGTATCAGACCGGCTCTTTTTATGGCTATGTGGGAATACAAGCGAACCACGCCTCCACCTCAGACAAGCCAAAAGGATTTATTATTTGTAGCTCTTTCCTACATCTGCTTTCCGTAGTCCATCCCTCCCAAGTGAGGTGAGCAGCACTGAAGCACACAAGTATGTTCTAAATTACACTCAGCACAAAAGTGATCCAAGCCAGTGAATGCAAAGATAACTTTGGGGCCCCTTCCTGTGGGTTTTAAGCCCAGGCTTGGTAAAGGTGGCACTGCTGGCAGCTAGAAGGATATGGAAGAAATGTGGACCGCCAGGAGTGTACCCCCCCCCCCGGCTGTTGCTTCCTGTGTGCTTCTGGAGTCCCTCTCGGCACCCTACCGCATTACAGCAAACTGGAGTCATTCCTACTAACATATGGCAACAGGTGGCAATATTTCTGCTAACAGTGCAGAGTGTATTTTCACACAGGCGGAGAGCTAATTCTCCAGATTTAAATTTAAAAAAAAATAAAGAAACCAACTGGTTTATGAAAACACAGAAACCACCTTTTTACTAACTGCAGTAGAGATTGGTGTTTCCAGTTATAGTGCACAGTTCCCACACCCCTGTAGGACTGGCTGCATAGAAGCTGGGACAGCTATTGCAAAGGCAAACTATTCACCAGTTCAGAAGGATGCATTATCCTCGTAAACATTAAGTTATATTTATAGCCTTCTAGAATTATATACATTTGGGGCTGATGCTAAGCACTACATTCTTTTTTAAGAATATGAGATGTGGACTTTGGAAGTATCACTACTGTAGACCTCCTTTACCGAGCAGCTAGAGAGGTGACTATCAGGTGCAAGAACCGGGCGTTGCCTGCAATTTTCCAATACTGCCTTTCAAAAGCCAAACGAACTTTGATTCTTGTTACTTCTAAAGTATTTTATACTTCAAATCCTCACATTTACAATATTTGGTTATGCTACATCCAAGGATGCGGGATTATCTCAGTAGTTTTTGCTTCATGCTGAGCCTGGAACATCTGAATTTAGAGCCTCTTCCCACTCCTTGAATTGCTAAAGAAGCTGCATTTTAAAGATACAGATTTTCAGAGTTTTCGTCAAGATAATGGAACTTTTAAATTGAGATTGATTAAATACAGACTCTGGTGCAAACAAGCTCTACCCAACCAAGTATTAGATGCAAGTGCAAAATGAAGTTTACCAGTTTTGCTGCAACTTCCCTGGAAGGAGATATGGAACAGTATGAGAAAAACACAATTGTGGACATCTGTTCAGCCAGGACTAAAACTAGCAAAGTAAACCCAGGTTCGGATTGTCATGACAGCAGAATAGTAGACCCCCAGCTGCAAGAGTTCATGCCATTTCCAGAGGCTGGCTGAGCGAAGATCATATGAACAGTGTTTTGGAATGGAGAATCAAATTCTGCCAAATAGAAAAGGCAAGAGCTCCCAGAAAGCAGGGTGATCACACTGCCTCAAGAAGTTATGCATATCCACTATCCTATTAGGATCTGTTCTGCATCTAAGGGCTTTTCAGTCACCACACGTCTGCACACAGGACAGGAAATGTCACATTCCAAGGCCCCAACAGCCCCCTTGAAGTGACAGAAGACACCTCCTCACAGCAGATTACCTTGGGAAATCCATGGAGAAACGTAACATGTAATTCAGGCTACAGGTGAACCTACCAGCTAACATGACTCAGTATTGGGGCACCAAAATAGGTCATGCCGGGTGGAGGAAGCTTGGAGAATATCACATGCTAACCACCCACTCCTTCCAGATGCCAACAGCAGTTCAAGAAAGAGGCTGAACTGGACCAATGAGGGCAAATGAGACATCATTGTCAGGCATTTGAGTTAGTAAATTTCTCAGCTTTCCCCATAATCTGCAAAGTCAAAATGAAATAGGCTAGTCTTTCAGTTTCCTACCCTAGGCTCAATAGATTTGGGAAGGGCAGGTGCCTAGAAGATCAAATATCCATGACAAGAGGGGCCACTATAAGCTTGGAATAAGCTCTCCCCGCAACAGTTACCTTATGGAAAATGTTTGTAAAACAGGCAACCTCCTCGCTATAACTTGAATAGTGGCACAAAGGACATGCTAGCTTTAGAAGTGTATGAAACATACTTCTATACGTTTGGGCCACTGACCTATCACGATCAGTTCTGCTTATTTCAACAGTTTGCAGAAGCCACGAAAACAGCCACTATAGTAAGAAGTTACTGCTATATTCCATAATAAGAAAAAACCAACTACCAGTTGGAATTAAAAGCAATAGAAACATACTTCTATACGTTTGGGCCACTGATGCGCGTGTAACAACCAGTTCTGCTTATTCCAACAGACAGTTTGCAGAAGCCACAAAAACAGCCACTATAGTAAGAAGTAACTGCCATATTCCGTAATAAGAAAAGAACAACCACCAGTTGGAATTAAAAGCAATAACAGTTGTTAGTTTGCTTCCCCCAGATTCATATGTCAGACAGAACACAATAATACCCTCAACTGAACGCAACAGATACACTGTCTGGCCTTTTGTTCTGCCTTTGACTATTAGATTGCCCAGAACCACTACAAACACTGTTTGAAAGCATATACAGAAACCAAACTCTTCCCAAGTTTGCATGAAGTTAGATCCAAGGACTGCTCAAAGCAATGCTGCTGCTTCAAAATCCTGAACCAAGGAGAGCGCGTGTAACAATTAGCCACAGCATAACTTTGGCCCCTATCATGTCAAAACCTTCTCTTTAGGAGAGAGGACAGAACTACAAATAAAGATGTGATCAGAAATCCTAGCCATTAGGTAAATGCACCCTTGAAACAGTGAAGGACACTATTGTTCTACAAGGCAAAGTTCAGGAATCCATATTGAAAACTATACTGAATAAGACTGCACCTTAACAACAAACAGTGCTTATTAAGAGACTGATACTTACTCAAGATCAGTGCAAAGCAGTTACAACACTCCTGTATTTCTGTTTTGTAAGACAACTGGGAAGGCTCTTCAGCTTAAATATTCAGGCAAGAGACCGTGTTTGGATATTCATGAATGTTTCATGCTTAATACATAAAACTATCAAATAGAATGTATCTTGCATCCTGTGGAGTTCGTAGGGAAGACAAACCGGCATTTCTTCAGTAAGCACTTTACATCCCTCTGTCCCTCACAGTCTTATCTCAAACCCAAACCAATTATTCAGCGACCCATGTTCATACAAACATGATGGTGGAATCCTTAGTTGGAGTGATCCCATGAATAGGTTCTGGCACCCAAAAGACTGGTAAGTGGCGTCAGTGATTTCTACATGAGCAAATTCAACACAGAAGTAAGACTGTGGGAGGAAGGGGAAGAAGAAGAAAAACTGACCTGGCAGCAAACTCATAGCTCAAGTTCAATAACCAGCCTGTCTATGAGGAAGTGAAGAACCCATGATCTCTTATTAATAAATAACCAGATTAAAAATACCTACAAAAATTTACCACCAGGCGAAGCTTTCAATAAGCCATCCAGGGGCACAATTTTCATTGCTTCCTAACAGTACTTTGACACAGGAACATACTCATTGGCAAGGGGGGCGGGGCAGAGTGCTTACAGTCCCCTTACAGTCCTCAAGAAGGATAGGCTGATCCACACGGGCAGGTGGAAGCACCACACAGTGCCCCACAACAGAAGCTCAGGTGACCACTATGACATCAGAAAGCCAACCAATCATCTTCGAGGTTCTGAACTGTTCTGGAACACTGTGTAACCACAGGAGATCTCGAAGGCTAGTCAAAGGACAGACTTTGACAAGATTAAAACCATAGGGAGAAAAAAGGCTCAAAGATATCTGTTACATTAATAAGTTACTACTCTACTTCCCCAGACGACAACTTCAGTATTCCAACTTTGATTATACACCAAACGGAACAATTAAGAACTGAGCAATACTAAGCTACAGAACATATCCCATCCTTCTTAGCCGAGACTAAGTAACATACCTATCATCCTTTTAACACCCAGTTGTAAAACTGGCTTTCAACTACCACTTTAATTAATCCCACAGAACAATATTGAGTCCTTTCCCCACAGACACCCCCATGGTTGAGGTTTGACCTTACTCTAATCATGCCAAGCTCAGGGGAAACTTCCAAATTTGAAACAGCTCTCTAACCCACACAACAGCATGTTCAGAGCAGGTGAAGGACCCACACCAGATGTCCACTCTATTCCAAGAAAGGTGATTAATGGCCAAAGCTGGCTTTGGCTAAATCTTCAATTCAATGCATGTGTGCATGAAACTGGCTGTTGTCCAACTTGTTCCACACAGGAACCAACAGGAATTTAGTAATTTAGTAACTACATCAACAATCTTGTTCTAGAACATTTAGAGGTTTGCACAAAAGTCAACATTGTCACTGAATTTGCCAGACCTGTGAAAATGTCAGTGGACCCCTCTGATCTGTAACTAGTTACAGAGACAAGAAGAAGCGATTGGATTTATACTCTGCCCTTCACTACCCAAAGGCGTCTCAGAGCGGCTTACAAACTCCTTTCCCTCCCCCTCCCCACAACAGACACCCTGTGAGGTAGGTGGGGCTGAGAGAACTCTGACAGAAACTGCTCTTTTTCAAGAACAGCTGTGCCAGAACTATGGCTTACCCAAGGTCATCCAGCAGGTGCAAGTGGAGGAGTGGGGAATCAAATCCGGTTCTCCCAGATTAGAGTCCACGCACTTAACCACTACACCAAACTGACAAAATTTAGCCACAAAGCAAAAAGAAAGGGGTGAGGGAGATATATATTCCAAGCTGCAGTGTTCAGTTCCTGAAGAAAGGCACTGGGACTTAAACCTGCCCAGAAGCTATGCCCTCTCTCTTAGAAGCCCTGCTCCTTAATTTTATGGGCACAACCTGCAAGAGGCCCACAGTAACGGTCAGTCGCACTGCACAAGCTCACAGGCCCTTATTTGTTCACACATTCCAGGTGCAACACTAAAAATATTTCAGAGAGACAACCAATCACAACAAAGTCTCTAAGGTGTTACTGGAGTTGAACCTGTTCTACTGCAGATCAACACGGCTACCCTCTGAAGCTTGTAAAAAGCCAGCTACCTCACCCAATTAAATGTTTTTCAGTGAGACTTCAATCCCTCAGACAGGCCAAGGATTTCAGTTTACCAACAGCTGTTCATAGTAAATAGGGTCTCACTGAGCCTGGGGTTTTAACTTGACAACTGGTAAAAATACATGCCAAGCACTCGCATGTTAAGAACAGATGTATGATCTTTTGGAAGGAGACTATGAGGGAGAATTTGTCAAAACATCCTTTAACACACACCCCTTTCTTACACTCTTTGCAAGAGAGCAACAAATGTGTAATCTTTCCAAAGATAAGCCATTGAAACACATGAAGAGGAGAGACCAACTCTAGCATTCACACATCCATGACGTTTCATCACAACTCCAAAGGAGTTGCAGTAAAATTAAACATGGATCCAGCAGCACCTTAAACATTAACATTTATTTCAACATAAACTTTCAGAAGTCAGCTCCTCCGACGCATGCAACAAATTTCCTTAGCCTTTAAAGTGCTATTGGACTCCTGCTTAATAGTTCAGGCCACACTCCACTCCCAGAGCCGCAAAAATGCCACCTTTCCTCCCTTATGTTGCAAGCAAGGCTTCCTCCAGAATATGCAACAGAAAACAACAACGCAACCCCACTCAGGACCTCTTAACACCGACGAATCAACTCGAAAGAGAAACAGAATCCGATTATGCAATGCCTATTTCTAAACTGGCGTCATTCTAGAGCAGCAGGAAGCTTCCGTCACCAAGTCAGCAAACCCACAGGCAGGAACACGGCGTCACGTGGGAAGGCAGGCCCGAGGGTCTTGCAGCAAAGCCCCGGGACCCAGATTTGTAGAAGGTGGCCCAGTACGGCTTCTGCTCACAGCGACAGAGGAAAATTCCCAGCCACCGGGGGGGAAGGGGAGGGAAAAGAGGGAAGGGTCTGGGAATGTCGATGACGTAGCTTCTCACGACGCCCACACTAAAGAGTGACAGACGGAGCCCGACCAGGAGAATCCATTTTGAGAGCTGCCGACGCAGAGAGGGATTCCGAAGGGGGAGGGGCAGGCGGAGGGATACACAGAGACGAGCACAGGGAGGTGCGGCCGCCACCGAAGAGAGGGCGGAGGACGCGATTTCAGCGGACAGGCTGACCCAGGATTGCTAGGAAGACCGAACTGGAAGGGGGCCTTGGAAGCCAACAGCGGGTCCCGCGAGTCTCACCTGCTTCCGCTAAGCTCCCCGTCGCAGCTCCCAACTGACACAGGCGTTCCCGACCAAGCCGTGGGTGTCTATGTCCGCCGACACTCCTCTATCCGCCTCCGCCCCCTCCAGCCCTTATCCCCTCTCTCCCAGTCCTATTGGTTCACTGCACCGCAAGGTCCCGCCTAAGCCTCTTATTGGTTCTCTGTCCTCGCTCGGTTCTTCCATCCCCAGATGGCGAGGAAGGGGGAACCATTTTGTCTTTTCTATTGGTCACCCGGCCGCGCCCTAGTAGATGCCATTGGCTTCGCTCAGAAGAACGGCAAACAAAGGACGGCTGAAGGGAGGAGGTGGACGTTGATTGGCTCCCGACGTCCGGCCAATAGGCAGCGTCCTAGATGGATTAGTACACTCCCTCGGCTCCAATTTGTCAGAAGCTGCACGCGACCTCCTCCTGGAAGGAGTGCGATGTGCACCGCGTATGTGGGGGGTGGGGAGGGTATTTAGCAGAGCCTAATTGAGTGAGGGCCCCCCCGCGCCGATGCGTCCTGGCCTGCACTGCCACCTACTGGTGAATGCTGCTCACTGTAGGTAGTGTACTTGGACGGTGCTTCTCCTGTGAAGTACGGAGGCTGCCGATGCCACTGTAGTGCTTCTGGCCTGTTTTGGAAAGGGATGCCGAACAGTTCGAGGATTGGGCAGAAGCTGATGCGGCGTCCTTGCTGCACCTACCAGATGTCACGGGGCAGCCGTGATGAACAGGGGGAACCAACAAAACACAAGGTGGAAGCTAGAGGGACGTGGGAGCAGAGAGTAAACAGGAGTGGGGGCAGGGCCCCCCCTGGGCACACCCTGAAAGGCACAGGCCTCTGCCCAACAGAATGGAGGCAGCAGCACAAAAAAGGGGAAAGGAGACCTGCACTCCCATGCACACCAGGAGCAATTCTATGCAAGTCCACCCAGAAGTAAGCCGGCCGGGGTGTCGTGCAAAAGGACCAACCCCCAGGAAAGCGGCACACGGAGGGCAAAAGGCAGCACCTCTGAGTTCCCAGCCGCACTGGGGTTTGTACCAGCTGCAGCATCTGGGCCAGGGTGCATAGCCATCCTGCTAGTCTCCCCTGAGGCTACCCAACCCTCCCCTCTTGGGATTTGGAGCCCACCATCTGCAATACTTCATCCACAGCTGCTTGCCCTAGGGACTCCTCAATGTTCAAGGGTGTGAAGATGCTCCACAACTCGGGCAGAGAAGGTCAGGGCGACAGAGGCTGGGAGGCAACAGAGAACAACTCATTGGTCTTAAGATTGGTCTGCATCATGCCCCGTGTCCACAACCACCTCACTTCTGTTGCCATCCGCCCCTGTTGCCATCGCAGTGGAGATGGCTGCCCCATCACTGACCTTCATCTCCTCATGGCTCGCCACTGTGGCAGGGGTGTGGCCTGCCAGTTCCCCCCTGGAAGGATCAACCAGGGCAGTTGATGGGCCCACAACAGCACTGGTGTCCTTGTCCTCTGGGCTCACACCCAGGCCCACAATCCCCAAGCTGATATGCACCACACTGACTGAGTCACCTGTAGAGGGAAAGGCAGGTTTGAGCGGACAATGGGGGGGGGGCAACCCCTGCTGCTACTCTAATGGTGGAGCATGGCTGCAAGGCCACATACCTGCTAGACAGGACTTCAACACTGTGACAGGAGGGATCACCGCATGCAGTATGGCCTCAGCAGATCTTCCAGCACTGCCTGCTTGTAGGGCCATGAGGCCCACACTTGCCTCCAAGTCAACCCAAAGGAATACTTTCACTGCTTCAGGGCAGGCAGCCTGGCCCAGGGCAGAGACTTGCTCCTCCCCCATGTGCCAGAAGGCATTCAGGCGAGCACTCACGGAGCTGTCTCTGGTGGTAGTGAGTGTCACACTGGCATGCTCCAGCACCCGCCCATAATGCGGGAGCTTTTCCACCTCAGTCCAGTTGGGCTGCCCATGGGGATTGCTGCCTGCTGGTTTCAGCATAGCCAGGGCATCATGGCAAGCATCCTTAAAAGTCCCGCCTCTCCTCCAGGGCTCTGAACCAATCCTTGTGATTTAGGCTTCATGTTAGTCCAAGTGACTGTCAGCCAATCAGAGCCCATGGAATTCCACTGGATGGGAGGGGGTGAGCCAACCTCAGCTTTAGAAGTTAGAAGAAACCTTTTTTTAAACTTCTGGACAGGGATTTCATGGCTCTGGGAAAGAGCGTCAGCTTAACCAGGCTTTTATTTAGCTTTTTAGTTAGGGTTTGGGGTGGTGTTTTTGTAGGGAAGAAAGCCTATTTTAGTGTGACAAATAAGCATCCTGTTACGGGCCCATCATTCCTAACTGGTGTGTGTAGGTTCTGTGCTAAGGTGCTCTGTGAGCGAAAAGAGCAGTCTTGACCCTGTTGAGGTACCCTGCCCAGAGAAAGGTGAATCAAGTCTCCCCTCAGGGGTTATTTATTTTATTTGAGAGTCAGCTTTACTTTATATATCTAAGTTATCCACACATCATATTTACCTTAATAAATACTTTATTTTCTGTTAAGTAAACCTTAGTTGTTCCTCTCCATCTCTGTCTTGTCTGTCAAGTCAAAAACCTAAGAAGCAGGGGTCTCTGTTTACCTCACATGTAAGTACAACCTTAGTCTAGCAGGTTTGCAAATAAGAGACATTTAGGGAGCACATCGTTTACACGCTACGAATCTTTATTTTAAAGTTTGTCCCCGTTTTTCTTTGATTGTGGGTGGTTGGGGTATAAAGAGTCTACAGGAGAGCCGAAGTGAGGGATTGGATCTTCATCAGACCAGAAGGCAGTGGCCTCAGAGCTTTCCCCCTTCTCTCGCCCCATAGCCGCCACAGCCACCATGCTGCAAAGGAATGCAGGCACCATAGGAACCTCTGGACAGAGGAAGAAGAAGAAGAAGAGAGAGATTGGATTTATACCCCGCCCTTCACTTGGGAGTCTCAGAGCGGCTTACAAACTCCTTCCCCTTCCCCTCCCCACAACAGACACCCTGTGAGGTGGGTGGGGCTGAGAGAACTCTGACACAAACTGCTCTTTTTCAAGGACAGCTGTGCCAGAGCTTGTGACTGACCCAAGGTCACATCAGTAGCTGCAAGTGGAGGAGTGGGGAATCAAACCCGGTTCTCCCAGATTAGAGTCCACACACTTAACCACTACACCAAACTGGTGTACCTCCTGCCAGCCACAAGATAGACATGGGGCAGCTATGGGGTGCCTTCCGGGCACCCCCTGGGGACAGCATTAGGAGATTGGGCCTGAGCTGCAGGGGGCTGCTGTCCATGATTACCAGTGTGTAGGGAGTGATTTAAAGAGGGAAGGGAGCTGCCAGAAACATTCCCTGTCACAATCCACCTTTAGGATCAGTGTTCCCAGACAAGCCTCTGGTCAATATTTGATGGCACACATTCCATGTGGCTGTAGGACCTAATTTGATCCTGTTTTCAGACCAGGGAAGAGTACAGTGAGTGAACCTGTGAGATGCTGAGAAAGAAGGTTGCCTGTGTCACCTTTTCCTACATACCAGACTCATCCTTCCGAGAGAGGAGGGGTCTAGGCATAACAGGAGGCCTCCCCACTCAATCCATTCTCCTAACCAGCCCCTCCTCTCCTCAGCTACCAGACGACATACAGCAGGATGGTGGCCTTTCCATCCAATGCCCAGCCTGGGTTCTGTCTGACTCATCTCCTGACCATGCTATTTGTGTGGCTGGCACAGTAATGCTGCCGGGGTGCTGTGCTGAGTACTACCGAGACTGCGTCAGCACCGTGCTGCTTGTGGACTCCACCTACTTGGAGCAGTTCCACCTGGACAGGGTGGCCAACCAAGCCCTTTGTTAGGAGCTTGGGTCATTGCTGCAGGGTCAGGCGCTTGCCCTCAGGCCCATCTCTGATCCTGTGAAAGGTGCAGCTGTTCCTGTTTCCTTGCCACAGGCTTATTCCAGGCAGTAGTGGTCAAGGTGCTGAAAGTGTCCCAGTCCTTGGTGAGCTGCTGCCTCCATAGCTTCCTGGATGCCATGCTGCTGCACCTGCAGGAGGATGTGCACTTCCCCACAGACGTATTGGAGTTGACCCTCATCTGTGCTGGGCTCTCTGCATTTGTGGACTTCCTGAACATCGTGGGAGGCTGTGGACTGCACCCACATCTTGCTCATCACCCCAGGGACAAGCTACAGGTCTTTATCAACTCACACCATTTGTACAGCTTGAATGTGCAAGCCAGTTGTGACCACAAGTGCATCTTCATGGACTTTATGGTCAGCTTCCCAGGGAGAATGCATGATGCACAGATCTTCATGATGTCCAGTCCCAACCACCTGTTGGCCGCCTGGCTGAACAGCAAGGGATGGGTGTTGGGTAAGTTCCCCTGCGGGGGGTGAGGAAATGGCTGTCCTTTTCTCCACCACAGTTGATCAGGACTACTCTCTGCTCCCAGCCTGCTCACACTGTATGCCAGGGACAAGCCAGCGGACCAGACCACCTACAACCAGGATGAAAGTGGACTTCAGTTGCCTACACCACACTAGGGGGCCGCAGGGTCAAGCAGGCCCTGAGTGTTGGCAAGCTGTTTGTCATATGTGCCATGCTCTACAACATGGCCACTCAACAACTGGAGAGGGGGAGAACTTCTGGCCCAGGGACACAGGGGACGGACCACCAGAGTTGGCAACAGTTGGCCAGATGGTCCAGGACATTGCTGAGTGGGTGCAGGTCTGGGAACACATATGGAAGCAGAGGTAGTCCCTCAATGGTGCCCTAGCCCATACCACACCAGCCCATGGTACTGTGTCTGGGAGGTGAGTAGATAAGGGCGTCCCCATGTCAAGGATGCTGTTGCCTCATGTGGTCTGCGTGTCCCCCTGGGGCCCCTGTCCCATATAGCCACACCCGCAGGACCCATGCCGCACAGCAATGATGGACTGGCATCCATAGACAGCAAGCCGAGGGCTGAGGCTGAAGCAGAGTCCAAGGGGTCCATCAGGAGCTTAGTGGGCTGGTGTCGGGGGAGGGGCCTATGATTTCAATCAGCTCTTCCTCAGCCATGACTGACAGCAGATCCATGGAGGGCATCAAGTCCCAGACCTGGAGCTGATGGGCCTCCTGGGTCTGGATGAGATGCCTCTGGCTCCCCAGAAGCCCCAAGCCCTCACAAACAGTGGTCTGTTTCGGCTCATTCCCCCGTTCTTTTCCACAGGGCTGTCGCTTATGGCCACCCAGCACTGAATGAAGGCTGTTTGGGCCAGGTGGTGACCATCCTGCGGTGCCTGGAGAAGGAGGCAGATGTGGAGCACCACTGGTGCAGCCTGCTGGCCGTCATTGCAGGCATGCCATGTGGCGGCTGGCCCACAGCCCGCGGGATGTCCAGGGGCACCTGAAGCAGTTTTCTGAGGTCATGGGCCAGCTGTTGAATGTCCTGGGGGCACTGTTAGATTAAGGGGGGCTGCGGGCATACCCTCAGCAGTGCTGGGCGCCTGTGGGGCTAGGGCCCTTCCTTCTCAGGACTGTCCCCCTCCCAGTGTGGTTGTGCCTGTATGAGTTTACTGTTGCTAGTTTTGTTGTTGTTATTTGTTCCGAGTAAAGTTTATTGCTTCTTCACGCTTGTGCACTGCTTTGACTCTGTGGTGGTGTGGGCCGTCTTCTCCACCTCCCAGACTTAGCACCCCCTGGGGGCAGTGCCCATGTAGTAGGGTTGTTAGCCCCGAGGCTGGGTGGGGGGGCCCTCCAGGGAAGGCTGTGCCAGTCCTACCACTGCCACAGATGGTTCTGGACACCAGCTGCTGAGTGGCACACGGATGGATTACCAGAGGGATCCCAGTTTGAGAAAGAAAAGGATCAATAGTGGTATGGGGATGTGCAGCAAGCACCAACTCCTGCCCGCCCACATGATCTCAGGGCAGGTGGCTTGTGACAGTCTAGGAGGCTTGGGGGCGGGGCCAGGGGATGTGAGGTCATGGTAGATGGTCTCTGCTGTCTAATTGGTGGTTCTGCTTCCAGGAGCTCTTCAGCCTAGAGGTTGGCCGCCCAGGGGGCAGGTGGGTCTCTGGGGAAGGCAGAATAATGCTCTGTGGGTACAGGGTTGTATACACTGGTGGTCACTCCTGGGCTCTGTTGGAGCTGCCCTCAGTGGTGGGTGGGTCTTAGGGTGGTGCCCCCCAGAGCAGTGCTCCCTCTAAGCTGAGTGAGTGTGAGCTACCTCACAGTTTTCTAGCCTCCGGCTCACACCTTTTTGTCTTAGCTCAGGAAGGAGGGCTCCAGAGCAAACTCATTTACGCCATAACCAAATGGCTCACTCACAACTTTCATGCCGGTAGCTCACAAAGCAGAATTTTTGCTCACAAGACTCCACAGCTTAGAGGGAACATTGCCCCAGAGGACAGTGGCTGGCTGCATCCCCCCATCAGGCAAGTGCTGTGCTGCTGTCTGCCCTGGGACTGCCTGCCGTGCTTGTCCGGGTGTGGCCATGGCCCCCTGGTGGGGGGATGTGGATGTGGGAGGGGGATCTTTGAAAGAAGAACGTGGGGCAGTGGACTTAACTTGCTCTGTGATGGGGCGTCCATCCCATGACCACTGGACCACGGCTCTGCAGTGGGGTGGGGTGCTGCAGCTGTGGCCGCTCTGGGCCACCATGCCTCCAGGGGGAACTAGAGTGTGCCCTTGTGGTGGCAGTGGGGGGAACCAAGTCATCATGGTAGACTACAAATGTAGTAAAATAAATAAATGTATAATATGTGTTGGAGCCCAGGTACAAGAAGCATTTGAGAATGGCAAAAAAGTCCAGCTAAATACAGAAGTGAAGATATAGTTCAAAGATGGGGTGTATTGGTTGAGGGCCAACAGATAAATCATATGTAGGAGAAACTTCTAATTGTCATTTTAAAATATTATTTGAAATGATCAAAAGTAGTCCGAATGATATAGTTTTTATATATGTTAAGAAGGTATTTGAATATAGATAACTTTGTATGTTGTTTGAATGTATAAGAATAGAATATCCACTCTTATCAAGTGGGATAGCTGGTTATTGTTGGAAGGTGATTTTGAAAACTTGTAGATATGGGAGTCTGAACAGATTATCCATTTCACAAAAAAGAGGGAAATACCCAGCAAAAAGAGAGAGGAGAAAGGTCAGTGGAATCAGGAGTAGGATGTATGAGATGAACTGATAATAAAATTGAGGTATCTCTGTACTCACACTAATTTCAGATAATTTGTTGCCAACAAGTAAGTGTTTCCGCTATTCAAAAAAGTCTTTTAAAACTTTGAGGAGAGAGGCTTTCTCTTCTGTTTCTACTCAAACATTCAATCATAGGTTTCTGAGTTTCACTGACTCTTAAAGTCTAGAAGGCAGGAACATACAACCAAGTTCTCAAAATCCTGCTATATATACAGGGATCACTCCTCTTTTGAGAGCTGTCTCCCTTTTCACTGGGCAGGGATTACTTCTCTTAACTAGAAGCAACTTCCCTTTTTGGCTTGAATGGGGATCCTCTCTGATCCTCTCACTCTTTTTGCCTCCTTCCCAGTCCACAATTAGTGCTTAACTGTCTCTTCTTCAACTGTCAGTTCTCGACTGTTATTCCTTAACTGAATGTCTTGAAAAATTCCATTGGAACAGCTTGTCACTCACAAGGTTCTCACACTCTGTTAGGCATTAACTCTTGACAGTCCATCACAGATACAATATACAAATGAACCAATCCAATTATGTGCACAAAACCTAATATATGAGGAAATAAAGAACAAATCAAAGAATAGGAAATAAATGTACACGTACAAATTACATAACGCACAATGCCAAATAAAATAAAACACAATGCATTTTGGCACAAATCCTTCATTAGCAGCATATAACCACAATTAACTTACTTTTGGGTAAGATGTTTTCATGAACTTGAATAATTGCTCTCCTAATTATTTGTGTAGAACCAATGGATGGTATGAAATTCTTTTAAATTAGTTACTGGTAAAGATGCATACCAGTAGTGACTTTCGGTTTTGGTGACCTGAATGGAGGACGTGTCCCTTTGGAGCTCCGAGGGGTGCTTGTGACTCGGCGGCTGGGAAGGGGTTAGGATGCATCCGAACCCTCCCAGGACCCTTGTAGGGGGTTCCTAGCCATGGGGCTCGAGGGGTGCCTCTTCGGAGACGGAATGCCAAGGAATTGAGGTGCTTCTTTGCCCCGAAGGTCTCGTCGCCGTAGATCCAGCAATGGTGTTAAGGACGCACACCGGGACAAGTGGGCAGTTGGTTGAGCGGTTCTCTTACCTGATCGGAAAGAAGCGTGAGTGAATGAATCGTTAAGCCATACAAACGAACAAGCAGAAAATGCCCCCAACCTCAAAATTAAAGCGGCGTGGGGGGGGGGGAGTTCCCACCCTGAAATAACCAAAAACTTTTAAAAACTCAGCAAGAGGAGGGGGCAAGAAAATAAGCCATTATTTCTTAAAATGGAGTATATCCGACTGATAAGCAAATCTTTAAAGAGCTCACAGAGACTTTAAAGAAAAATTATTAAAACGTAAACAACTCTCCAGACGTCTGTGGGGAAAATGGCATTTAAGCTCGGATCTTCTTCAGGAAGTGCTAGCCTTGCAGCTCAGGTCACAAGACCAAAAACAACCATAGACTTATCCACAGTGATTGCTAATGCACTGCGCCCTCTACTGGACCAATTGATTATGATGAACAACAAATTTGATTCTTTCTACAAGCAACCTCAAGAAACATCAAATAAAGCAGAGAATACAACCAAAGGACATATCAAACACAAGGATCAGAAAAGGAAAATAGACTCTATTATAAAAACAAGGGCATCCAAGGAGAGGCAGCAAAGAATCGAAAAGAAACAAAGAGCAACAGAGGACGACATTGCTACTGACGAAGAAGGCATTGTGGAAAGTATCGAAGAATCATTTCAAAGCTCTACAGAAGAAAAATCTGAACTAGAACTAGGGGCATTAGCCCCCAAAATCATAAACCCCGGATGAAACTATGATTTTAGTGAAACCTAATACGCGAACGAACTCTGTGCCTCAATTAACTTTTAGAAATCTAGATATACTCCAACCAGATAAAAGCATAAATGTATTTTACTTTATTTTCATTTGTAACATGGTATTGTTAAGATAAGCCGTACGAAGAAAAAAGCAACGCTGTAAGTGAATAATCAATGTAAGCATTTGTAAGCTATCCGACCTTTGCCACTTTGGTTTTTAGTGGTTTCTGTCTCCTGTAGTTTGCAGTGTACCCATATCCTATGAGTTCTTTGTAGTTTTAGAATAACAGCAATAAAAATTTTAAAAAAGCAAAAAAAAAAAAAGCTGCATACCAGTAGTTATGTTGTAATAAAAAGGATTAAATGCATACATCATGAAGCAACCCTGCAAACTGGAGCTTGCCACAGAATGCATTCCAGTTTGGGAACTAAGGCCAGTCAGGATTTCCTGATGAGCAAAACTTGACATGTATGTTTTACACCCATTTGTTGCTAGAGTTGCCAATTCCGTGATGGGAAATTTCGAGTCAGGACATTTGGGGTGGAGTCTTGGGAGGGCAGGGTTTGGGGAAGAGAAAGTCTGCAGGGTATAATGCCACAGACTCCACTTGCCAACCCCCTCCCCGCCCCCCATTTTCTCCAGGGGAGCTGATTTCTGTTGTCTGGCAACCCCATTTGTCGCATAAGTATACTCCTAAAAACATAACGTGTAAAAAAAGGACCTGGACACAAAGCTAACGTGAGGTTGATGGCAAAAATTCTAGGCTGTCACGTCTTTTAATTATACGGTAGTAATTTAAGGGATATGGTATACAGTATTTTTAGAGGACTCAGGTTGGCACGTGCAGAAGGAGGATGTGCTCCAGAGCCCCAATGCGGTACAACGGTTTCCGGGACGTCAGACTATAAAAGGTAGATTCCAGTTTGGAATTTTAAAAAAATCCTCCCGGCAAGTAGAAAGGCGATGCTCCCAAACCCCCGCACTCCGCCCTGGAGCTCCGCCACCTCCTGCGTGGGTGTCCCAGGCGGGAATACGCGACAGAGGGCGTGGCTTGCAATTTGGGCACGGTCCCCCGCTCCTCCCACTGAAAGCGAGAACAAACAGCCAGGCTGCTACGATGCCGGTTCTCCGCCACTTGGGGGCAGCGGCTCCTTTCCTTGCTGCGAAGGCCGGATGCCCAGGAGTGGGCTGGGCAGGGCTGAGTAACGGCTCCCTTTGTGTCGCCGTCTTGGCTCTTTGCAGCCCTGCCGAAGAACTGTCGGGGGGGCGAAGGGTTGAGCGGACAGTGTCCTGCCGTCTCTCCTTGGCCCTGCCTCAGCTCATTCGTAACCGCATTTACTGGGGTAGTCATAAATCCCGTCGGATTCGGTGTGAATCACTTCAAAATTAAACATGTCTGTCTGCAGCTCTGGTGTACAGAACCCAGTCCCGCCGAATTCAGTGGGGTGTACCTCCATGAAGGTCAACACGGCGAACAAAGCAGGCGTACTCGAAAACAAGCCCTATTGGACTCGAGAGAGAGGGCTTGCTCCCCAGTAAGGCTACCGTAATTTCCCTCTTGCAGGTAAATCCCATAGAAATACACGCGACTGCCTTCTAAGCACACACACACACAATAGCTGTGAAGGCGGCGCATATAGGATTGCGCACTCGGGGACTTTTCCTGCCGCCGGACGGGAGACCGCTGCCCAGGTTCGGGAGGGGGCCAAGTCGTTAGGGGTCTTGCAAAGAAGGTTGAAAGAGGTGGGCCCCGGCGGGATCCAGCAAAGCCCTTCTTCTTATGATGTTTGGGTACAGATGCGGGACTGCTTCACAAGAAGTCATCCGCACTCTTGCTTTTTAAATGTTAAAAAAAAACCCCCACCGGCGGGCAGCAAGGATTCCAGGAAAAGTAGACCACGCAGGACTGAAAGTTAGTCAGTCCCCGTCTGAGACATTCTTTTGTCGCTGTCGAGTGCTTAGAGCATCCAGCCCGATCCTTTGCACGTCTACTCGGAAGTAAGGGCCCCTTAAACCCCCCTGGCTTTCCTTTCGGAGGGGCACCCTAGCCGGAGGAGGCGGTGGGAGAGCCTCTGGCTGTCTAGCCGCCCGCTGGACGGCGCGGACTTCCAAGCCAGGAGCCGTGCGCGAAGAGCCCATTTTGGGGCGGACGCGACTCTCCTCGACGGCTCTGCTGCCGCCGCCGCCGCCGCCGCCCCGTGTGAGCAGTGAGCTCTCGCAGAGGCGGGGGCGGCCTTTCCGTCCGCTGGGCGGGCGAGGTCTTCAGGCGGGCGGTGCCGGGGGCGGTGCCGAGAGTCCGCGCCTGCTGGCCCAGGCCGGGCAACTAGGGAGGGAGGGAGGGACTGGGAG
>NW_015174272.1:1074115-1120758 GCF_001447785.1 Gekko japonicus | reverse complement strand
GGTCCCGCCCCCCGCCCCCCATTTTCTGCCACTGCAAAATGCTCCTCTGATTGTTGAAGGAATTCTGATCCGCTTCCCCGAGAAGCCCCACACATGGATCGTAAATCTCCTCTCCTTCTTCCTTCTCCCCCCTCGCTAACTTTTCATACACTTTTTATCTCCGGTTCCCCGTCAGACATGGGAGCCCATTCTGGATTGGGCCCGTTTTCTTCTACGGGAGACTAGTTTTGAGTGTTTTCATCCTTCAGTCCCTCTTGATCCATCTGCGGATCCTTCCTGGCTTAGTTCTTCTTTGCTTGACCAGTCCCTGCCCCCCCCCCCCATTGCCTGTTGTTGATCTGTGTTCCACAAACTCTTGTTTCTTTTCTCTCATGAATCTGAGCCATTTTGCCAGTCCTTCTGGTTAGGTCCACTGATCTCCATCCCAAAGAAGAGTAGAGCCGCACTCTGCAGCAAGATCCCAGAATCTGATTTCACATTTTTTACTGTACCCATCCCCTTTGGAACTGGGATCTTTTGAGTCTTGTTAGATCCCTCAGTCACTGTTTCTATTTATCCCCCCTGATTCTACTAGTTCTTGGTCCTAACCAACTTGGCTTCCCCCCTACTGCACTCTTAAGTAGCTTTCCCCTCATAGGTAGATCTTAAGGCCAACCGCTTTGCTTTGACCATTCAGCTAACATAAATACCCCATTGCTCTGGCCAAGGTGATTTCCTGAACAGCAGCATCAGGGCCAGGGATCCCTGTTTCTCCTCCAGGTGCCTTGTCCTCTTCTGTCCCTTAGCCATTCCACATAGGAATCTCCCATCCTTTGTTTCTGTAGCACTTTTCCACGTTCCTCTCCCAGCTCAGTTTTGGACAACTGTATTGAATATATTGACTGATAGATTTAAAATATTTCTGTGCTGCCTTTCCATCCAAATAGGGTCCCCAAGGCAACCCAACTTCTCAGTTCTGTTCTTGCTCTCACGTATCCTTAGGATTCATACGGTGGATCCTTAGCTGCTGTTCTTGATCCACTTTTGTCGTAGATTATACATGCCCATCCCCCCTTTCTTTGGCACCACTCCTATTTCATTGGCTACTTCTTGTACTCCCCTGTATCTAATCCCCCCCCCCCTTGAGTTTCTCTTGTGGGCCATGGTGGTTTCTTTCCTTCTCAACCAAATGTCTTTCTTGTAAACCAAATATGTTGTGATTGTGAACCAAGGAGTGGCATGAGAAAGGATGCCTGGTCCCTGAATTGCCTCTTATCATCGTGCTCTGTTGGCAGGCACCCAGTTGGGGGCATTTGTGTGTGTATGTGTCATAGGTCTGTTTTCTGCCAAGTCAAGGCTTGGAAGAGAAGGCAGGGAACTTGAGTTTGGAAGGGACAGAAATCGCTATCTTCATGCATTGCTCTTTGCTGTAATGCAAGAGCCAACTAGTGAAGGAACTGGGACCTCATGAGTCGGCTGATAGCGGCACAAGCTTTGTTCAGGAAGAACGGTGAAATGATCAGCATGCTAAGCAAGTAAGGCACAGAAGATATTGTCATAGTACGTAAGGGTTGACTGAAGACTGTGCCTCCCACAGAGCATTTCAGATGGAGAAATACCCCATTTTTGTTCTGCCCGAATGCAGGCAATATGGGAAGTACATCTGAACGTTTTTGCTCAAACTTTCTGAAGAGTTTAAGGGCTTGAATGTAGGTGCAATTCTAAGATGTGTTATGCCCTTCTAATTCAGTTGAGGTCAGTAAGCTTAGAAGGCTGCAACTCTGTTTAAGATTGCACCGCCTAATGTTTTATTAGAATAATATAGAGTGGTCTTGTGGTTGCTCCTTATGAGAAGGAAGAGATTTAGTATCCACAGTAGTAGTACCTCTGGAAACTGGTTTGGACTCTGAGAGCCAATGTGCATATTTTGCAGAAGGAGGTGGACCCATTCTGGACTGTACCATTTGGGGGGGGTGTGATGACAACAACAGATTCTTGCGTGCTTCTTTGCATAAAAAAGCCTCTCCTTGCATATAGAAAATTAGTTCATTAGGGTGGTAAGCCTTCCTTTCTGATGTACTGATTCCTGGAAATGCTTCACCTGGAGAAGCTTTCAAGAGAATGGCCTCTCATAATCTGAAGTGGTGAAGTCCAGAATTCTAGCATCCCATTTTGCATAATGTGTAAAGCAGCTTTTAGGAGGCAGAAGAACCTGACTTATCCTTAGAGTAAAACTTGATGCTTTGTGTATAAAACACCCTGCTGGACTTTACCTACTGTCCTACACCTTTTCTGAAGTCATTGTTCTTTCTGCAAGTAAAGCCAAACCCTGTATGCTGCGTTTCCCTTCAAGAGAACTTTCCTTTTGCCCCATGATCTTTCCTAATAAGATCCTGGCATGGTGGCTGTAGATCTTGAGACTGCCATTTCAGATGCTTGTTGTAGAAGGCGTGGGGGGATTTCTTGAGGAATTTTCTTCTTGGTCATAGAAAGTTGTTTGTTTTTTAATTCCATTCTGGCAATGTCAGAATGACAGGAAGCTGACAGCATGTGATACATCATTCCCTCCTGCTGTTCACCCTGTAGTGGTCAGCATGCTGCTTGAAAAATCCCGTTTGCATTCAGATTTGTGCAAGAGTGGTGGAGTTGTAAAAACCACATGATCTTAGGATGGTTATTCATAATACATTTTAGGAACCAATACCCTGAAGTGCAGGGAGGAGGGGAGGGACTGTAGCTCAGTGACAGAAGAGTACATACCTTGCATGCAGAAGGTCCATATCCATCTAAAGGCTCCCAGTGTGTTACCATCAATGGGCTTAGAAGGGTGTCACTATGATTAGGAACAGCACTATCGGTCTTGAGGAAAATCTCTTTCTCTCTTACACTGTGGGGGCATGATTCTGTATACAGTAGATTTGTATGTTCAGAGAGTAGGATGCACTTGCCTTCCCAAGGGCAGGATTAAGCACACATCGTGCCAAGTATGCTGTAGAAGAGGATACAAACTAAATCCTTGTATGTGGTGTGATTTGAGAATATCCCCCTCCTGAGCTCCACCATTTTGAGTCCAATCTTAAAGGAGCATTTTCCCTATGTATATCTTCTGTGTACCTTAAAATCAAGAACTGAGGCTCTTTGGGTTGTTTCACCATCCACTAGGCTGGTGGCCATGGCAGAGAAGTCTTTTGCTATAATGGCTTCTAAGCTGTGGAATCAGTTGCCTGTTGAAATTTGCTAGGTTGAGTATGAGTACCTGGAACCTTTTACATAGGTTTCAAAGAATCCCCCCCACACACACACATCTCATGAAGTGAACTCTGACTCCTGAAAGCTTATGCAGGAATAAAGTTTGTTACTCTCCAAGGTGCCACAGGACTTTTGATGTCTTTTGCAAGAATAGGCTAATTAATTTTATTTATTATTGATTAAGAATATTTCTATGCTGCCTTTTCAGAGTCCTGCTTGAGGCCGCTTACAGTTAAAAGCCACAGTACACAGTCGCCCCTCTGGAATTTTTTAATGTAGGGTTTTTAAAAAATCAGTAATTTTTGTTTTATTTAAAACCTTTTCACGTCTACTTTTCTACCATGTAATAATTTGTGAATTTTCTGGTTGTAGTTGATTTTATTGGACAACTATAGAGTCACTCATCCTTTTATTGTGGATTTCATTGTTCTTATTGTTGCATCATATTGTGTGAGTGTGTGTTTTGTGATGGTTATGCCCCAGTCAAAGTGAGAATTTTGTATTGAAAGGGCATACTATAGGCGTGCAAAACAAATAAACAATAAAATCCCACCCAGTGCTGAAGGAGATAGTGGCACTGGCAAATCTAATGGAGCCACTTTTCATTGCATGACCACCAGTGCAGTTTCATGATTTGCCTGTGCCCATTTGTGCTTTCCGTAGGTTGGTACTGTATGACGGCAAAGGAGCAGATGGTCCAGAGTTTGTTTACTATGCCTGTGCGTTGAGTTGCCACAAACTTCCTGCAGGTCAGAACATTGTGGCTGTTCTCTTATGACATTTTGATGGACAAATGTCCATGTTCTCAATTGCAGAGAAGTAATAGTACCAACTACCTGCTTTGCATGGGGAGCAGAAAGGCCATACATGTCAGTATGAATCATAGTAGGTATCGTGTATAGGTTCGGAGAAATACAATGGCTGTCTTCTTGTACATGCGTCTTCCTGCTTCTGAATACTAGCAGAGTACATAAACCAGATTTAAATGGGTCCCCAGGATCTAAATAAGGTATCTGTGTCTTTTGCTGTGACCTGGTCTACTCTCATTTCATGCAGCAATGGGTTTCTCAGGCTGATTAGCACGAGAAGGTATTTAAGACCATAAGATTTTGTATGATTCTAAGAACAACATGATTGGGTCAGATGAATAAGAGATCTAACCCAGTTCTGTTGGCTATCACCATATCTGGCAGTGGTTCCACAATTTAATTAAACAATAACAACAACAAAAATGTTTTGAACCTTCTCTGTGTTAAGTTGACGGATTTCTTTTATCTCATTAATAATTTTCTTTGTTCTAACCCTGCTCTTTCTTTAGCCATCTTTTTTTAGTCAGATGAGTTATATCCTTTTCCTTTGATTCACTCTGAACTTGAATGTCCCTTTTGTTTTATTGGATTAAGAGGTCAGTGTAGCCATTCCCCTTTCTGAAGCAGACAAAGTTGGTCCACCAAAACTGACCATTTTATCTACTTTGTTAAAAATGGGATAAAGAGCCCAATCACTGTGTGCTGATCCACTTCTATTACATTTCACTGTATATGATAACAGACAAGATTGAGTAGATTTTATACAGTTAAAAATGTGAAAAAAATCCACTCCTTGCATATATTTAATTCATCTTCAGTGTCAGGAAGAAAAGTGGGTTGTAAATAAATGTTATACAAATGGCGTATATTTGCATCATTTCTCTTATTTTGTATAATCTATTTTACTTCTGTTAGTCCTGGGGATGGCTAAGCAACTTTGCAAAACATTGAATCTTCATTTCCATTCCACTGAAAACTTTATAGTAAGGATGCATGTGAAGCATATCTCGATGCTTGGGGATCCAACAATGTGAAGCATTTTCAACATCTTGATTGTGTCCACTATCATTCATTGTGTTTCTTGTGTCCTCTATCATTGACCATGTAAATCAGAAGAGCTACATTATCAATAAGAGTAATTTTAAGAGATGTGTCTGGGTTCTAAGCAACTGCCATTACCCATATACTGCCAGAGACTCATCTTCTTAGTCAGAAGGGTTTGGCCACAAATTACCACTTAAGGGAGTATGTAGCATTTGACACTGTCTTACAGGTGATATTCAGTAGCAGTCAGTGGGTTGAATCTGGTAGTAATTTTCTGCCAGCAGAAGGGGAGGGGTGATTTTCGGTCTTTTGTTGTGGACCCTCATTGCACCTCTCATACTCTTCCTATCCCCCCAGGAGCAGCTTTTCATGAAGTCTGGTGGGCTGCAGTGGTAGAGGGATGCAAGAAAGTTTGACCACTGATATGTAGTATGATTTGGTAAATGGTGGCCTTTTTTGACTAAGACATATTTCCCACATGTCACGTAATGTGCTTTTGAGCCTCCTTCCTGCTGTTGGTGTATATGCCTGAAAGAAACAGAGATGTAGATATGCTTGTATTGCATTTTTTCATTGAATGATGTCCATGCAGGAGCTGCATTTAAACCTTCATGCATTTTTGTGTCACCTGTGAACATATGTGCAACATTCAAAGCTTATTTTGCGTCCTCCATTTCCACCCCTATATACTTGGAACTGGTTTTTACATTTTACCTCTCTTTTGTGAAGTGTCTCTTTGGTCTTTGGTCCTCCTGCTTTTTCATCACTGTGGGCCACCTGCTACCCAGGCTTTTCTTTCACAGTCCCTGTGAAACGGGCCAAGACTGCATCCATCCATTGTTGAATAAGGCACTATCCTGGCAGTATAGAAATCATTGGCAATGAGATTGTCTTGTCTTGTCCACACAGGAAAATCCAGCGACGTATGGGCGCAGCCAAGATTTGGAAAGGCATTATTTAGTTTTTCTTCAAAAAGCCAGTGTGGGTACATACATTAATAACAATGAAATAAACTAATGAATGGAGCTTCTGTGAAATTAACAAGACATTCTTTGTCATTTCATTGGAGACAAGACGGATGAAGGATTGGATAGGGACAGCAAAGGAAGAGGTGCTGGGACATGTGGACAGATAATTAAGAGAAAAGGAGATTGTCACTACTTACTTGTGATGGGAATGTAATTCTCAGGACTGGTATCTGGGCTATGTAAGTCGGGATTGTCTTTTGCACTACCTGGAGTGTCTGTGATGACATTTAAAGGGGGGAAAGTGTTGAGTGACTGAACGAAGGCAGTGCATGTTAACAACAGTAGGGGAAGATTCTCAGGTGGTCATGAAAGTGATTGAAAATTTGCATGCAGTTTCAATCTTAACTTCACTCACATATTTAACCAATCAGAAAACATCTCTTGAAGAGGTGACAAAAAACTGAAATAATATTTTGAATGCTGAGGTCAAACACAGTATTCAGAATGGGAATTTTGAAATTCTGTTGAATTTCTTTCAGCTCTGCACTTGAAAGGCTGAAAAGAGAATCTTCTTGTTTTCTCCGTCTCAGAGTACATGGTCATTTTTACCTCACGCCAGGTCTCTGTTTGGATCCTGATCCTCTGGTCAGTATGTAATCTGTGTTTAGAATTTCTCAGATATGAAGGTTTCCAACACAGGTTGAATCTTGATTTCTATGCATAATGAAACAGATGTGCCTGAATATTTACTACAATCACGGTCAACTATTAGTTTTAGGGAAAAGGAACATTGTAAGACTGGAACTGGTGAGCCACCCTTTCTCCCCATCCATTAAGTCTAATTGTCAAAACCACTGCTCTCTTCTACACTGTCTTTTCAAGTGGGAAGCTATCAGATGCTCTAGCCTTTTCCACACACTCAGCTTACTCCTGATTTTCTGGCAGTTGATCCACAAGCATTGGAATTGGTGTGGGCAGGGCTCTTCTGCATGTCTGCCCTCCCTCTACAGTTGTGGAGTCCATTTTTTCCCCACACATTCCTTAAATAAGCAGGGTTTTCAAGGAAGGGTGCTGTCGTCATTGGTGGTATCATTGATGGTGCCACAGCACCACCCCCTTTTAAAAAGGGGCTGAAACATTGATATATCAATCTGTTGTTTTAACGATAGGCTCAGCAGCTTCTCTGAATTCCAAATTCTCATTTTTTTAAAAAACCCCAAAGTCTCTAGCTTCTTCC
Source organism: Gekko japonicus (assembly GCF_001447785.1). NCBI lineage: Eukaryota > Metazoa > Chordata > Lepidosauria > Squamata > Gekkonidae > Gekko > Gekko japonicus. The sequence continues at coordinate 1,113,472 of NW_015174272.1, read as the reverse complement.
TTTGCAGAGATATGCCTTTTTCCCTTATATATCCACAGGGATGGAGCCTAAAGACTTACTATTTTTTAAATGCAAGGTGCCAGTTCAGAGAAACGGCTGAGCCTTATTGTTACAACAGTATATTGATATTAGTGCTGGTTTTTTTTAAAGATAATAAATGAAACCACTGGTCTTCAGGGCAGGGGGAAGAGAGGAAGTGGTATGGCAACGATGACAGTCCAATTATTGAAAAGTGGTCTGGAGGGGCATGGGAGTGGGCAGGATGAAGAAAATGGACAGAAACATTATGCACAAGGGGAAAGGTGGCTCAAAATTGGCTTCCAGAAAAAGATCTGGGTAAAAGTGGTCCCAAACAAACCAGAAAAAAAATTTTTTTGGGGGGGGGGGAGAAATACAAGACAAAGTAAAAACTAAGGGCACAAAAATTTGTGTGGAAATCGGGGGATAAACTGAAGCAGTACAGGGCCAGAACTGACAAAAAGAACCCATTCGGAAAAGCCTTCAGTGTGGGATTGTCATTCTTTTTAAAAAGTCCACTCTGCAAATTTCTGTTTGCTTAATTTTAGATGCTGGCATTTGGGGGGAGCAGCCGCTGCCATCTTTGCCCCGCCTTGCTTCCTCAACTCTACCAAAAAGGCGGAGCAGCTAATGCTCCTTCTCTCATCAAGGCTTTATGTATTATTATTATTATGTATTAAATGCAACATGTTGACAGATGCCTAGGTGGGGCTGCCAGGCACAGCAGCCGGGAGGTACTGGGGAGGGATATGGAGGTGCACTGTTGGTGACAGCATGATGTCAATTCTGGGGGAAACCTGGAAGTGATGTCATGCATTTCTAGGAATTGCTGGACACTTTGTGGTAAAATCACGGAGTTTCCAGTGATTCCCAGAGAGATCTAATGTCACTTCTGGTTCTGGGCAGGGACAGCACTATATTAACTAGCACTATGGCTGAGGAGTGCCTTTCGCACCCTGGTGACCTTTGCAATATCGCCAAGTTATATGGTTTGTGCAAGACTGCAAAACCTAGCAGTGTAACAGGCCCTGGCCTAGTGTCTCAGGCTTTCCCAGCAGTGTCTGTGAAAAGACTCAGAACAATCAACCTGCCCTGTGCTGCTTTCTTTCAGTGCTCTCTTCCTGCTTCAGTTCCGGTTTTCCAGTGAAGCCTCCCAGGCTATAGTTTCTTTATTTTTCTTCCCTCTCAGACTGTAGCTTCTTTATTCTTCTTCCCTCTGTCCAGATCTTCTCCATCTTTTTTTAAAGAAATAGCTTCAATCTTAGTGTTGTCAACCTGGTAGAATGGGCATAAAATACCCATGATACTGAAAGCAGTCTTTCTGGAAAATTAAAACTGTTACACTATAGGAATTTCCAACATTGCACTAAGTTGGGGGCTACTTCCCAATGGAAGACCACTTCCTCTTCCAGGGCAGTTTAGGAAGGAGGGACTGCTGGGAAATGTATGCTAGAGGTATTACAGCACAACAGTAGCTGCATCAAGAACATTTCTCAGTTTAAGAGCTGGCTTTAGTGAATTTTCTTTCACAGAGTTTTCTTTTCTGAGGGCTTAAATCTCTTAGAGCTCTAGTTCATTTTATTCTGCCTCAACTATTCCACTGCAGAACTGTGTGCATTAGGAGGAGGAGGAGAGGAGATTGGATTTATACCCTGCCCTTCACTTGGAGTCTCCGAGCGGCTTACAAACTCCTTTCCCTTCCCCTCCCCACAACAGACACCCTGTGAGGTGGGTGGGCTTGAGAGAGCTCTGACACAAACTGCTCTTTCAGGATCAGCTGTGCCAGAGCTTGTGACTGACCCAAGGTCACATCAGCAAGTGCAAGTGGAGAAGTTAGGGTTGCCAAGTCCCGCAAACTCACCGGCGGGGGAGGCTCCAACGGCTCCGGGAGCTGGCTCCGGATGTGCGTGTGCGCACCGCCAGCACGTCAACGGAAGTGACGTGCGATGTTGCCCACGTTGGGGGCGTGGCCCCGATTGTCAGGGGGGAAACCATAGAGTTTTCCCTCTGGTGATCCAGGCCACGCCCCCAATGTGGGCGACATGGTTGCGTCACCTCTGGTGACGCAGCCACGCTGCTCTTCGGGGGGCGGAGTTCCCCCCGGGGCCTGATTCCACGGCGGCGGAAATCGGGCCTCCAAAGTGGGGGTTTCCCCGCCCCCCGCCCCCACTTGGCAGCCCTAGGAGAAGTGGGGAATCAAACCCGGTTCTCCCAGATTAGAGTCCGCACACTTAACCACTACACCAAACTGGCTCTCTGTAATTAGTTATGTGTGATCTCTTTGGTTGCTTAAATGCCCAAGAAATTTTGCTGCTATTCTTTTGAACTTTAAAAACAACAAGTGCCCCAATATATAGGGCTGAAGTAACCACATTCAACTGCTATATTTGTAAAAATGCCTTCTTAAACAGGATCTGGGGCTCAGAACAGAAAACGCAAAGTGCAGCAAGAGGCCCAAGTTGCCCAGAAAAGCAGATCCTGTGCAGAAGGTCCTTCAGCTTGCTGAAGCAGTGAGTTCTTCATGCAGAGGTGGCACGGACGTAGAAGTGCTCAAAGACAACAGTGGAAAAGTTCCCATTTCCAGAAATTTAGAAGATGCTGAGAGCTCAGCCTCTGATCAGAGGCCAAGTGGAATAATACTACAGAAGGAACCATAACAGAGCATACTTACTACTGCTGATCTTGCATTTTGTGCAAAGGTAATGAAGCCTGCATATGTAGATGTAATTGTTTCCAATGGGCCAAGCAGAATTGAGGATATGACTTTTCCTGTAGATCAGAATAAATGTCATGCCTCAAAAACTTTTGCGGAAAGAGTTTCAGACAATAGTCAGAAGTGAAAAAGGCACTGACTTGTATATTCTAAAAGTACTAACAAGGTTTTTTTTGCCTCTGCTGTAAAATATTTTCAGGAGGTGCTACTGCCACTTCTTCACTTGGGAGTACTGGAAGTAGTGATTGGAAATGCTTAAATGATATTCTGAAACAGCATGAGAAGTCATCCACCTATTTGGCTGCATACTGCAAACGGATTGAAACTGAATCCAGTTTTATATCAAACAAGTGTCAGTCAGTCAGTCAGTCAGTCAGTCAGGCATTTATTACGGCAACAAGCCATAGAATATCAAACAAGTGCATTGATGCAGAACACCAGCACATTATAAGCCAAGAAATTCAGCTTTTGAAGGGGTGAGCTGGAACACTTAATGGCTATTGTGGTGTTCCTGGCATCACACAAGTTGGTATTGTGGGGATCTTTGGACAAGCTCTTCACAGACAACAGTGAACATTTTCTGGTTTTCATACAGTTGCTTGACAAGTATGTTGAGGTAATGCTCAAGCATTTGTGACGTGTCTCTTCAAAGGAATGTAACGATCACCACTGCAGGAAAACCATTCAGGATCTGATCACCCCATGGCCAACAAAGTGTTACAAAACGTACATAACAGGTTGGACGAAGCTAACTATTGCTCCATTGTATTAGATTGCACACTTGATGTAAGTCACTCAAGAAAAGATGTAATTTACAGTGAAATTTGTAAATAAAGATGGAGGCAAAATCTGTGTAAAAGAACATTTCCTACGATTCAGGGCAGTTCATGAATCAACTAGACAAGGGCTTGTAGAGCTCTTGTTGAGAAAGCTGGAAAAAAATAACACGGCCATTAAGGATTGCCATGGCCAAGTTTTTTATAATGGCGCCAACATGAAGAAATGAAAGGCGTTCATGGCAAAACTACTTATATTGAACTAATGAGCTTTATTTGTACCCTGTGGCCTGTCACTCTCTCAGTCTGGTAGATGTATCATTATAATCATCAAAGGAATCTATTTCTCTGGTGTGCCACAAGAAGAAGAAGAGATTGGACTTATTCCTTGTCTTTCACTTGGAGTCTCAGAGCGGCTTACAGAGTCCTTTCTCCTCCCCTCCCCTCCCCACAACAGACACCTGTGAGGTAGGTGGGGCTGAGAGAGCTCTGACAGAAACTGCTCTTTCAAGAACAGCTCTGAACAGAACTATGACTTGCCCAAGGTCATCCAGCAGGTGCAAGTGGAGGAGTGGGGAATCAAACCGAGTTCTCCCAGATTAGAGTCCACACAATTAACCACTATACCAAACTTTAAGGGATGCAGGTGGGTAGCCGCGCTGGTCTGAAGCAATAGAGTGCATCTGAAGCAATACAGCACATCTTTCTGCTATTTTCTGCCTCTGTTCAACAGTGGCAGATACTGGAAGGAAATGTGCCCAACCAAACTATGAAACCATTGAGTGGCACTTGCTAGGAAACTGGCATTGACAGTGTGAAGCCCATTTGATATCAAACAAAAGAAATTTATGCTGCTCTGATGGAAGTAGCAGAGTTGCCTCAAGCAGATGCAGGTCTTCGCCCTGAAGCACAATGTCTAGCAGACCAAATTCTAGACTTCAAGTTCTTGATATCAGTCATAGTATGGTGTGACATTATGTTCCATGTGAATACTGCACGTAAGGCTATGCATTACCTTACAGTGGATATTGTAACGGCTACCTCCCTTCTGAAGAGATACATCAACTTCATCACAATGTATAGGGAAGGTGATTATACAGCAGCAGTTATTACTGCAAAAGATCTTGCAGAAGCCCTTGATGCTGATGCCACTTTCAAGGAGCCCCCATGTAATCACCAAAAGAAGAGGCTGTTTGTGTTGTGTCTTAACCATTGAAACATAATCTTAAACTTGAAACCTCAGCCGGATTCTAATCTGGAACAACACCATTGGCTGAAGCATGTTCTGTAACCAATGAAATGTAAGAGGTCTGTACTGGAGGGAAGACAAATGATTGGATGTTATCTCTGTATTACAAGTGGCTGTTAACTTTATGAGGGCGTGGCTACACCAGCCCGGGAGAGTTTAAAAAGGAGCTGTGTGCTCCACTGTTGTTTTGTTGTGTCGTCTGATGCTGTGTGATCTTTTGGAAGTTCTCGTTCTCAATAAAGCTGAATCACTTGTTACTTACTTCGTTGTTGAGTTGCATACTTAACAGCTTGAATACGAGAATCAGACTCATGATGCGGAGTGCAGTCGTCCGAAGAAATCTTCAAATGGGAGCTCTTCTACACACTTGTAGATAGTGTTCATTTTTCAGTTGAACAGCAATTTAAGCAGCTAGAGGAAATGATGGAGACTCTTGTATAACTGTGAACGGCTGCCACAGGTGATTACCCAGCTCGCTCGTCCCCAGAAGTAGTGTCACACTGTTGGCCCAACAGCCATTTTTTGGCAGCCCTGTACCTGAGGGTTTGAGGAGGGATGGTGTATTAGTTGCTCCAAGAGGAGGCAGTGGGGGTGAGAGGTGTTGGGAGGGTGGGAGGGAGTTGGGGGCAGCCCCACTCCTTGTTGACCCACCACTGGTTTGGTGTTGTGGTTAGGAGCGCGGACTCTAATCTGGGAGAAATGGATTTGATTCCCCACTCCTCCATATGCAGCTGCTGGTGTGACCTTGGGTCAGTCATAAGTTCTTTCAGAGCTGTTCTCTCAAGGACAGTTCTCAGAAGAACTCTTTCAGCCTACCTCACAGGGTGTTTGTTGTGGGGAGGGGGAGGGACAGGAGATTGCAAGCCACTCTGAGACCCTTTAGGGTAGTGAAGGGCGGGGTATAAATCCAATCTCCTCCTCTTCTCTTAGCAGCAGGGTACACATACCTTCAAGATGGTGCCAGCATGTATTATGCGTGGACGTTCCCTGTTGATACCAATTTCAAGGATTTATATCCTGATCTTAGGTCTTCCAGGTGGCCTGCAAGCATGTTTTGGCAAAGTTGTCATCTGTAGATTTTCTACTCTACAGCAAACCCTTGCCCTACGCTTGATGTCCACAGCAGTGGGCTGGTGCTCTTTAGCACTGCCTTGGCAGGAGTGACAGAACTGAGGACAATCCCTCCACAAAAGAACCTACCCCAGCCAATCTGAAATTTGAGCAGATAACAGAATTCAGGTCAGCGAGTGAGGATGTCTCCTCCCCATAACTTGTCCTCTGATAGACAGCCTGATGGCAGTTAGAATCCTCATAGGAGGGACTTCTATGAAATTGCCCTCTTGGTGGAATAGCTTTTAGGTAGTAGTATAATGTGGAAGACAGAGCTGCACCTGAGCAGTGGGTCTTAACCCCAGGGGTGGGGGCCCTTCAGATGGATCATAGAGTTCCTCTTGCTGGGTCACAAGCCCCTATAGATCAGCCATTTGTTGCTCCTTTTTGAAAGGGCCTTACCTGCTGTGTAGATAGTAAGGGTGCCATGCTTCCTGCCGTTTGTTCATCACTACAGTACAGTTTCCTGTGCTAGGCCTGTGCTTCCTGTCCCCAGCTCTTTTGATCTGCTAGTCATGGCAAACTCATAGCTCTGGCTCCTCCTTTTCCTGTCACATAACTCTGATGTCACATATCTTCCTGTCTTGTGCTTGCAGCTGAGTGGGTTCTGAGTCTGGAAAGGTTGGTGTCAGCCAGTGTTCCCTCTAAGCTGAGTTAGTGTGAGCTAGCTCACAGTTTTTCAGCCTCCGGCTCACACATTTTTGCCTCAGCTCAGGAAGGGATGGCTCCAGAGCAAACGAATTGATGCAGCAGCCAAATCGCTCGCTCACAACTTTCATGCCAGGAGCTCACAAAGTGGAATTTTTGCTCACAAGGCCCCACAGCTTAGAGGGAGCATTGGTGTCAGCTACTCTAGAGAAGCAGATATGCCACATGTGTATATGGAATCTTCTTTGAGGTACTTTTCCCTGCCAGAAGAAAAAGTTTCCTGGGTTCTCACATTTGCATCAGGTGGTAAAAAGACCAGGCCTGATTCTATTCTGGTTTTTTTAACATTTAAACATTGATTTTTGTGCTGTTTTTTCTCCTGTAGATAGTTTTTGCATCCATGTAATGAAAGTGGCATATGTAAATAAAGTGAACCTACCCACTGGGTGAATTCACTTGTGGAGTTTGAGTGAAAGTAATTTCTTTGGGTGGGTTACAAAGTTTTCGTTTCACAGTTTACCTTTTGAGATTGGGTAATTGTTTTGGGTGATCAGAAAAGGTAATCTGTAGCAGGGCATAATATGGCGATTTCTCATAATGATTTACCCACAATTAGTTTATGGAGCTCTGATTATAATTACTTTGTCAGCATGTAATGTGGTAGGCTGTTGCCTAAGAAAATTCATGCCGTAACAAACTGGTTAATTTCTGATGTCAAATGGTGGTGACCCTGTCATGAGGCAGGGTGAGCAGGATGCCTTGGGTGGCAGATTGTGAGTGCCACTAACAGTACAATCTTAAACAGAGTTACACCCTTCTAGGCCCGTTTACTTGAGTGGACTTAGAAGGGTGAACTTTGCTTAGGATTACATTGTAAGAGTGGCAGGGTGGGAGACTGATGAATCTGACACTCAGGCCACAACCCACTGGGAAGTTCTGCTACCCAAGCTCCCCACCCAGCTGAACAGGACCTGCGTAGCTCCCGTTCATCTAAGCGAGGCTTCCACAGCAGAATTTCCTTGTGGATTGTGCACCATCTTAATTGATCAATGGGTGGCGTCATTTGGATTTTCCACTTCAAAATATCTTGGGCAGACCCTTGGTATAAGCACACTTACATGTCTCCCTGAAAGAAGACAAGAGAGTGCGAAAAAGCATTGGTTCACATACCTGGCAATGAGTAGAAATCTTCTAAGGCCTGGACTGAAATGGAATGAGGCAACCGACACTTTTCTGAGCATTGCTTCAGGTTTTTGGCAGGCACAGTTTCTATTCATATTTATGAATTTGTTTTAACAACTGTAAAGGCTAGGAAAAGAATGGCTGGCCTGTTCCATAACAGAGCAAGAAACTACAACATACTGCTCTATGCTTGTTTAGATTTACAAACACCTTTATTTTTCACTGTAGTTGAGTTAACTTAAATGGAAACCTATGTTGTTGTTGTTTTTAAATTATTGAAAGAAATGCAACAAAACAGCAAAGACAAAAAACGCATTACCTACGTTTTAAGAACTGTGCTCTGAAAGATCCATTTGTTCTCTCCTCACTCCTTACAAAAAGGGAAAAGAACCCAAGAAGAAATCTTATTCAATGGAATCCAGCTGCCTGGCTGGATTGCATTTCAGAATTTGGACTTCCGGTTTGAGATTTCAAAGGGAGCTGTCTCTGGCAAGGGACTGAATTTCCCACACAACTGTAGACACAATTGCTAATGGGATGACGTTATAGAAGCATATGGCTTCCCTCCCTGCGCAGTTAGCTCTGTACGACGTTGGGTAGAAGAGGGTGGAAATAGCTATCAGTTTCCTCTCGGCTGCTTTCCAGCAGGAGAGAGAAACTCGTACATCTTCACAACCCTCCCATCTGGAAGAAACACCCAGGGCTTTATTCTGGCAGAGGGATGCAAATTCCTTCCTATTCAGAGGGGGAACGGAAACTGATGTTGAGAGGAAATAGAAGACCACAGCTCAGAGAGCAACCCAGATAGACTTCCCACAAAGAAAGCTAAGCAGGCCAACAGGGGAACCAGTTTGGAAGCTCTGCTGAGAAGGATGGGTTGCCGAGTCTTGACGGAGACCGAAGTAATCAGTGGTGTGGATATTTCAGCTCGGTTGCATCACTTCCCTGGAAACAGAATCCCATCAAAGGGAAGGGCTTATTTTAGGAAACTTTTTTCATAGAAGTACTTGCTAGGTAGGGGCTGAGGAATAAGGCAGAGGGTGCTAGGGTTTCTGGGGCCTTTGCTCTGAGAGGACAGTAGAGCCTTGTGGACTGCACTGGAATGGGCATGTGGATTGTGTACACTCCATTCTGATCACCCAGGCACTGTGCCTAGTGGTTGTAGGGGAGGATGCACCCTGTGGTTGCTTAGCAACTCCAAACTCCCTGTCCTAGAACTAGTGAAATGGCTGCTTGCACTTGATGCTGATGGTTGATGCATGAATGTGTGGACCACCCTAATCTAGAATCGAGGCTCCTCAGTTTTGGAAAGGAAGAATGGAGTCTAGTGAGCTCTAGCGGGAGCTAACAAACTTAGGTGCAGCTTTTATTCATGTATTCCTTTTGGGCATCCTGTCACTGAATGCTTCAAATCTGCCACCAATATGTCGTGCGGGTATAATTACTGAGTGAAAATAGCAATTGAGGAATAATTAGAAAGCAGCTGCAACCAATTCCAGGCCTGCAAAGATTTGGCTGTACCACTGCCAAGTGAGTTTGGAGCTCTGGGATGATATTTCAAACAAAGTTGTGAGGGAGCAAAACCCTGGATTTGAAAGGCAGTGTGGCCTAGTTGATACTTGTTCTTTTCTGAAATGTTTTTCTCCTCACCTGTCGTTTGAGGAATGTAGCCAGTAAATCACCAAACCAAGTTGTGCTTGCAGTTGTTGAACTTAAAGTTAGGAGTCTGAACTCCAGGCCCCTTTACATGGAGCCATCAGACCTCCTTCTCCTCCCACAACTAAGAGCAGAACCCCAGGGCATAGTCCATGTGATATTTCCCATCTTCTAGAATCACTGTTGGTTTCTGGCAGTGCTCGTGTGCCTTTTCTGGATATGTGACAGGCAGACATTCAATAGATTCTGCATTCCCCCAGTGCAGCTGCTGATGGTCCGGTTGTCTTCCTAGGAGGAATAGTAGTATTTGGGGGTTAAAGGACATAGGGGCTTTGTCTGGAACCACACTCTACCCCTCCCCTCAATTTTAGTCCCACAGGAATAGCAACTCTTTCTACACTCTTTCCCGGTTTTGTTAAGCCGCCATCACGATTTAGCGTGAACTGCCATTTGCAGTGCAATCCTAAACAGAGTTATACCCTTCTAAGTCTGTTGACTTCATTGGACTTGGAAAGGTTTAGCTCTGCTTAGTATTCCACAACCAAACTTTTATACTGTACAGGCTTTCAGCTCTTTACAAACCTATAATTGGACTGGGCTAGATGATCCTAAAAGGGGACAGAGGAGGGGCTGTGGATCAGGCTCATTTCCCAGCATCCCCAAATAAAAGGGACTGGGGAGTAGGTGATGTGAAAGACTTCTGCCTGAGGCTCTGATGAGCTGCTGCCAGTTCGAGTAGAAAATACTGACCTTGATGGATTCACTTGTCTGATTCAACTGAAGCCAGCTTCACGTGTGTGATTCAGATTAAGTCCATTTGTATATCTTTGTATAACTTCTGCTTGCAAGATTAGTTTTCAGGAACATGGTGATTTGGGGGTTTTTTTAGGCTTGTGTGTGTGTGTGTAATTACTGGAGAAACTGAAGGAAGGTACAGAGGCTAGGCAATGGAAAGCTATAGGCATCAGCCTGAAAAGAGTAGGCATGGACAGAACTCTGCATGATTTGGACTGCTGCAACATTTTACATATTCTGAATTGTGCAACCTGTATAAATCATGTATTTGTTTTGTACAATTTATTTAGGTTCCCCCACTCACAGGGAAGGACAAAGAATTGTGCATGCCTCTAGAGTTTTACTTCCTGACCACAGGAAATCCTGCATGATTTCTTCCATGAGCTCTTCTGTTTCACTGTGCAATCCACAGTGACATTAGAGGGTTCCCCCCCCCCCATCGTTAAAAATAAAAGCTGAGGCTTTCAGGATAAAGGATTCTGCACCCCATACCAAGTTTAGCATATGGGCAGTCATTGTAATTGTCCGTACTCCCCCCTGGGTTGGAGAGACAGGATACTGACACCCCACAGCCATAAGATACTCCCCCACCCCATTAGGAGGATTGCCAGCCTACAGGTGGTGGCTAGAGAACTCCTGCTATTATAACTGATCTCCTGGCAACCTCAGTCAGTCCACCTGGAGCAAATGGCCACCTTGGAAGTTGGGCTCTATGGCTTTATACCCCAAGCCTTACCCTCCTCAGGTTCTACCCCCAAAATCTCCAGGCATTTCCCAACCCAGAGCTGGCAACCATACCCATAAGCCATACTGGAAGCCTGGCTTTACCAGACCTTGGTCTTATGTTTTGAAACCACTCCTAAGAGCTAGAAATGTTTTTTAAAAGTTACGCTGGTGGTGTTAGACGTCAAAATCTAGGCTGGATAAGAACTTTCTCTGCATGGAGTTTTGGAGGAATCCACTGCCAGTCCCAGTAAACAATACCGGGCTACATGGACTAATTAAAGACTCAATATCAGGTAGCGTCAGATGTTCAGTGGCTGCAGCTGGTGAAAGACGTTATCCAGACTCCGCCTTTTGTGAGTGACCTCAGAAGGGAGGAAGGGGGATTGGTGGTCAGAAAGGTGTGAGGCATGGATCGTAATTGTTTCTTTAAACCAAGAGGGTTAACAATCATATTTACTACCCTGATTCTACTTAAAATGATTCTGCTTCAGGGCCTACAGCTTGCTGATGTCTCTCCTTCATGGGCAAGAACTGGGACTAAATCTGAAGAGCCACTAATGACATTTTTATACTCCCCGTGTCTTTTTACCTCTGCCAGACAGAGTGGTTGCATTTTATTGGTGGCCTGGGTATTCATGACAGCACACAGCACCAAATGGCAGAGCAACAGGGATGGTGCTAATTTGAAGGTCATTCTGTGAAGTGCACTGACAGGGAAAGGTGGGGTTAAGAACACCATGGAGGTTCAGGAAGGCTTAGGGGTAGTTACATGACTGGTGTCACGTCTAGTTTGGCTCAGAGTTTTGTTGTGAGTATTCCATTCCATTGAACCACTGTGAATGTTTGTGCCCTTCGTTTGTATGAATACACACACAAGAAGAAGAAGAGGAGGAGATTGGATTTATACGCCGCCCTTCACTTGGAGTCTCAGAGCGGCTTACAAACTCCTTTCCCTTCCCCTCCCCACAACAGGCACCCTGTGGGGTGGGTGGGGCTGAGAGAACTCTGACACAAACTGCTCTTTTTCAAGGACAGCTGTGCCAGAGCTTGTGACTGACCCAAGGTCACATCAGCAGGTGCAAGTGGAGGAGTGGGGACTCAAACCCGGTTCTCCCAGATTAGAGTCCGCACACTTAACCACTACACCAAACTATTACAGGAACCATCCCTACCAGGATAGTGAATTTTGGAGGGGGGAGGCATTAAAAGAAGAAGCAGCAGCAGCTCTCTCTTACATTTTAATCTCACCCCTTCCAAAGATCTCAGGGTGGCATGCATTGTGCCCCCCTCCTCCACTTTATCTACACAACAGCCTGTGAGGTGGGTTAGGCTGAGAGGGACTGGCCCAAGCTCATCCACCACTGATCTTCATAGCAGAATGGAAGTGTAAAGATCCCTCAGTTTTTGTGCTATATTTTAACTGCTAAAGGATGTGTGCTTGCCCATTTCCAGGTGTATGGCCTTGATTTGGACTGTGGTGCGTGGGGAGAGGATGTTTATACCTTTCCTCCTGGCACCATTTTCTTGAGCTGAAATGGCTATGGGGAGCAGTGTTCCCTCTAAGCTGAGTTAGTGTGAGCTAGCTCACAGTTTTTTAGCCTCCGGCTCACACATTTTTGTCTTAGCTCAGGAAGGACGGCTCCAGAGCAAACTAATTTATGCAGTAGCCAGATTACCTGCTCACAATTTTAATGCCAGTAGCTCACAAAGTAGAATTTTTGCTCACAGGACTCCACAGCTTAGAGGGAACATTGAATTGGGGAGTACTGTTTGCCCTACTGGGAAAACGTTTTGTACCTCATCAGTGATGGAAGCCTCCCCTGTGGCCATTTCAGGTCAATAAAGCAATTCAGGGGAGGACAGACGCTCCTAATACACTGTGGTCCTGTTTCAAATTGGACCCCGTGTGGAATAGAATTCCCAGTGGGGAACTCGGAAGTATGTATCTCATTGCATGGACCCAGGAAGACCCGGGAAAAACATAACATGTGGTTAGTCCCTTAAGAGCTAGGTGTTTCTAGCCAGTGTGGTGTAGTGGTTAGAATGTCGGATTAGGATCTGGGAGACCCAGGTTCAAATTCCCACTCTGGCATGGAATCTTGTTAGGTGATCTTGGGCCAGTTACACATTCTCAGACTAACCTACTTTGCAGGTGTGTTGTGAGAATAAAATGGAGAAGGGGAGAATGTTTTAAGCCAGTTTGGGTCCCCATTGGGGAGAAAAGGGGGGAGTATAAGTGAAATAAATAAATTTGGCCACAATTATAGAGTTTAAAAGGTTATGAATCCATCCCAGGGCAGAATCCTTAGAAAACCTGGCTTTTACTGCATTAATCTATATAATCCAAAACTCATTGATTTCCTACAGGGTGATAGCAGTTGTGAAGGAAGTACAGCAAGCATGAAGTAGGGCAGCTGTGCCATACTAAAACTGTTGTGCAAAAGATGGGATTTCGGCAGGTGCAGCTTCCAGAAAGTCATTCTTTTACGAGATCATTAAGGCTTGGACCCCATAAACAAGTCCCATGCTTGCTAGATAGTCTCTGCCACCTCTTCCTCTGCCACCTCTCATCCTCTTCCACCAAAACTTCCATTTGCACAAGAGCAATGTTTTTCATTGGGCCCTTGTGCAAACAGATGTTTTAGCAGAAGAGCGAGTGAGCTTCACAACAGAACTACTTAGTGTGCACAAAACTTGTTCACAGGAGCCAAGCCTCAGAGTACTAAAGCCGTCACATCTTTGACATCTGGTTACCCAATGCAGGGGCAGATACTGCCAGATGACTGGAGCCTTATTGCTCAATTTAAAGGGGGTGTTTGTATGTGTGCATGTGTGTATGTGCACATGACACAATCTTATTGTGCCAATCTCAAATCCAACTGGAGACAGGCTTTACTTGAGGCTGGGTCGGGTGGCTGATCTGTGGCCTTTTGTAAGGGCAGCAGAATGAGACAGAGGTAGGTTTGATCTATAGGGTGTGATCCAGCAAGAAGTTCTCCTATGCAAGCTCAACTGCTACAACTCCACTTCTGTTTTTATAGCCTACTTTAATTAATGTATTCCATTCAGATTTTACATGAAAGTCACCCAAACGTCATGTAAATGATGACCTGGGGGGTTCATATGTTAAAATCTCAACATTTTGTGTTCAAACTCAGTCAAGGTACCCTTTTTTGTTATTTGGAAGAAATAGCTGGATTTGGTGTGAATAGAGACGGATAATTATCAAAGTGAAAACGGGTTAGGAGGTTATGAAGTAACAGTCAGGAAGCCACTGCTTCCAAACCTAACATCTGCACTGGACAAGATTTGTTTTCCCCCCATGCAAAACCCAAGGGGCAGTTTTTTTCTTCCTTGTGATTGATGAAGCACAAAGTTTTGTTGCCATAACTAAACACAGACAGGTTTAGTTCAAAGCTATTTCAGAGGGGCTAGCTGCATGTTATTTGGAAATGCGCATAGCAGAACCCTTTTGGTAAGCAAACGTGCAACAGGAGGGGATGATTTTGCGCAGAGGAGTTGCATGGGTGGGTCCTGCTTAACTCTTTTCTCCGTACCTGCTGCTTCCCCAATCAAAATTGCCCCCTCCCAAAGTGCAGATATTTGCATGAAATCTGGAATCGGTCTCTGATGGAGCTAGAAAGCATCCTTTGCCTTTTGGGTACCCTCACTTGCTTATTACTCTGAATACTCCTTAAGTGGAGAGGGGAAATAACTCAGTGACAGAGCACATGCTTGGCATGCCAAAGGATAAGGTGATTTGGGGGAGTGGGGGAAGGTGGGGTTTGGAGAGGGGAGAGACCTCAGCAGGGTACAATGCCATAGAGCTCACCCTCCAAGGCAGCCATTTCCTCCAGGAGAACTGATCTCTGCCATCTGGAGATCAGTAGTAATAACGGGAGATCTTCAGGCCCCACCTGGAGGTTGGCAACCCTACCAATGCCCCTTTGGCATCTCCAGTTAAAGGATCTCAGATCCGGGGCTGAGAAAGACCTGACTCGAGACCTTGGAGAGACTCTTGCAGTGGTGTGGCAGCTAGAGCATTGCACTAGGATCCAAGTTCAAATCTCCATTGTGCTATGAAGTCCACTGGGTGACATAACAGCATAAGAAGAGCCCTGCTGAATCAGACCAGTGGTCCATCTAGTCCAGCATCCTGTCTAGTCCAGCATTTCTGTGGCCATCACTACATCCTCTGGTAGCAAATTCCACATTTTAATCACTCTCTGTGTAAAGTGGTGTTTCCTTTTGTCCATTCTGAATCTACTGCCCATCAGCTCCATTTTGGGACAGGGAGGAATTTTTTCTTTGTCAACTCTCTCCACCCTATGCATAATTTATAAACTTCTATCATGTCCCCTCTTAGTCGCCTGTTTTCTAAACTGAAAAGTTCCAGACTCTTCAGCCTTTCCTCGCAGGGAAGGTGCTTCAACCCCCTCATCATTTTGATTGTCCTCCTCTGTACTTTTTCCAGCTCTGCAATGTCTTTTTTGAGCTACAGTGACCAGAACTGTACACAGTATGCCAGATGAGGCCCCGCACCATAGATGTATACAGGGGCATCACAATATCAGCCGTTTCATTTTCAATCCCTTTCCTAATATTCTGCTACATAGAGCTTGCCTTTCTCACTGCTGCAGCACACTGGCTTGACACATTCATTGAGCTATCCACTACGACCCCAAGATCTTTTCCCCTCTCACTTTCAGCAAGTTCAGACCCCATTAGCCTATACTTGAAGCTGAGGGGTTTTTTTGTCCCGCTGTGCATCATCTGACACTTACCAACATTCCTTATTCCAGAATCAGCACTCATTTATTATTTAGGTCTTTATACTCCACTTTTCTCCCCAATGGGAACTCAAAATGGTTTTCAGCATTGATTTACTTCATTCATACTACACCTTTCTCCCCAATGAGAACCCAAAGCGGCTTCCATCCTTCTCCTCTCCTCCATTTTATCCTCACAATAACCCTGTGGTGCAGGATAAGCGGAGAGTCATTCTCCCCTTCTCTATTTCATACTCAGAACCAATGTTCCCTCTAAACTGTGGAGTCTTGTGAGCAAAAATTCTACTTTTTGAGCTACTGGCATTAAAGTTGTGAGTGAGTGATTTGGCTGCTGCATCAGTTAGTTTGCTCTGGAGCCATCCTTCCTGAGCTAAGACAGAAATGTGTGAGCTGGAGGCTAAAAAACTGTGAGCTAGCTCACACTAACTCAGTTTAGAGGGAACACTGCTCAGAACCCTGTGAAATCAGTCAGTCAGGCTGAGAGTGACCACCCCGAGGTCACTCAGTAAGCTCCATGGCTGAGTGGAGATTCAAACCTGGGTCCTCCTGGCTGTTGTCAACTGGTAAAAAGAAAGGACCGCCCCTCTGTCTGACTAATGAAGACCATAAAGACTGATATACGACTGTAAACTGAGAATGTGGCAAACAGGCAGTTGAAATTATGAACAAAGACCACATAAGTACCTTTTATTAGGACTAATCAAACTGAGACAAAACATTGTGTATGCTTTTGAGCCCGACAGAACTCTTCATCAGGCTACAATATGTCTGTCATGTAGGCACACTGATGAGAGAGCTGGGACTAGCTGCAGTGCCTGTAAAGTGAACGCACAGGGCAGAACTACACACCGTGGGAAACATGCAGCAGCTCCCCATCTCTGCCCCCTCTTCCCTGTAACGTGCAGCAACATTTACCCCCATAGGATATCACATTGCGCACAGCCCCATCCTCACTCCATTGGTTCATCTTATTTATTTATTTGCCACATTTTAATCCCATTTTAATCCCATCATTCCTCCAAAGAGATCAGGACAGCAAAAACCATTTCCTCAAAACAACAACAACACTAATGAAGCAGGTTAGAATGAGAGTGACAGGCCTAAGGTCTGATGGCATACACCCAGGAGTTCTTAGGGAACTCAAATGTGAGATAGGTTACATAGACAGGTTAATAGATCAACTATCTCACATTTGAGTTCCCTAAGAACTCCTGGGTGTATGCCATCAGACCTTAGGCCTGTCACTCTCATTCTAACCTGCTTCATTAGTGTTGTTGTTGTTTGGAGGAAATGGTTTTTGCTGTCCTGATCTCTTTGGAGGAAGGATGGGATTAAAATGGGATTAAAATGTGGCAAATAAATAAATAAGATGAACCAATGGAGTGAGGATGGGGCTGTGCGCAATGTGATATCCTATGGGGGTAAATGTTGCTGCACGTTACAGGGAAGAGGGGGCAGAGATGGGGAGCTGCTGCATGTTTCCCACGGTGTGTAGTTCTGCCCTGTGCGTTCACTTTACAGGCACTGCAGCTAGTCCCAGCTCTCTCATCAGTGTGCCTACATGACAGACATATTGTAGCCTGATGAAGAGTTCTGTCGGGCTCAAAAGCATACACAATGTTTTGTGTCAGTTTGATTAGTCCTAATAAAAGGTACTTATGTGGTCTTTGTTCATAATTTCAACTGCCTGTTTGCCACATTCTCAGTTTACAATCGTATGTCAGTCTTTATGGTCTTCATTAGTCAGACAGAGGGGCGGTCCTTTCTTTTTACCAGTTGACAACAGCCAGGAGTCATAATTTCAACTGCCTGTTTGCCACATTCTCAGTTTACAGTCGTATATCAGTCTTTATGGTCTTCATTAGTCAGGCAGAGGGGCGGTCCTTTCTTTTTTACCAGTTGACAACAGCCAGGGAGACCCAGGTTTGAATCTCCACTCAGCCATGGAGCTTACTGAGTGACCTCGGGGTGGTCACTCTCAGCCTGACTGACTGATTTCACAGGGTTCTGAGCAGTGTTCCCTCTAAACTGAGTTAGTGTGAGCTAGCTCACAGTTTTTTAGCCTCCAGCTCACACATTTCTGTCTTAGCTCAGGAAGGATGGCTCCAGAGCAAACTAACTGATGCAGCAGCCAAATCACTCACTCACAACTTTAATGCCAGTAGCTCAAAAAGTAGAATTTTTGCTCACAAGACTCCACAGTTTAGAGGGAACATTGGTTCTGAGTATGAAATAGAGAAGGGGAGAATGACTCTCTGCTTATCCTGCACCACAGGGTTATTGTGAGGATAAAATGGAGGAGAGGAGAAGGATGGAAGCCGCTTTGGGTTCTCATTGGGGAGAAAGGTGTAGTATGAATGAAGTAAATCAATGCTGAAAACCATTTTGAGTTCCCATTGGGGAGAAAAGTGGGGTATAAAGACCTAAATAATAAATGAGTGCTGATTCTGGAATAAGGGCAGCCTTCTAAAATCAGATGTGTTTGCAGAAGAACTGAGGCCATGCTTGGCAAAAAGCAGAGCAGAAAATTGAAGCAGCATTCCTAGTGAGGGTCTGAGCCCCTGCCTCCCAAATGACCAATATCCTAGTTGCTGCGGGCTCCTGTTCAAGGTTCAGACAAGGACCTTTTATTTTTATTTTTCTAAAGCATAGGAAATGCCATCTTACATGGCGCAGGCGGAAAAGAGCCACAAAGGCAGGAAGTCCAGGCTCGGGGGCTAATGCTTGAGTGTCTGATGCAAGCAAAGTTAGATAGCAATCCTAGGCACGCTCACTAGAAAATAAATCTCTGAATGAAGTGGGATCTATCCTACTGTTTAGCATTGGGCTTCTAATGCGAATTTACGTAGGTGGTAGGATTCTGAGGAGCTAAAATGGACAGTACCACCTCAGGTGGCAGGTGGACGGTGTGTTTTCAGTGCTCCCTCATTGAAAAATCCCCCTTCAAACAAGACAGTGCACCAGGGAGGACGGTTCTAACTAGGCTTGCCAACCTCCAGGACTGGCCTGGAGATCTCCTGGAATAACAACTGATCTCCAGACTACAGAGATCAGTTCCCCCAGAGAAAAAGGCAGTACTGGAAGGTAGACTTTATGGCATCATTCATACCCTAATGAGGTTCCTCGCCTTCCCCAAACCTTGCCCTCCCTCCACCAAATCTCCAGGAAACTCCCAACCTGCAGCTGCGACCCTAGCTAGCATAGTTCTTTACATGCTGTGCTAGTTTACCCACATGGAATTATTAACATAGGGGAACTTTTTTTAAAAAGTAGATTTTTATACCCCACTTTTCTGTACCCTAAGGAGACTCGGAATGGCTTACAGTCGCCTTCCCTTCATCTCCCCTCAAGAGGCACCTTGTGTGGTGGTGGGGGACTGAGAGAGTTCTGAGAGAACTGTGACTGACCCAAAGTCACCCAGCTGGCTTTGTGTGGAGGAGTGGGGAATCAAACCCGGTTTTCCAGGTCAGAGTCCACTGTTCTTAACCACGACACCACGCTGGCTTTGAAAAATGCAATTCTCATTCGCTGTCTGAAGTGATACAGTCCAGTTTGCCACCTCAGTACTCCTCTGCCTCCTCATTACCAACTCATTCTGTGTGGACTAAACTAGACACAGACACAACTGTCTGTATTATGCTTGTTTTCTTCTGGTATGGAATTTCCTAAGAGGGGTGATATTGTAAAAAATGGTATTTCCCCCACCACCATCTGTAGCCTGATACTGTATAGTCTACCACTTGGTTTTATTGGGGTTTGTCCCCACCCCTAATAATTGTGGCCATAGGTTAGGGATAAATGAGTAACTGTAGCCGCTCAGAGACCCCTTAGGGGGTTAGAGCGGGGTAGTAAGCTGAAATAAATAAAAAATTATGGTATGCATTGGCAGGCAACGTTTCAGAGTGGCCAGATTGCCACACAAGATCCACTCTTTGCCTGTAAGTCTACTGCCAAGTTGGGAGACCCGCTGTAGTGAGCATGACTCCTAGTGTTCTACACAGCCAGGTTGGTGGGTAGATGAGATGCAGGGGAAGCACGAGCAGCAAAAGCTGTAGGTGACATAAAAGCAGAGGGAGGATCTCTGGGCTGCCGTCAGCAATCTGACATCTTTGAACAAGGTAGCACGCTTTGAACAGTAGCACGCTGATAGACCTATTATCTTTTTAATTAACTTTTTAATATTGTGTACAAACAAACAACAATACACTAACATAAACCAGAACATCACCAACAGGTACAACAGTTGCACTTCAGCACAAATTGCTTGTACTAGTAATAGTGGAACTATGGTGGCAGTACAGGGTAAAACTAAAACTCTCATAATTCCCAGGTAACATTAAAAACTGCAACACATTAACAGGAGATGAAAAAAATTCAAAATGCTACATTTTGTTGTGACATATAATCTATAAGAGGGAACCATACTGCTACAAAAGATGTTATTTTTTCTGAATTAATTCGATTGATTTGAGCTGTAGTTTTTTCCATTACCAAAAATCCCCATATTTTCCTACACCAGGAGGTGAGAATTGGGGTTTCTGGATCTTTCCATGTAGTTGCTATAACTGCCTTGGCTGCTGCACATAGCAGGGCCACAGATAGTTATCTAATTTTTAAAAAACAAAAAGCCTGGCCATCAGACTGTCCTGAGTCAATGAGTTTCTTAAACATCTTGGGCCAGTGGTACTCAGTTCAGTTAGTGCTGGTCAAAGCCTTGACCTGCTCTGATGCTGTCACCTGATCTGTATATCTGCTGGCCATTGTTGGGGCTTTTCCTCCCTTGTCAGGGAACAGATTGGGCTTTCTGTAGCCTCCATACATTGCTGTTGTTCCTTTATCCTCGGACGAGTTCAAGGGAGGGTGCAAGAGCTGAACAATCCAAGCAAGTCCTCACCTTAAAGCTGGCCCGCCCAACTCTGTCTTTGCACAAGAGCTCAAGAGCCAACCCCCTGTAGCATCATAACTTTCCTTGACAAGGTTATGAGTGAACTACACTGGCATCCCCACCTGCATTGCAGTGAAGGAGGAGCTGGGGAACAAGCAGGGGTTAAGCCAGGATGTCTGTTTATACATGCAAAACCATAGTTAAAATGTATGGCGGTTAATAAACTGATTTCCAGCCGTGGTTTGGTTAATCTTAACCAACCGTGGTTTGGTTAATCTTAACCAACCATAGTTTGTGGAATGGCTCATGCTTAATGCAATCACAATAACCATTGTTTAATTAAACCATGGCTTTGTGTGATAGCTGAACTGAGCTGATGACTCAACTGTCATCTCCGTGCTTTTGGCCACTTCCAAACCATTATAAAATCCACTTATTTTGGACAAATCTGTGATTTTGTGACCACACCTCCTGGATGAGGGAATTGGTATTGTTATGGATTCAGAGAATCTTTGCTTTCACTGCTTTCAAATCAAGTTGGAGAGAGGCCATGTGGCTCAGTGTTAGAACATCTGCTTGGCATGCAAAAAGGTCACAGGTTCAGTCCCCGGCATCTTCGAGTAGTAGGTGATGTGAAAGACCTGAGACTTGGAAAGCCACTGCCAGTCTGAGTAGTCAGCACTGACCTTAATATACCAATGATCTGATTCAGTGTAAGGCAGTTTGTGTTCATGTGTTCCAAGTTTCTAGTCCTTAAAGTTACAAGCAGGCTTGCAACCAATACTCCCTTTAAGCTGTGGAGTCTTGTGAGCAAAAAGTCTGCTTTGTGAGCTACTGGCATTAAAGTTGTGAGCAAGCGATTCGGCTGCTGCATCAATTAGCTTGCTCTGGAGCCATCCTTCCTGAGCTAAGACAAAAATGTGTGAGCTGGAGGCTAAAGAACTGTGAGCTAGCTCATACTCAGCTTAGAGGGAACACCGCTTGCAACTCTGTGTAATAGTTGTTGAAATAGGCCGGAGGGGAACCTGTTGAGGTAAACAGGATTTCTTTGGCTTGGAAGTGAAGGCTCAGTGTCCTGCTTAACTCTTTACCCTTTCTGTTAATTAACAGAAGCAAAAGTACTTTAGGAAAAAGAAGCACATATGTTGATGTCCTAAGCTGGATAACTCTGGATTGCAGAATTCACCTTTTCTTGGAGCAGAATTTGGTCACAATATAGACTTCTAGTTTTTTCCTTTGCTTAACATACACCGTCCTCCTTATGGAGATACTCCAAAGCTCAAGTCTGAGCATCTTGAGGAAACAGTGCAGGGCTTTTACACTTGCTTTGTTGACAGTTTGACATTTGGCAGCTAGAGATATCTTAAGTCAACGGCTGGGGTTTAGCATTAATTTTTTTCAGCTGCTGGAGTTGAGTTTATTGAATGTTTTTATGGAATTATTGTCCATTTTTAAGCTGTCACCCACTGACTCAGAGACTTGGGGACGGGGCAGGCTTGATGCCTGGAAAGGTAGGTGTATATAATAAAGCACTACATGCCTTCTAGCAGGGAGCATGGTAGAGAGGTTCAGTGACAAAGCACATGCCTTGCATTTACAATGTCCCTGCTTCCATCCTTGGCATCTCCAGCAAAAAAGGATCTTGGGTAGCAGATGCTGGGAAAGTCCTCTCCCTTCACTTCAGACCCTGGAGAGCTGCTGCCACATGGTGTTACAACATGAGAGTGTTCTGACAAATGCCCTCTGTGTCTAAATGTTTGTCTTTTTTGCTTATTTTTATTCATATCCCGCTTTTTTCCCTTGTGGAGACTCAAAGCATTTTCACACAGTTCTCCTCTGTTCCACCTTACACCCACAATAACAACCCCATGAGATAGATTAGGCTGAGAGACTGTTACAGGCCCAAGGTCACTCAGTGAGTTTCCATGGTAGAGTAGGAGTCTGAGTGTGCTTTTCCCAGGTCCTAGTCTGACACTCTAACCGCTATTCCATGCCATGCCACGCTGGCTCAAATGGCACATGGGAAGTAGCATATTAGCATCAGTTTTAGTCTGTTCTCATCATCTGTTCTCATCTTCTACATACTCTGGGCAAAGAACTTTGCCAATACAGGGCTTTTCCGCATGAGGGTGGGTTTGTTTGTTTTTGTTTTTGTTGGTTCTGGCCCCATACTGGTTTGGTTTATTCCCTGATTTCCAGGTGCATTTTTGTGCCTTTAGTTTTCACTTTGATTTTTTTTTTGTTTCCCCCCTGGGTTTTTCCTGGCTCTTTTGAAACCATTTTTACCTCAATGTTTTTTCTGGAAGCTGATTTTGAATTGGCTTTTTCCTAGTGTGTGATTTTCTATGGTTTGTTTTGGGGGGGGGGTTTTGTCCCACCCACCTACAGACCACTTTTCAATGATTGGACTGTCGTCATTGTTAAATAACTCCCTCTCCCCCACAAGATGAGTGATTTCAGTTGTTGTTTTTTTAAAATCAGCCCTAAAATATCAATATAACACTGCAGTGTTGTAATGATAGTTTAAGCAGTTTTTTAAATGAAATCCCTCACAGAGATGTAGGGGAAAAGGCATATCCCCACAAGTCAATACCAATATTTATATCAATATTTTAGGGCAATTAAAAATGCACAAGGAGGGCAGACATGTGGAAGAACCCTGCCCAAACAAATTCCAGTGCTTGTGGATCGACTCTCAAGAAAATCAGGAGTAATTGAGCATGCAAAAAAGGGATCCCCAAACTGTCATCTGGCAGTTTGAAATACAAGCTATTACGTCTGTATTTTGGACTACTGTTGAGGCTGTCTCAGTGATAGAATAGCTACTTTGTATCCAAGAAGTCCCAGGTTCAATCCGCAGCATCTCCATTTAAAAGGATTAAGTAATAAGTGTTGTGAAAGACCTTCACCTGAGATTCTGGTGAGCTGCTACCACTCAGAGGAGGCAATACTGACATTGATCAACCAATGGCCTGGCAGCTTCATGTTGTACTGCTTCACACACACACACGCACACACACACACACACCCTGGTAGCCCCAAGCAGGCAGCAAAATCAGGGGGTTTATCTGGACTCTAGAGGGCTGCCATATATCCCTGATGGATTCAGATTAACAAATCACAAATTCTGCAGGCTGCAGAATGATAAACTGATGATAAACAGTAAGCTACATGCTTGTTGATTACTTCTGCATTACTACTTCTATACACTTTGTATTTGCAACAATGGTGATTAAAGAGAAATAAAGGGAGGGATTCAATGTACATTTATGAGTGAAGAAACTGTGTTAGTACCATAGAATCAAGAATCAGTGGTTCATTTAGGTTAAACAGGGTCAAGCACAAAGCTTGATTGTGTGATACTCTTGTCAGACATCATGTTTTACAATGGGTAGAAAATCCAAACTTGCCCCTAAATGGGCCATTTCAGTACCTAGAAGCTGATGAACCTTGAGTTTTACAAGAGTTTAGTGCTGTAATGTACCCTCAGAGGTTACATTTTTTTTACCGTGACCTCATTGGAGTCAGCAACACTTTTTGAACTTCCTTGGTTTAATTACCGCCCTACCATCTATGCAGGGCTGTTCTCCTAAATGGCTTTGAAGCTGCAGCTAGTGTAGAATTTGGAAGCTTGCCTCTTAGCAAGGACAATTAAGAAGGAACATACTATGCCTCATTGGCTCTTCTAGTTGTCAATTAGCTTCCAAGCCCAATTCACAGTGCTAACTGGTGTGGGTCCTGTGTATCTAGGGAGTGCCACCTGGCATATATACTGAGGGCACATGAACACACTATGCTGCCTTATACTGAGTCAGAGCATGAGTCTTTCAGGTCCAGTATTGTCTACTCTGACCAGCAGTGGCTCTCCAGGGTCTCAGGCAGAGGTCTTTCACATCACTCCCCAACCTGATCCTTTTACCTGGTGATGCTGGGGATTGAACCTGGGGCCTTCTCTGTGCAAAGTGATGCTCAGCCACTCAGCCACAGCAAGGTCTAGTTTCTTATTCATTCTTTCACTGAAGGAAGATTTGTCAGGGTGTAGAGCAAAGCCTTCTTTGTAGAAGCACCAGTTATCTGGAAAGCATTGCTCTTGTTTTTATGCGTCAGCATGTGAAGATTATTCTTTGTGTAAGAAGGCATTTCCTGGTTTAAAGCAAATATTCTTCCTGGTTGCTGGTGGTTTTAGGATATTGTTCATTTGTAAATCATCTGCTAAATATTGAGGGATTTTTAAAAAATGCTTTTAATTTGATTCTGTTGAGGGTGCTCCAAGGCACTGTTGATGGAGAATACCAGTCACTAAATAAATCTAATCCAGCCCATTGCCCCTGACCAAAATGATTTACAACTAAACCATTCCAGACAGAAGCTGATGTGACTATTTCCAAGCCTTCCCATCACAATGATTCCACAAGTGCCCTTGGTAATTTGTTCCATTGCTTAGCTATTATTATGTTTGGAAAATTTCTGCTGACATTTTTAAAAGCTAAATCTTTCCTCCTGCCGTTTAAGTTCATTCTGTTTGCTTGGCCACACAGGAATGGGGGTGTGAGAGCAGACCCCAGAGCTGCTGCTCCTGCCATTCTGGGATCTCTGCCTCCTTTGTTTCTTCTGTTATTTGGAGGCTCTGAGTGACCCTGTAGAGGGGCAGCTATGGAAGATCTCACCACATGAGCATGGTGGGCTTTCTGGCCTCGTTTACGCATGCAGGCAAATGACAGGGGCAGATGGGCTGAAGTGAGAGAATGGACCGCAGAACTACAGGCAGCGGGTTCCCGTTTGAATGTACTTTTCATAAAAAAAAACTGTACCCAAGCAGAGAACTAGCACAGCAGGGAGAAAACGTTTGCCCCCTTTCTTTCCTTGCTGCTCTGGTTTTCTATTTACAGAGTTTTTAATATATAGGGAGCATTCCAACTTCTACCTCTTTGCCAGCTGACCTGGAGAAAATGTCCTGTCCTTTTAATAGCTGCTTAGTGGGCTGTTATTTTATCAGTTTGTAAGCTCCTCTAGGATCACGTGAGGGGGCTGCCTTTTAGAAGGCCCTGCTGCTAGTCCACTTCTATAGGGAACAGAGGCCCCACTGCTCCTGCTTCTCTTTGCAAGGCAGCAGTGCCAGCAGCCCACCAGAGTTGTTATAAGGGCTCCAGCTGCCTGCTGATTTGGTGCCCAAGTGGCTTTTTGGGTTGCCATCTCTTCAAAGCCCCATAATTGTTTTGACATACTTTCATAGGTACCAATTTCTAGTGGTGTGTGGAAGTATAACTATTCAGTGTGACATCATCAGGCCCTTGCCCCATGGTTCTTAAGAGTTTGGGATTCTGGAGAAGTGGCAGCACTAGACTGAACATCTGTAGCTGGTGGATTCATCTGGATGTATCTGGATTCTTTAATGTCTCTCACAAATCTTCATATGTTATGGTATTTAAGATGTTCTAAATGTACTCTTGAAAGTACAAAGCGCGAACAAGTGGATCCACATTTGTGTTTGCAAACATGCATACTAGACATACATGTTAGGGAACCAGAGTGAATGGGGGTGGTTCCCTATCACAAGTATAGCTAGTGTTTTGTTTCCATCTGAAAATGTCTCAGTAGCAGACATCATACCTGATGCTTCAGCCATCAAGAAGGCATTTCTCTCTCCTGTAGAACAAGGGATTCAGAAGTGTCATCACCTTTTGCCTCATGGTTTCCCATCCAGATATCATCCAGGGCTGACCGTGCTTAGCAGCCAAGATCTAACAATATCAGGCTAGCCTAGGCTATCCAGATCAGGGCAATACTCTGGGTCAAACCAGATGTCATGCTGGGAGATCTGTGAGTGAAGTTTTCCAGCATTTTTTTTTAAAATGGAAGAAGCACCTAGGAAGGGACCCAATCAGGCTCAGCCCTCCTCCCATGTAGTCTTGCTGATCAAAACTGATGACCCTCCAGGCAGTTACTAGCCCCTTTTCTTTGCCTTTCTTCCCCTTCCAGTGGTAATAACAATCTGCAGGTATTGATTGAACAGAGGAACCAATGAAGTTACCTTCCTCGAGTCAGACCATTTGTCCACTTAGCTCAGTATTGCCTGCACTGACTGGCAGCAGCTTTCCAGGTGTTCAGGCAGAGATGGGACTCCCCCAACACCTGCTGCTGGATATCCATGAACTGTAGATAGCAGGGCTTGAACCTGGGTCTTCCTGTGTGCTAAGCATGTGCTCTGCTGCTGAGCCACAGCCCTTAATTCCCCCACCAAATTATGGTCTGAACTTAAATGGTTCCTTGATGGGAAGATCCAAATGTATGGGGACAACTGAGGGGTTTAACCCTACCGCAGTTGCTCTAAAGGAAACCAGTCCCCCTTGAACTGCTGTAGGCCTTTAAGATCTAATAACATTACAGGATACAGATGGGCGATTCCAATGAACAAATCCTTGCTTTTAAAGGGGAATAGTGGGGTGGATTCCACCAGCTTTCTCACATAATCTTGCCTGGTTCCTGTCTTTACTGTTGCCCTGTTTCACCATGGCTTTTGTTTATACAAGTTCCATCCCCAGCATAGCCTTTTTTTGGTGGTCAAAAGGTCCTAACTCTTCCTCCATTGGAAAGGCTGATCTAACCCAGTGCCTGGGCGTGAGTCCCAATTTAGTTTAACCTTCCTCCCAGTTAAACTTCCATTCTCTTCTTCTCCATGCAGCCTTAATCCAAATTGGATCCCTACAGAGCTGTAATTTTGCATTTAAAGACTAGCACATGACCCTTAGTTTACTAGCATAGTCTGCTTCAGATACTAATGAAGGAGATGCTGTTGCAGAATAAATGAATGTGTTCTATCGCAAACACAGAATAGGTCTCAGAAATTGGTAATGGGCATAAGAGCCAGCACGATGTGGTTGCTGGAATGTTAGACTAGAATCTGAGACCCAAGTTCAAATCCCCTCTCTGCTGTGGAAGCTCGCTGGGCAATTTTTGGCCACTCACTTAAAGCCTAACTTACTCACAGGGTTGTTATAAGGGTGAAATGGAAGAGGAGAGAATAATGTTGTAAACTGCTTTGGTCTCCATTGGGGAGCACAGTGGGGCATAAATATATAAATAAGTGTTGGGTATTACAAGTTGAAAACACTCAGTACATCTGGGGTTAAATGTTTGTTTCTGTTACTCACAGGAAGTCACATGTTTCTCATGTAACCAATGTTCTTTAGCTGTAAGAAGCCCGGGAATTTTCTCCCTGATCTAGGAGTTTGATTGGGACGAAAGTGTCAAAGTGTTTTAGCATTTTATGGCTCCTCTTCCTGTCTTTGTTTGCTGTTCTGAAGAAGAAGAAGGGAAGCCATAACTGCTCTCTTCTAGTCTTATCTTTGTAGTGTAAGGATGTAGCCGTTTAGCTCTGTTGTTATTTTCATCCCAGTTACCCTTTCCCATGCTAGAATTTAGTAAAAACTTTATATTTTAATCACACATGGACTCTCAGTCTGAATTATTTTACTCAGGCTCTGCTGGGCTATATTATCTCTGCTAAATACCATTTTTCAATATCTCACTATCACCCAACAATAAGTTAATGTGAAGTATTACTGATAGTAATCCTTGATAGGAGAGCGAGCATACGGAGAGTGAACAGGATCGTATGATCATGTGCCTGTTTTTTTCAGTGAAATATTGGAGGTTGCCCTCGTCAGTTTCTGTGTCAATGAGCTCAAAGAAAAGTTTAAGAAAGTGTTGATTTGTATTGCATAAAGTTTCATGTTTTATTCCCAAATCAATATTTGGGTAGGATCTGTAGTATTATTATTTTTTTTTGGGGGGGGAGAATGGTAAGGTGGCAGATGGGAAAGGAAATGAACATGGAAGCTTTACTCTTGTACTCTGCATTTCTTTGCAGATATCACCTGCAGATTTACTTCTTCATTGAGAAAGTTAAGAAACAAAATGAAACGTTCCAGAGGAAAGTAGATGTGTTAATCTGTTTCAGTTATACAATAAAGATTCTGGTCGCAGCTTAAAGACTTCCACAGGTGCAATGGAGGGTGTGATTTTTCTTACTTCTGACTCCCCCTGTAGCCTCCTGACCCCAGGAAAATACTTTCCTGGAGTCAGAAAGCAGAGCTGGGGGTGGGGTGGGGGTACAGGAAAGATCTGGGAGTCCTACCTCCACAGATTGCTAGATGCACCCACCCCTGGTTTTTCTGTCTTTCTGTTTATCTAGCGATCTAATATAAATTGCATATAAAAATCATATGCCACCAAAACCATGCATATGCAGTGCAAATGAATTTACTAAACCAACAGTGACATGTGGAGAACTTAAACAGCTGGTAAAATCTACATTAAAATAAAAGGAAATGAAGAGAGAACATTTCTCATCCCTATACTTGTTGGGGCTAGGTGGGAGAGAGGTGAGGATTTTCCCCTATATTCTTTGGTAATCACAGCAGGGAAAGTTGATGGCTGTTGCCTACCCCTGTGGTAAAATAGTAAATGTTTCTCCATCAAACTTCAAAACGCTTTGGATGTTTGGCTCAAATAAACAATGCATTCTCTCTCATCTCTAACTTCCTTCCTTCTTGATAGATTCAGGTGGGCAGCCGTATTGGTCTGAAGCAATACAACAAAGTTTGAGTCCAGTGGCACCTTTAAGACTAACAAAGTTTAATTCTGGGTATAAGCCTTTGTGTGTATGCACATTTCATCAGTAGCTGTTTTACTGCAAAGGAATTTCAGAAACAGCCTGGAATGGGAGATTGCTGAATTATATTACAACACTCAGAACAATGGGACCTCCAGGGCTTAACAGAGATAACAGGTTCTTATCTGACTACGCATGCTAAATCACTCAGTTCTCACTTAGAATTAAACTTTGTTGTCTTAAAAGTGCTACTGGAGTCAAACTTAGTTCTCACATCTGTTGTTAACTCTGTTGTTAACTCTGTCTGCTAATCTGCTGCTGTTCACAGATTTCACCAACTGCATTATTCCAATCTTAGCTGTACTTATGCATCTTGACTCTAATTAGCCCTTCCTGGGCAACTAACCCCCCCATACCTATATGTAATGCTCGAGGAAATCTGTTTCAATATATCTGAGGAAGTGTGCATCTATACATGCTAAGTCTCTCAGTTCTCGCTTATACCCAGAACTGAACTTTGCTGGTCTTGGAGCTGCCACTGGACTCAGACTTAGTTCTCACACCTGTTTGTTGACTCTTGTATTTGTATGCTAATTTGCTGCCAGGAACAGGTCTTAACAATTTGTTGTTGTTCAGTCGCACAGTCGAGTACGACTCTTCGCGACCCCATGGACAAGATCTCGCCAATTAACAATTGCTGTAATCCAAACTCAGCTATACTTATCACCCATTTATTTATGCATCTTGACTCTAACTAGCCCTTCCTGGCAACTAACACCCCCCTTGCTGCTGTGTACGGCTGGAGGAAAACTCTTTCAATGTATCTGAAGAAGTGTTCATGCACCCAAAAGCTTGTACCCAGAATTAAACTTTTTTGGTCTTAAAAGTGCCACTGGACTCAAAACTTTGTTCTTCTCCTTCCTTCCTATTAATGTCCATCTTCAGACTGCTGAAGAGAAGGGCCAAGCAGACCTGGCCTAGCTTCAGCTTTACAGCATCTTTCAACACAGTAATTTGTGGCCTAGCTTTGTTACAAAAATAAAAAGCCTTGTTCTATAACTAGGGCAGAAAGTAGCCATTGTAGGAAGCAGGGCTTTCAATTAAGAGGGACCTATATTTAGCTCTGTTTGAAATGGTGGCCCTGCCCATTGGAGATGGATAGAAAGCGGTCACAGCTTCTGCCATTCCTGTATTATCTTGCATCATTTAATAGAAGGAAGTGGTCACACTGCCTATCCTTCAAGGTTTTAATAGCAGCCAAAAGCAAGTACACACGTGTGTGGGCAACGTTTTGGCTGATAACAGTGACCAAGCAAATTGGGCAATTGAAGAAGGCAGTGGGTGGGCACTATTAGCTAGTGCCCTGGATTTATTTTATAATGTTCTAGATTCCTTGGGTTCATGAATGAGGAGATCACTAACTGAAGACAAGCTTCCCAAAAGACAGTGTATTTATTTGTATACTTCATTTGGTTGCCAGGTCTTACCTTGATCCCAGCAGGGAGCTCCAGCCTGACTCCTTCTGATGTGCGCTGAGCGTGTGCGCCATGATGATGTCACCCAGAAGTGATATCATCGCACTGGGCATGTTGTTTAGTGGACGCACTAGCATTTGGGTAAAAACTTTATGGTCACCACAGAGTTTTTACCCAAATGCTAGAGCATCCTTCGCACAATGTGCCCAGTGTAATGATGTCACCTCGAGGCGATGTCATCGTGTTGGGTGTACCGGGACACTTCAGGCTGGCTGGCAGTGGATTTGGGGGCCCGAAATCAGGGTAATCCCTGCCCCCATCAGGAGGTTGGCAAACCTAGTTGCCGTGTCTGGGTTGGGAACAATGTTCCCTCTAAGCTGTGGAGTCTTGTGAGCCAAAATTCTACTTTGTGAGCTACTGGCATTAAAGTTGCGAGCGAGCAATTTGGCTGCTGCATAAATTAGTTTGCTCTGGAGCCATCCTTCCTGAGCTAAGGCAAAAATGTGTGAGCCGGAGGGTAAAAAACTGTGAGCTAGCTCACACCAACTCAGCTTAGAGGGAATCTCGTGGGCGGACCAAACCGTATAGAGTTCAGAATTAGAAGGAATAGACAGTGAAGAACCTACCTGAAAGTTGGCAGCCCTATTTCTCTCCCACCTTTTCCCCCAGTGGGGAAAAGCAGCTTTCATTTGTTCTCCTTGCCTCCATTTTCCCCTCACAACAACTCTATGAGGTAGGTTAGGCTGAGATTGTATAAATGGCTGAAAGTCACCCATCAAGATTCCATGGCAGAGTGGGGATTAGGATCTGCCAGATCCCGGTCCAACACTCTTAACCACTACACCACACTGGCTCTCCCTTTGTCTTCAATGTATAGGAAGTACTTCTTCACCCAAAGAGTGATTAACACATGGAATTCACTGCCACAGGAAGTGGTGGCGGCTACAAGCATGGACGGCTTCAAAAGGGAATTAGATAAGCATATGGAGCAGAGGTCCATCAGTGGCTATTAGCCACAAGGTATAGATAGGGACTCTGGGGCAAGTGATGCTCTGTCATCTTGGTGCTTGGGGGGGTCAACAGTGGGAGGGCTTCTAATGTCCTGGCCCCACTGGTGGACGTCCTGATGGCACTGGTATTTCTGGCCACTGTGTGACACAGAGTGTTGGACTGGATGGGCCTTTGGCCTGATCCAACATTGGCATCTCTTATGTTCTTATGTTCTTATGTAATCATAGAATCATAGGGTTGGAAGGGACCTCCAGGGTCATCTAGTCCAACCCCCTGCACAATGCAGGAAATACCTCCCCCCCCCCACACACACACCCCTAGTGACCCCTGTTCCATGCCCAGAAGATGATCCCCGGCCAAACTGGCCTTGAGGAAAATGGCTTCCTTACCCCAAAGTGGTGATCAGCATTTCCCTGGGTGTGTAAGAAACGGCCACAAGAACTAAGCACTGATGCAGCCCTTCCTGCTCTCCCTCTCATGATCTGCCTAGAATCAACACTGCTGTCAGATGGCCATCTAACCTCTGTTTAAAAGCCCCCAAAGAAGGAGAGCCCACCACCTCCTGAGGAAGCCTGTTCCACTGAGGAACCGCTTGGTCAGTTCTTCCTAATGTTTAGCCGAAAACTCTTTTGATTAATTTCAACCTGTTGGAAAGAGTTGGACATGTTCTAAAGTGACTTGTCGACGCACTGTAGAATATACCCCAGAATACTTTGCAACATGCAGTGGATCCATAGCAAACATGTAGGAGTTCCGTGGACCTTTGGGGAGGGGGGGGATCTTTGAAACCACTGGCCTAATGATATGATCTGCAGCAGCTGCATACGGGTGTGCTACAGTGCCTAAAGACATAGCAGAAAGGGCACTTACTCCCAGTCCCTGCCACACCTTGCATGGCATTTAAATGCCACCAACAGCAAAAGCCTGAGAATTTCAAATGTCAGAGAAGACGGGGATGGCTTTATTGGTCTCCATCTCAGGCACAGCACCCAAAACAGCAGACCTTTGGCAGGCTTATAGAGGTCCCGTTCACACGAGGGGATTTGGGCCAGTAGCGGGACAGGTCGGGGGCGGAGGCCATGGGCGCGGTCACAGCGATCACACCACAACATCTGGGAAGCGTAGTGCTTCCGTCCCCGAACTGGCCCATCCACGCGATAAACCGCTCCAAGTTGGAACCACCTACCGAGGTGGTTCATCCCAATGGTGCGCCGGCACGTCCCCGGCTCCCAGGCAAACTGCGCATGCTCTGACATGCGCAGTTCGGCTGGCTCGCTGTCCGATCTGTGTTTTCTCCCCGGCGTCTGATCGTGCCGGGGAGAAAGCCAGGGGATCCGTGGGATCCCGCCGCGCCGTTTCAACTTTTAAAAGCCACGCTTTTTGGCGGCTTTTCCCCTGCTGTGTGGCAGGGGCCAGAGCTTGTTTTATGTTGTCTCATTTTACTTTATGTTAGAGTTCTTAGTGTTTCAGTTTTAAAAGGCACCCAAGGTGGCTAGCAATATAAAAATCAAAATTAACAATAATAACACTGCAATAAAACAAGAGCTTTGTAAAACTGTTTATGCATTGAAGCTGGTAGGTGCTGTCCCACGATCAGCCAGTTCAGGGGAAAGGCATCCCAGAAGTCCGATGCTGCAGTTCTCTTCTCCAGAGGCAGGGAGCTGTAGAGTTAGGGGGCAGCAGCTGGAAAGACCCCCGCATGGGTTCTACCCAGATAAGGTCTATTTCCCAAAGCTGGCTGGAAGCCCTGCCCGGTGACTCAGTGGGTCTCTCCTCCTAATCCCATTTTACATGAGATGATTGTGATCCTTCATTGGTGAAGGATATGCACTCAGAACATGCACATTCTCTCTCTTAGATTTAATTGCAATATCTTATAAGGAACTGGGGGGTTCTTGTGTGGATGATGAAAGCAGCAAAAATGGGGCCACCCGCAGACAGGGTAGAGGCCTCGACCTACTTGAAGGACTTCCCAGGTGTGCAGAAAAATACTATGCTGTAAATTAGCCAAATGGAAAAGGGAAAACTAAAGCAAAAAAAGCCTGATGAGGACTGAAAATGCTCTAGGGCCCTGTTCACATGGAGCATTTGCCCCGCGGAAGGCATGATAATCAGGCGGGATTTTCTTTGCGCGATCACACTTGAACATCTGGGAGATGTAGCGTACCCATGGCCAACCCGTGGCATGCCGCATTTAATGCACATTTAAAAGATACATGCAACAACCTATTGGCAAATGGTTTGCCACGGGCTGCATACGGACTCTTGCGGTGTGATCGTGCCAGCGCGCGGCTATCCCCCTGTGTCGTCCTCTTTGCTGTGCACGCCGATGGAGGAAGCCCCGGTGTGCCACAGTCGCGTCTGATCACCTAATGGCGGATCAGAATGTGACGGCGCAAATAGCCACGCCTCCCCCCGCATTATCTGGCCCATGTGACCGGGGCCTAGAAGAGGTGCAATGCTGAGCACAGTGTCAGTTAAAGGAGGAGGAGAAAAGAAACCAGCCTGCTTAAACCCATGAGAGTTTAAATAATCTTGGTGGGATATTCAGATTTTATTTTAGATATGATTAATCTGTGAAACCAGGGGTACAGTCAGACGGGCAGGTTGCTGTGGCAGTATATCAGCTCTAAATAAGCCGCTTGAGTTTGGGATGCTTTGTGTTGATCACACAGTGGCCGCTAAGCCAGTGTCCTGGAATACAGGCAGAGTAAGGCCACAGAGCAAGGCAGCAGAGCTAGATCACACTCAAGAGTCCAGTTCAGGGGTCAAACACCAGTTTAGCAGCAGAGTTCATGGGCTGTTCAGGAAAGCAAAGTCGAGGCAGTCCAAGGTCATTGATCAGCAAGGTTCAGGCAGGTCCAAAAAACAGACTGAAGGGTCAGTCTAAAGGTCACAGTAGGCAGGCAAAGTCCACAGTTGTGGTCACAAAGTTCACATGGTTGTGAGGAGTTGCTTCCACAATCTGCAGTTCTCCAGGTCTGATGGAGCCTTTTCCTTCACTGTTCAATTAACGGAGCCTGGTGGGCTACTTTCCTGCAGCTGTGCTTTGTCGGCTACTTCAGAGCTATGTGTGGGTGGGTCAAGGTCAGCTGCCGGCAATGAATCTTGAGGCTCCTGTATCCCTAATTCACTAACTTTACCTGGCTGCATGCGGCTCCTCGACTCCTGGGGAGTCTTCAGCCACACTGGACTCAGGCTGGTCAAGCTGGCCCATGACACAGGGCAGCATAGTGCTGCGGGCCCATGGTCGGTCATTCACATCAGAAACATGCCACAACCATGGACCCATGGCTGAATGGATTTTTTTCTCTAAGTTCTGCTGCGCATGCACAGGAGCGGACAAATGCAGACACGCTCTTGTCAGGAAGTTCAGTCAGCCCCCGTATTGTTCCGAGAACTCCTCCGCCCTGACACGTCTGCACGGCCCCCCTAGATATGTCCGGGGTGGCCAATTGCAGTCCCCTCCACATTTAGCAGAGCAGTCCATGACCAGGGAATCAGGTGATAAGCATTCTGTGGCTCTCCCGCTTGGCATTAGAGTTTGACTGCAGCATCTTGTGGTTCCTCCATCCCTGCATCCTCACCCAAACACCGGGCTTTGCATGCACGCATGCACTTCCACGCAGCAGCACCAAATGCAGCCATTGGGGGCGCTGAAGCGCACCTCAGAGTGGGGTTGGAGGAAAAAACACAAAGGGGCACACTGGAAACAAAAAGGAACGATCACACTACTCATGCATTTCCATGGCACGTCTGGGTGATCAGACACCCGGAAACCCACCATGGAAGTGCGTCGCTGAGGTAGTTACTGGAATTTGCCAGTGGCTATTTAAGCCATGTGGGAGTTGTTTTAGCGCAAGGTAGGGACGACTGGGGCATGGGAGCCAGATGTGTGCATTTGATTGCACCCATTTGAAGGGGTGGCTATGTTGGGCCAACCTGCTCATGTGATCACACCCCAGGATTCACCTTGAAGATGATTGTTCAAATCCTGCTTTGCCCCAGCAAATGCTGGCTGTGTGCGTTGTCTCAAACATTTTTGCAGAGGAGCTTTGGGGTCCCTTGGAAGCTTATCAAGGGTCCTTGAATACAGTAATGGAGGACAGTGTTTTCTAAAAGACCATTTACCCAGCCAGTACTGATCTTCCCCTGTAATATGTGGCCACAGTAATCTTTTCTATGTTTAGGGTGCAGACTCAGCTTGTGAAAGGTGACAACGAAGCCTAACCAGGCATGGCCCATCTGAACTTAATGTGCATCATAGAACACATCCCAGAA
Organism: Gekko japonicus; assembly: GCF_001447785.1. Taxonomy (NCBI): domain Eukaryota; kingdom Metazoa; phylum Chordata; class Lepidosauria; order Squamata; family Gekkonidae; genus Gekko; species Gekko japonicus. The sequence continues at coordinate 1,077,543 of NW_015174272.1, read as the reverse complement.
TCCTCTCTGAGTTGAGTTACCAACCTCCAGGTGGTGGCTGGAGATCTCCTGCTATTACAACTGATCTCCAGGTGACAGAGATCACCTGCATAAAATAGCTGCTTTGGAAGGTGGACTGTATGGTATTATAACCTATTGAAGTCCCTCCCCTCCCCAAACCAAATGGGAAGTGGTGGCAGCTACAAGCATGGACGGCTTCAAAAGGGAATGAGATAAGCATATGGAGCAGAGGTTCATCAGTGGCTATTAGCCACAAGGTATAGATAGGGGCTCTGGGGCAAGTGATGCTCTGTCATCTTGGTGCTTGGGGGGGCCAACAGTGGGAGGGCTTCTAATGTCCTGGCCTCACTGGTGGACCTCCTGATGGCACCTGGTATTTCTGGCCACTGTGTAATACAGAGTGTTGGGCTGGATGGGCCTTTGGCCTGATCCAACATTGGCGTCTCTTATGCTCTTATGCTCTTAACCCTGCTGTCCTTAGGTTCCACCCCCAACATCTCCAGTTATTTCCCAACCCAGGGCTGGTGGCCCTCTTTGCGACACACAGAGACATGGATGCCATGGCCTAAGAGTGGGCTGGAAAGTGTTCCCTGGAGATCAGAGCCTTGCAAACGATAGTTCTACGGCAAGCGGGCTCTTCTCAGTTTCTTTCCACATTAATGTACCTTGCATAGTAGCGTTTCCAGCTCTGGGTTGGGAAATACCTAGAGATTTTGGGGGTGGAGCCTGGGGAGGACAGGGCTTGGGAAGGGGAAGGGCCTCATCAGGGTATAATGCCATAGTCCACCCTCCAAAGCAGCCATTTTCTCCAGGGGAACGGATCTTGGTAATCTGGAGATCAGTTGTAATAGTGAGAGATCTCCAGGTGCGACCTGGAGGTTGGCAACCCTACTGCCCAGGCAGGCCTTTCCCCCCCCCCTCCCCCCCACTTCATCCCTGGTATAGTGGTACCATTGCTCATTTTAGATTGAAACCTGGGGTGGGGAAGACTCTGGAAATGGTGCCTGGGAGTGGGGTGCTAACAGGCAGGCAGATGAGGAAGGCCAGATAAGAGCTGTTTCCTTTCCTGCAGGCAATTTTCCCGCTTGAAGGGGCTGTGGGGGTGGAGGAGAAGGAGAAAATGGCAGGGCTGTACCCTCTTCAACTCTTTCTGGTGTGCGTGTGTGTGGGGGGGAGTAAGAAGGAGGAGGGGTGTAATTTTAGCTTCTTGAAAGCTGATCTGATCCAGGAAGAGCTAAAAGGAGAATAGGTAAACAGAGTTGTATGTGGAAGGCGGATTGGGGGGGCATCAAGTCCAGCTGGCTTGAGTTAAAACACTCCTTCGTTTGTCTGCGCCTTTCAGAGGTGAAGTTACAGACCCGGAGTTCCAGCCAAGCAGCATGTGGAGGGGCTGTGGGAAGTTGAGCGTCAGAGGACGTTTATGTGCTAGTGATGAACGCATGCAAAAAGTGGTTCTGGGTTTGGGTCCCCAATTCTGACTTAGTTGCCTACACAGGGTCATTCCATTTTGTCCTGTTTTCCTCCTTTTGTATCCAGCGACAGCTGACCTTGCTGATTTACAAGCCTCTTCAGCTTAGGGAGGAGATGGCTAAGGGGATGTTTGACCCTGTGCTAACAAAACTGTTGTTGAGAAAGAGAGATACATTTCCCCCTGGACAGAGCTGTACTGAAAACAGCAGCAGGCTGTGCGGGGTGAACAGCTCCATCCTGCACATGGAGAAAAAGAGAACCAGAGCAAGCCAAAGGCAGCAGCACAAGTGGATGGCAGAGGTCGAATTAGTGTATCTGTTTCTGAGATAAGTACTGTGCAGATGTCCTCCAAGAACGGATAGTGTCAACGTATACAACAAAAGTTACTTTCAGACTTTTCGGACTCTTAGAAGCGGGTCTGCCACTTGATCAAATGCATGTTGCTGCTCCAGATTTTTCTGTGCACTCCCGAATTGTGTCTGTACTTCTGTGTTTACCAAATTCATAAACATGATGCAGTTGGTGCAGAAGGGTTCTTGTGCTTTAGAATATGTGCAGTGGGGAGAAAGTAACAGACATAAGTTGTTTCTCCATAGAACACCTAGACCAGCAAAGCAAAGCACTCAAAGCCAGCTAAGGAAGATTTGCACACCCAACACGACTATCATGGATCTCACAGACATGCACAGCATATTGTGAGGACTTGTTTCCTGAATCTTGTTGGAAACCTAGAAAGCTATTAGCCAAGAGGGCTAGTGTAACCCTATCTTCCATCACTCATTTGTAACTTCCAAAGAGTCAGAGGCCTAGTTCTAGTGAGGTGGTAAATTAGGTTTTGCTACTTGAGACTGCAGGTGTAGAGGCTGACATAACTAAATGTTCCTCCACGCCAAATATTCCCTCCATATAGGGGGAAAAAAAGATATCGGAGATAAACCTAGATTAGAACCCTTCTCCCTGACATTTTGTTTTCTATATAGAGGGATGGGTGGGGGGAATGTGGTTGGCTTCTTATCCCTCTTATGTTATTTTCAAGGGAATGTATTCTTGGGGGCACATCTAAATGTGAATTCCACTGGAAACCATGCAAGACAAGCCCCTTGGTTTCCACTCTGATATGTGCAATCCCTGCAGCAGTGGAGGGAAAAGGGGACAAGTGGCACAGTATGGTAGGGGGGGTCCCACTGCAGTTGGGAGTGCACACTGTAAACTTGATAGTGCAAGGGCAGTACTGTGCCTCTGGCTCTGTCCCTACCTCTATTTCGATGCCCACTATGTCCGTCCTCAGTTTATAATTAGGGGGAATGATGATTATTTATTGCTTGTATAATGTACAAAATACTTTAAAAATGTGAGTCTGTTGAGAGTCAGTGGAGGTCCAACAGAGCTAATGTTCTCCTTGCACTGAGGTACAAATCCCTTCTTAATCAGGGGCTACCTATCTGTCAAGTTGCTGTCTCTCAGTGTAGGGTTGCCAGCCTCCAGGTGGGGCCTGGGGATCTCCCGCTTTTACAACTGATCTCCAGCTGACAGAGATCGGCTCCCCTGGAGAAAATGGCTGCTTTGAAGGGTGGAGTCTATGGCATTGTACCATCCTGAGGCCCCTCCCCTCCCCAAACCCCGCCTTCTCCTGGATCCACCCCCAAATTCTCCAGGTATTTTACAACCCAGGTCCCGGTCACATGCAGAATTAGCTGCACGATAGGGACAAATGCCGGTCGGATTTTACGGGCGTGATCACATGAAAAAATCTGGCAAGTGTCCCTAACCCGTTGGCAACCCGTGTCGCCCCGCCGAAGATGCAGAGTAAAAAGATACCTGGGGAAGTACACTAGTTCCCGATCGCGGAAGCACTAGTATCCCGTCGCATCCGGCGCCTGTCTGCGTCCCACTGGATATTTTTTTTACACCTCCATGGTATGCACGCAAATGCGGAGCTGTGCATGTGCACAAACGTG
>NW_015174272.1:1043882-1074013 GCF_001447785.1 Gekko japonicus | reverse complement strand
TCCCTCGCCTCCACCCCCCCCCCCGGATTATCTTGCTCGTGTGACCGGGACCCCAGACAGGCAACCTTATCTCAATGTCAGTTCTTCATCTGCACAACATGTATTAGAACTGTGTGCCTCACGGGGCTGACAGTATGGCAAAGATGAGGATTGAGAACTCTTCTACACATGAAATGCATTCGTATTATGGTGGTAATTAGGGCATGAATGTTGTGCCGGCGGGGCATTAGATTAAGAAGCCAACAGGCCAATCCCTTCCAGGAAGACCACAGCAGCAGCAATCATTTGCTCTGTGGCCAGATAGGTGAGGGGAAGAACTGCGCTGTTGTCTCCAAGCTTTAACGATGCAGAATTAGGCAGCCGTTGTTTTGGAAGTGTTTGGAATATTCCATGTATTTGTTTGGAATACTCCCCCCTGCCCTTTTGAATATAAAATTCAAAATATTGTGTAAGATCTCTGGAGCCTTTGGGATGGAGTAGAATATAAATACATAAAATGGAAGCAATATATCACAGCCTAACTCCTACTTCTATAACACTGACGTAGTACTGTGGTAAGGATATTTTTGAATACACTTTTAAGTACCATATAAATAAATGCTAAGTTAGGGTTGCGAGGTCTGAATTGGAAAATACCTGGAGACTTTGGGGGTGGATCCGGGAGAGGGGGGGGTTGGGGGAGGGGAGGGGCCTCAGCAGGGTACCACGCCATAGAGTCCACCCTTCAAAGCAGCTGTTTTCTCCAAGAGAGCTGCTGTCAGCTGGAGATCAGTTGTAAAAGTGGGAGATCCCCAGGCCCCACCTGGAGGCTGGCAACCCTATGCTAAGTACAGGAAACCATACTGTTCAGACTACTCTTTGGCGATCCAGTCATTCCTGAGAATGTCCTAACATTCTGGTTAGGGTTGCCAGCTTCCAAGTAGTGACTGTAGCTCTTCTGGAATCACAACTGATCACCAAGGTACAGAGCTCAGTTCACCTGCAGAAAATGGCTGCTCGGGAAGGTGTACTCTGTGGCATTATACCCTACTGAAGACCCTCCCCTCCCCAAATCCCACCCTCCCCAGACTCAGCCCCCCAAATTTCCAGGAATTTCCTAATCCAGAACTGGCATCCCTAATCCTAGGTCTCCCTCTCTTTAAGAGCCTAACTCCATGTTATGTTTTCCTTGGAGATGTCCCTGAGTCAGGTGGACCCATGTGTATTTGAGGTGCATGCAGTCCTGGTTTGGATCGGGAACGTGGTGCATTAAGAGACAGAAGTCAGGCCTCCCCCCAGCTTTTTTCCTGACTTAAAACAGCTGCAAATAGTGCTGCTCAGACCTGTTTCATGCTGGAGAAACAGCAGCGTATATGTGGGGGGATGAGCTAAGACCCCTAAGACTTGGTTAATATGAATAATCTGCTAAAACTCTTTCTGGGCTACACCATTTTAAAAAGCAGATCAGGTCATGTAAACTAGCATGTTTGGGAGAAAGCTCAACCAGATATTTTAAGGTTGGTTCCACTAGCCTTCAAAAAGCCATACTGGCCATTGCCTGCATCAGTAGAGTTGCCAGCTCTGGGCTGGGAAATACCTAGAGATTGTGGGGGTGGAACCTGAGGAGGGTGGGGTTTGGGGTGTAATGCCATAGAGTCCAACTTCCAAAACAGCCATTTTCTCCAAGTGAATTGATCTCTCTTGCCTGGAGATCAGTTGTAATAGCGGGAGATCTCCAGCCACCATCTGGAGGTTGGCAAACCTGTGTATTCGGGTCTTTTCTGTTGTGGCCCAGCAGCCATGAGATCACTTAGACCATGGGTGTTGAACTCATTGGTTATTAGGGCCAGATCTGACATAAATCAGACCTTGTTGGGCCAGGCCATGTGTGTCATAAAATGTAATGCCAGGTAACGGAGATATAAACTTTATAAAGGACAGAAACACAAAGGGCTTTTTTTTACTTAAAATAAAAACATGCTTAAAACATTAGCACTCTTGCAATATTTTGTTTATTTAACAGTGTCTGATAACTGACACCTGCTCTGAATTATTGCATCAAAATGTCTGTGCTGTTGCAATCTTGAGTATGCTGTTCAGGTGTGTATCTGTAAGCTGCAAACCTACAATGATGCAGCAGCAGCAGAACTGGAAGAAGAAGCAGAAAACAGCCAGTTCCACTGCGGGCCTGATAGAAGCCCTCCGGGGGCCTGATTCAGGCCCTTGGCCGCATGTTTGACATCCTTGACTTAGACCATTCCTTTCGGTAGGGTTGCCAGGTCTGGGTTGGGAAATACCTGGATAATTTGGGGTTGGAGCCTTGGGAGGGTGTGGTTTGGGGAAGGGAGGAACCTCATCAGGGTATAATGTCATACAGTCTACCCTCCAAAACAGCCATTTTCTCCAGGGGAACTGATCTCTTTTCCCTGGAGATCAGTTATAATTCCAGGAGGTCTCCAGGCCCCACCTGGAGGCTGGCAACCCTGCCTTTCAGTCATTTTTTGTTGGGGGGAATTTGAAAAAAAGTTTTAATTTAGGGTAGCCTTTGAACTAATATCTTTTAGGGTCCTGATTGTCCGGGTTGCTACTATTTTTTAAATTACTGTTGCTGGTGTAATATTTTGCATTACCAATTGTTTTAGTGCTGTTGTGCTGTCATTACTTATTTTATTATTTTAAATTATTGATACTGTTTTTATTTTGTATTTTTCTTTGGGATTTGTTGAAATTTTGGTAAATGCATAACATACAGCCTTTGTTCCATGTTCTAGTGCCAGGTGATACAGTGTTAAGACCCGTTGTTAGTTACCTTACCTGTATGTTCCTACAGTGGGGCAAATACCCTGCAGCCATTTCAGATCAGGAAAATGGCACGGGGGGGGGGGGGGGGGGGGGGAGGCTAAAACCTCCCATCCTCTTGCATAATGGTCTCAATTCAAATCAGGGCCCTATGCACCTAATTTTTTTGGGGGGGGGACTTGCTGTGGCTCTGTTCGTGGAAGTCCCAGTGTCTCTTCTGTTTGAATCAAGAGTGGGGATACCTGAGGTTCAAATCTCCACTTGGTCAGGAGGCTCACTGGGTTCCCTTGAGCCAGTCAGCCATCTCCCAGCCTAATCTACTTCACAAGGTTCTTGTCAAGATAAAATGGGGAAGGAATACCTTGTATGCTGCCGTAACTCACTGGAGGATGGGGAGGGGACAGAAGTCAAAAGAAGATGCTAAAATCTTTCACAGTGGAACCTCCAATCGTAAGATCACCCTCCTGTAGTAGTCTTTAACTGGGACAGTCCAGGAACAGTATGGTGGGATGGAAGCCAAGGGGAGGAGCTGCAGATCAGTGGCAGAGCAGCTGCTTTGCGTGTAGAAAGTCGCAGGTTTGGTTCCCAGCATCTCCTGTTAAAAGGTTCAGAAAGGAGGTGATATGAAAGACTTCCACCTGGAACCCTGGAGGGCTGTTCCCAGTCAGAGCAGAGAGCACCGACTGCCGTAGACCAAGAGTCGGACTCCGTACAAGGCAGCTGCACGTATTTCTGTGTAAGAAAGTCGCACTGTGCAGAGCAAGCCTGAGGCAATGATTGCAACAAGATCTTGTGTGTCCCACAACGTGTCTCAGTAGGACCACTGGACCCAAGCGCTGGTGAGCAGCCTTTGTGATGAGTGAGATTCCCAGACAACCATTCCCGGCCACCCTAATTTCTCAATCCCACCACACCCGCTCTGCTTGGCTATTGCTCTCAAATGCAGGGTGTGGCTCTTTATCCCTGGGAGACAATCCAAATTGGATCTGTTCTGGTTTGTTAAGCACAAGTAGATGTGTGTTTTGGCTATAGATGGGATCCCCTTTCATCTTCCTTCGCCTCTACAGGGTGTGGGGACAGGGCACAGCCATTATGCTTGAGAGAATATATTTTGCCTTTTGTTTAGGATTTTGCAGTAGGCAGGCATTGGTATCAGTGCAGCTCCATGGTTTGGGAAGTGGATTTCATGCAGCTAAAAATACAGGCATTCTCCCCTCATCTCTTCCTTAAAACACGCCCCCAGTCCAGAATGTCAGCTGATCAGCCAATGTCTTCTTATTACCTCTCAGGCAGCAGGGTTCTGCAACAATGCCATTTCTGTCTCTGCTTAACGGGAAAATTCCAGTCCCCCTCCACACATCCTGCTTTTAAAAACATGCTGGGGAAAAAAGCCACCATCTGCTATTCTGTTTTTGTTTTTCCTCTCACCCACACTCCTTTTTCTCCCCTTCAACAGAGCTTGAAGGGAAGGGAAAAAAACCTTCCCATCCTAAACCAGTTTTTTGTTTGGTTTGGTTTTGGTTTTGGTTTTTTGCTGATTCTAAAAAGCAGAACTCAGGGAGATTTCAAATGATGGTAGGAAGGAGCTTGAGATATGACATTTCATTTCCCGTTCATGCCACAGTAACACTGTGACTGGATCTTAACTTTACTAGGGAAGAGACAGATGGATAGTATAGCAATTGGCTAGCTGGATTTCTGCAGGAAGGCTGTCCACGATGCTTGCAGGGTCACTTCTGGAAGAATGTCTCACCCGCGCTGATTCACAAGACCCTGGAAGCATGCAGGGGTGATGCTCTGTTGGCTGAGCTTGGACATGTGGCACAGCAGTTGGGCAGTTGCCTTACTGTAGGGGTAGGAGCTCTGTGATCCTGTAAATAGGCTAGGGCCTGGAGGGATCGTGATCACATCTCCCTCAGCCCCTTAGCCTGTTACGCACCTTAGCCTCTTCCTCTTACTTAAATAATGCCTACTTTAAAAGCGCTTTCCCCATGAGACTTTGCATTCACCTCATTTAAACCGGGTTGCAACTTGCTATGTCTATTTACCAACAACGTATCTGTGGCCCCGGTCACACGGCAAAGTTGCCGCGGGAGAGGCACGGATGGTGGGCGGATTATCCAGGCACGATCACACCCCAACATCTGGGAAGTGGAGCGCACCCGTGGCTTACCGCCAACAATGTGCGTTAAAAAACTAGTACCTCCAAGGTACTAGTAAACGTTTGCCACGGGCTGCCTCCAGACGCCCGTGGTGTGATCATGGCATTCCCCTCTGGTCCCTCATTTACCCGCCGGCGCTGAGGGAAGGACCCGTGGTGTACCGCCGGTGCATCTGATCGCGTAATCGTGGATCAAACTGTGCCGGGGCAATTAGCCATGCCTCCCCCCCACGATATCCGGCCCGTGTGACCGAGGGCCTGTAGTTAGCATGGCGGCGGTCTGTAGCATGGGTGGGTGCTTGTACTGGCACACTCATTAAGTTAATGTGGCTGCTATGCATGAGTGGCAGCCCAGTGCATATGACTGTGCAAGTACAAAGTGTCACGGATGAGTTCTTCGGCTGCATGTGAGTTTTGTCACCTTACTAACTTCATGGTGAAGTGGTCTTAAGATACAGGCAAAGGGGCTCTTTCACCCCTTCTTTCCCAGTGTGAACAACACCTTGACCAGAGCTCTTTCCTTCTGTGCTTCTGCTGCTCACTCTTATTCGCTACTGGAGTCGCCAGGCAAGGTGTATAGAGGGAGAACTCTGGCAAAGCCTCTGCTGCAGAAGGGCGTGAACATGGTGTAGTGGTGAGAGTGCTGGACTTGGTCCAGGGAGACCCATGTTGAAATCTCCATTCAGCTGCGAAGCTCATTGGGTAATCTGTTCCCCATCACTTTTTCTGTGTCTGAGCTGTGAAGCTAATTCCAGGTGTGTGCAGGCCTGATTTGAAGTGGGAGTGTGGGATGTGAGGATGCTTCAGCCTGTCCCCCATGCTGTTTTCTTGACCTGGCCTGGAGGAGGGGCATGCTGTTTTCTCCACTGGAGAACCTGAGTTACCCCTGTTAGTACATGTGCAGCCACAAGCGAGGTAAATAACAACCTCTTAAGTGTTTCAGGTCAGGAAAATTGGGGGGGGGAGGCTGAAGCCCCCTCTCATGCCGTGTGATTCTGATCCACTCACGCCAGGGAAGTGAGTTTCCAAAACAAACTTATTAGCTGTGATCATACACACAATTAGACCCGCCATGGGCATGAATGCCGGGCGGATTTAAAGGGTGCGAACAGACAACAACATCTGGGAAGCTCCTCGCAGCCGTCGGCAACCCGTTCTGCTCCGCCACAGAAGCGAAGTTAAAAGACACCAGGGAAAATCTGATAGTAAACGGGTTGCGACAGGCCCTGTCTGATCGCTCCAGCGTGCTCTCATGGCATCGGGATGGTCTGATCAGGCCATCCCGACTCCGTGCCATTGTTTTCCTCACTTCTCAGTATGTGCATCATCGTAAACTCCATAGGGAGCCCTCAGTGCGGAGGTGCAATTCATTGATTCCTCGTTTAAGCGCATCAGAAACAAACAGCAAAAAAAAGAACCCAGACGCAATTGCATCTGATCACGCAGTGACAGGCTGTGCCCACAGCTTCCAAGGACTGTGTGATCACGCAACTGTGGGTCAAATTCCTCTGGAGGAACTAGCCTCGCTTCCCCCCCGCTTTATCTTGCGCATGTGACCGCAACCATTGTTTATTTATTGAAGATTTTCTAAGCTGCCTTTCCACTCAACTTAGGGTCCCCAAGACAGCAAACAATAAAGATATTAAAACAAGATTAAAGCATATATAAAACCAAACACGGAAACATATCAGTGGGAGGAAGGGTCAGTGAAAACCCATGAGGGAAGGCCAGACGAAATAGAAAAACCTTCCCCTGCTGGCAGAAGAGAACGACAGGGGGAGACAGATGAAGGGAGGGTGTTCCAGGGGCCTCTGAAGGTGACTGTAGTGGTTGAGTAGGTGCAGCTTTCAACACACACCTGAGTGTGCACACCCAGGATGCAGGATTGCCATCCTCCAGGTGGTGGCTGGAGAGCTCCTGGAGTTGCTGCTGATTCACAAGTGACAGAGATCGGTTCCCCTGGTTTGGAAGGTGGACTCTATGGCATTATAACCCACAGAGGCCCCTCCCCTCCCCAAACCCTACTCTCCCCAGCCTCCCACCCAATCTCCAGGTATTTTCCAAGTGGGAGTTGGCAACCCTAGACCTGGGAGATAACATAGTGTGTATTTAGGCCTTCAGATGCTGGCTTTAACAGTGCATATTTTATCACTGAATTGAGAATTTTACTGTGCATTTCTTATGCAGACTGATGCCTTACAGTCTTTCATTTATTTCTACCTGTCCTTGTGAGTTTATTATTCCCATTTTACATATGGGACTATGAGAAAGAGTGCAGAGAACGGAATCTGTGGCCATATGAAGATCTGAACTTGGCTTAGTTTTGAAAGAAGATACACTGAGGAATTTCACGTTACCCCTTTTAAGCCGTTTTGAAGCCGTTTTTGATCCGTCGTAAACCGGTATGGGGCTGCCATTTCACACATGGCTTTCCCCTACCAGTAAACAGCTGGATCTGAAGCAGTTTGCCATTTCAGACTGCACTGCTTTTTCCTGCCGTTTTTCACCCACACGGGCGATCTCCGGCTTTTTTAACGTTCGCTTTAGAGCGCTACAGCGCTATAACACAACACTCCAGGGATTCCAATGGGGTTGCTATAATGCTGTTTTGCTGTTGTGTTATAGCTCTATAGCGCTCTAAAGCAAACGTTTTTTAAAGAAAGCCGGAGATCGCCCGTGCGGGTGAAAAACGGCGGGAAAAAGTGTTTCAGATCCGGGAGAAAAAACCGAAGACTACTTGGAAGTGGTTTACAGGTAAAACAGCTCAGCCCCGTTTCCTGAACTGGACAGAAGCGTTTGTGTGTGAAAGTACAATATATATTCCGATAGGGAACCGGTTCTAAAATGGTTCTGTCTGAAATGTCAGACCAGAAACCGTTTGGGAACTGTTCCTGAACCGGAATATATCGCCTGTTTGAAATTCCTCACTCCTTCAGTATGAGTCCTTGTAACAAGTATGGACAGCAGAACAAAGTTTGAGTCCAGTGTCACCTTTAAGACCAACAAAGTTTTATTCAAGGTATGAGCTTTCGTGAGCAAGCACACTTCCTCAGATACAGACTGAAACAGAATTTCCTCAAGCCCTGCATACGGAAAGATAGGGAGGGGACAGTCAGAGCCAAGATGCAGAAGTAAAGCTGAGATTGTATCAAGACAGCTGGTAAGATGAATGAATGGCAGCAAATTAGCACATGCATGCGAGAGCGAATAAACTGATATAAGAATGAAGCTTGAGTCTCAGCTTTACTTATGCGTCTTGGCTTTGACTGCCCCCCCAATCTTTGTGTGGGACTTCCTGCACGCAAAGTCTATGCTTTACACACTGATCTCAGCATGTCATGTGATGTCAAGTTACAAAGGTGCTTAACCTTAACAAGCTTGTATATTTACCCAGAATTTCTTGTTCATCTTCCCTGCCCCAAACAATAGCATATGAAATGAGGAACTATGTGAGTGCCTTTCCATGTCTGCGGTTAATGAAACACAGGAAGTTTGTATTGATATAAAACTACGTCTCCTGAGATGCAGCAAGATTTTGTGTAAGTGAGATATTTGTCTTAAGTACAATTTTCTGTTTGTAAACTGAAGGCATGACCAGGAAAGGAGGTACCCATATCTAGGTTTGCCGACCTCCGGGTGATGGCTGGAGTAGGCTTGCCAAGTCCCCCCGGGGACGGGGAAAACCCCGCCCGAGAGGCCCGTTACCCGCCGTTGGTGGATCGGGCCCCGGGGGGAACCCCACCCCTAAAGCACGTGGCGTGCCCGGCATCAGCACGTCACCCGGAAGTGACGCAGTCGCGTCGGGCGCATTGGGGGTGGGGCTGTGGTCATCCGAGGGAAAACTCTATGGTTTCCCCTCGGATGATTGTGGCCCCACCCCCAGCGTGCCCGACGTGGTTGCGTCACTTCCGGGTGACGTGGTTGCGGCGTGTGCATGCTTCTCGCGCGCGCACTCCCGGAGCAGTGCTGGAGTCCCCCGCTGTACATGCAGCAGGGACTTGGCAACCCTAGGCTGGAGATCTCTTGGGATTACAACTGATCTCCAGGTGACAGAGTTCGGTTCACCTGGAGAAAATGGCCACTCAGGAAGGTGGACTTTGTGGCATTATACCCCACTAAAGTCCCTCCCCAGTCCCCTCCCCAAACTCTGCCCTGCTGAGGCTTCACCCCCCAAATCTCCAGGTATTTCCCAACCCAGAGGTAGCTGCCCTACATATCAGTTGTGACCTATAGGCACAGTCAACTTTGCAGCTTTCCTCAGTATCATGGGCTTCCATCTATTGATAATTTACAGAAATATGATTTCTCATATCCCTGCTCCCACCACCGGCCCAAGTACCCCAAAATTCTGCACCTTGGAACAGGGAACTCCCAGGAACAGGGTGAGGGGGCAGTGAGAGGTCTGCAGCAGGAAAGGAGAATTATCAGAAATCACATCCTCTTTCTATCTGTGGAAATCCTCTTGGATTCAACCCCATGGTTTCCACCATAGATCAAAGTGGCTGACATCTTAGAACATGGCTTCAGACATAGAATCACTCCTTAATATCTATTTGTCCATGTCCACCCTTCCAGTCTTCCAAGAAACTCCAAGAAGACTTACACAGTTCTTCTCTCCTCCATTTTATCCTCTCAACAGCCTTGTGATGCAGGTTAGGCCAAGAGAGAGAGTGATTGGCCCAAGGTCACCCAGCAAGCTTAAGGCAGACTGGGGATACAAACCTGGGTTTCCCAGATCCTGGTCTGACATTCTAACCACTGCACCATGCTGGTTCTCATATAGGAAAGATCAAACACTTCATAAGCATTACATTGGTAATCCTGAGATCTTTTAACTGGAGATACCAGGAATTGATCCTGGGTCTGGGACTTCTTTTGCATTTGCTAGCAGATGGCTATGAACTAATAGCATCAAAAGAAAGGCCTAACAAAACCAGAAAAGATTTCTCTGGTGAATTTGGCCAATATGGAAATGACTTTGTGGCAACTCTTTATGGATTTATCCAGGGCTTTTTTTGTAGAAAAAGCCCAGCAGGAACTCATTAGCATAATAAGCCACACCCAACAGCAGAAACTCATTAGCATATTAGGACACCACCGACAGCACAGCTCATTAGCATATTAGGCCACACTCCCATGCCTTCACTTGGCTTGCCCAGGCACCCTCCAATGGTCGTGGCCCCGCCCCCAGCGTGCCCCGCATCGTCACATCACTTCCTGGTGATGCGTACGTCGGGGTGGGGTTCCCCCTGGGGCCCGATCCGACACCGGTGGGGAACGGGCCTCTGGGGCGGGGGGTTCCCCGCCCCCCAGGGGGACTTGGCAAGCCTACCAGTAGTACTTCTCTCTGCTCAATTTATATATTCTCCTGAGCTTATATATTCTCCTGAGCCAACATGTTATATTTGTATTAGACCTCTGAGGAAGGCCTGTAAAGGCCAAAATGTGTTAGGTCTATTTCATCAGCCTTTGTATGTTTTTATATTTGTATGTGAGGTATGAATGGGCCCTTATTTGTAATTTTAATTTGTGTTTAATAAATACATGTATATTTTTTAGGTTTCATAATTAGATTTTAAGAGTTGGCCCTCTTCTATTCTTGACTAACCTTTATAGGTTCCGAAGGCTTGATTTAATCGCCATGGCTAATTACCATTGATGACCGGTCCCCATTAATTATCTAATTGCCTTTAAAACCAAGAGGGTTACTATTTGAATAATGAAGGCTTCGGTCACACGGGCCGGAAAATGCAGGGGGGGGGAGTGTGGCTGTTTGCCCCGAGCAAAATAACGTGCGGCTGCGCGATCAGACGTCCCTTCAAGGTCCTGTCGAGGTCCTGTGGTTAGGGGGGAGGTGCCGATCACATGGGTTTAACCTCTTCCAGGGCTGCAGAGGAATGCAAACTGTGTCCTCTGTCCGGTCCCCTCCAGGAGGAGCTTCAGCCGGACCGCCCTCCCGTCACGCCCCCCTGCACCTCCCCCTCTGCCGCCAGGTGCAGAGAGTTCCTTTGGAGCAGGCCGAGCCAGGAGTGGGGGGAGGGTACGGAAAAGAGGAGGGGGTTCTGCGTGCGCGCAAGCGTGTCCGGGGAGGGGGGGAGGGCAAACAGGGAAGGCTCCGGATAAGCAACAGCCGGGAGAAGCGGTGCAGCAGCCGGAAAGACAGGTCTCCTTAGAAGTAAGCCATGCACCGCGGGAGGGAGGGAGGGAGTGTCGTCATTCCAAGCCGTGGCCGTCCTAGGGTGACCACCAATGCGCCCTCCAAGCTGCAGAGTCTTGCGAGCAAAAATCTGGTGAGCTCCTGGCATTAAAGTGGTGAGCCGCTGCATCAATCAGTTTGCTCTGGAGCCACAACCCTTCCTGAGCGGAGACAAAAAACGTGTGAACCGGAAACACGATCAGATGCCCACCCTTGCCCCGCTGTTTCCAGAAACTAGTACCTCGGAGGTATTAGTTTTTTAAGCCTCATCTTCGGTGGGAAGCCTTGGTTTCGCCACTGGACCTCTACGCTTCCCAGATGTTGCGGTGTGATCGCGCCCGGAAACTCCGCCTATCTTCCGTCTCTGTGGCGTGGCTAATGCTCCGTGTGACCGCAGCCTGCATGTTTTTACTTATCTCTCTGTAAGTAAAACGGCTATCTAATTCCCTTTTAAAGTTGTTTATTCCTGTGGCCATCACTACATCCCCTGGTAGCGAATTCCACATTTAAAAAACTCTTTCCGTAGAGAAATATTTCCTTTTGTCCATCCTGAATCTACTGCCCATCACCTTCATTGGATGCCCTCAAGTTCTAGTATTTTGGGAGAGGGAGAAGAATTTCTCTATAGGTTTGCCTGTGTTTACATTTAGGTGACCACAGTGGTGCTGGTGAGCTTTTGGAGGCTGCTACCTGTTGAGGGCAAAGATGCAGATGTGGCCTCCTCCCCTACTCTGCCAGTCCTCAAGCCGTTTTTTTGGGAGCGTTGCTTGTTCTTATGACTGATGTGGTACTCCAGTGGGCTGATGCTCACCCAAACTGTAAAATAGCTTGAGAGCCAAATGAAAAGCTACTGTCAGATGGATATCAATCCTTGGCCATAATTTATGCCCATCTGGACCTGTACGTGAGAGAGAATGCTTGGGTTTGCCTACTCTCTCTGATAAAGGGAACATTAGAGTATTTCATTGGAAAGCAATGTTGAAAGAATTTTCAGATGAGCATATTCTATTGTACTGATTCCAGGCTTTGGAGGGCTGTGTTTGTTAAACACATTATAACATGATGTAGCTTCTTGTTACACTTGGATTTGCTGGGTAATCCGAGATCTTTCATTACCCACCCTCTATACAGTTGTATGAAAGTGCCCTACTGGGGATGGAGATTAGAACTGGCAGCTGACCTCTGATATCTTCGATGCATACTCTTAGCATTCTCCCCTTAAACCCTTGGGTTAGAAAATCTTGCATAAAGTAGTGCAACTGAGCCATGATGCCTTCCAAACTAACTCAGCTTGAAAGAAACTAAAACACTGAACACTCTGCCACGGCGAAACTGCTGTGGCAAAGAATTTAGCAAACTCTAGAGAGGGATTAGATGTCAATAGGATAAAATGCCAATAATTTTCAGCTAACAATACCACCTTCAGCTAACAATACCACCTTTAAGGACTGAGCTGGGGGTGGGGGAATCCCCTACTTCAGAGCCCAAAATGTGTCTCTGATTCTTAAGGATTAACCTAAGATTTTTGCAGGGACAGATTGTCCCATGTCTTGGGGCTTGGGCATCCTCTGAAAGCATCTCCCTTATATATAAAAGCCGAATGGTGGTGGCACTTCTCTAGAACATTCCACACGCTCTGGAAATGGTTGGCGCCCTGGTGTGTCGCTCAGAATCTGTCCCTATCCACTGGCTGCATTGCTTGAGTCTCGCCTCCAACATTCTAAACAGTTTGCTGTTCCTCTCCTCCCTATAGCCAGTCAGAACACAGAGGTTATTTGCATATGCAGCCTCATTGGCCTTTGCCTCGGAACACAGAGGTCGTTTGCATATGCGACTTGATTGGTTTTTGCCTCTAACATTCTAAACAGTTTGCTGTTCTGAGGTAAAATGTGTCCAATCTCCAGGTGAGGGCTGGAGATCACTCAGAATTACAACTGCTTTCCAGTTGGCAGAGATCAGTTCCCCTGGAGAAAATGGTGGGCTCTGTATCCTTATATGCTGCTAAGGTGGCCCGCGTATGACAGCCAATGTGACGTAGCAGTCAGGGCTTCAGAGCACGGGAAAGGCTGCAGGTGTGTGGGGGGTGGAAAGCTGAAGAGTGAGGGGGAAATAAAGGTAGGTTGATGGTTGGCTGGGAAGGAGATAGGGAAGGAGATAGGGTTGCCAACTCCAGGTGGGAAATTCCTGGAGATGTGAGAGATGGAGCCTAGAGAGGGTGAGGTTTCAGGAGGCGTGGGACCATAGACTCTACCCTCCAAACCAATCATTCCCTTCTGGGGAACCATCATTGCCAATCTCCAGGTGAGGGCTGGAGATCACTCAAAATTACAACTGTTCTTTAGGTAGCAGAGATCAGTTCCTCTGGAGAAAATGGTGGACTCAGTGTCATTATACCCTGCTGAGGTTGCCACAGCAAATTGACACTGAGTGTCCAAGGCCGGGGCATCCGCCCAGAGCCTCTTTCTAGAGCTCATTGTATTTATTTCCAGAACGGACCTTTTTCCTAGTCACATATATTGTCCCTTTCTGTCAGTTAGAGGAGTCTAAATGGAATGTGGAACCTAGGGCATGTTCCATCTGACAGTTCCCATATGCAAGTGCAAACAGGGAAGTTAAGCTCAGGAGCAACCTAAGCTGAACTGCCCCAGTGGAGGCACAAGCCAGCACTGCAGGTATCTGACTAGTGGCACCAATGATGCACAGCAGTGGACAAAGTGCAGAAGAAGGCAACTGTTGATCTGACACTGGGGAGATGGAGGGAGGCAAGGATGGGGGGAAATGACACACTGGCAATGGTGCTACATCGATTCAAAGCTGTAGGATTTTGCTAGCAGAGTTACTAGGGGTTGGCTCTGCTTGCTCCTGGCTGCTAGTGGCCCTACAAGTCAGTGGAAGTGTCCACCAGGAACTTCACCTGTAAATTAAATGGTGAGTCCACCCTTCTCCATATACCTAGTTCAGGAGCTTTCTCGCTCACCTTTGCCTTTTTGTGATGTTCAAAATAACTGAAGGAAAGGGAAAGCCTGAATTAGAAATGCCCTAACCATAGAATTAGTTCATTGAACAAAAGGTAGTCGGTTCTACTAGTGCCATGAAGGGTGACAAATTGCATTCTACCTAAGTTTTGTAACATAGCAGAAATAGGCTGGGGTGGATCCTACCCCTATCCCACCACCCCACTGAGCAGTTTATTTATTGGTTAAAATATATCCCTCCTTCCCTTTTGGCTCAAATTGGAAGCCTTCCTCCAATCTAAGAAGCCTTTCTCCAAATTAAGTGGCTCTTCTGTTGGACAAAGAGCCACTTAAGTTGAAGGATGGCTCCTTGGAGGATGGTTGGATCCACCCAACTGTAAAGGTACCACCCCCACAAATTTTACCCACAGATGTTGCAGGTTTTTTGAAATTTGGACTAAAACGTTTTCCTACCCTAATATAAGATCCTTACCTGGGTCTGCAGGCTGTAGTCAGTTTAGCATAGTGATGTACAAATATGCCCTTTTCTGTTTGTTTTCCCCTGTTATTTTGTCATTGTGAGGTCAGATGGGATTTGGATCCCTAAGGCAGGTATTTTCCACAGGCTGTTGTCATTAGTTTCATTCATTTTTATTGCTGTTATTCCCCATTCTTGTGTTTCATGTCTTTTTTTACTGTCCGAAATATGCCACAACCAGGGAGAAATTCCTTGTAAAGCAGCTTTTAAAATATTCAACCACTTCAGGCGTTCACAAATTAAGATTATTTTTAGTAGTTACAGAAAAACTTGCACAATTGATGTGGCTAAATTCAGCTTTGTTGTTATTTTCAATTTGTAAATGCTCTTTGGTGTATGATTTATGACTATTAAGTTTGAATAAAGGATAAGTGTGTTTCTTTAACACCATTTGAATGTCATTTTTACATCTTCTTTTTGCCATTAATGCCTTATATGTAGTTGCCCCCCAAATGATGTTTAAAATTTTGTCACTTGATAGGGGAAAGTTTGGTGCAAGGAGGCAGGAAATGGAACAGAAATATGAGACTCGTAGATTTAATTGTCACAAGGGAAACGTGAGATTGAAATGGGGTTTGAGCTGAATTGGCAAGGTTGCAAAATTTGGTAGTACCTCTGATTCTGGGTAACTGGAGGCAGGGCCAAGTTTTGGAAAATAGAATTGTCTCAGCTTTACCTAGGGGCATAGACTCCTCAGTTTCCTGGGCAGGGGGCAGGGGGCTGAACCTAGCCCAGGGGACATTGCCGGTGTGATGACATCATGCAGCAGTGATGTCATCACATTAGGGATGTTGTGTGGCGACACTCTGTTTTTTGCCCTTAAACCAGAGCGTCACGTCCCTGACATGATGACATCACTTATGCGTGATGTCATCATGTCAGCGACACTGTACGGGCATGCCTCTGTTTGGGGGTGGAGTTTCCCCTGCTGGCCAGCTGGCTGGCAGCAGGGAGAAGCCTCCAAAAGTGGGGAATCCCCTGCTCGGACCTGGGAGCTAGCAACCTTAGCAGGGGGAGGAGGCAGGGTCCTTTCCAGGCCTATTTTGGCCTTCAAGGGAGGACTCATTGAGGCCAGGCCTGACTAGGGTTGCCAGCTCCAGGTTGGGGGAATTCCTGGAGATTTTGTGGTGGAGTCTGAGGAGGGCATACTTTGGGTAGGGGAGAGAGAGGCCTCAGCCAAGTATCATGCCAACCATTTTCTCCATGGGGACAGATCTCTGTCATCTGGAATTCATTTGTAAATCAGGGAGATCTGCAGGTCCCACCTGGATGTTTGTAAGCCTAGGGCTGGCAGCAAGCTTTGCGTGGATTGATACCACCTCACTTGCGTGACTCAACTAAGCCTGGTTGCTTGCTACTGTTTAACAGCAGCCACCCTATGACAGCCAGTGTAGTGTAGTAGTTAGAGCTTCAGGGTCTGGGAGACCTGAGTTTAAATCACCAGTTTGCCATGGAAGCTCACTAGGAGATGTTGTGCCAGTCATATATTTTCAGCCTAACCTACCTCACAGAGTTGTTGTGAGGAGAAAAAAGGAGAATAATGTATGCTGCTTTGGTTTCCACTGTGTAGCTGAAGATGGGAGGCAGATAAATGGTAGGTTGGTGAATGGCTGAGAAGGAAGAGACGGGGAACTGTGGCACCACGCAACTGAGCCACAGTTTTCCTAGGCAGAGACTGCCAAGGGTGGGGGAGAGGGAAAGCTTAAGACTGAGGGGCAGATAAAGGTAGGTTGACTGTTGGGTATTAAGGAGATAGGGTTGCCAAATCCAAGTTAGGAAATTTCTGTAAATTTGGGGAGTGGGGCCTGGGGATGATGGGCTGTGGAGAGGGCAGGGTCCTCAGAGGGGAGGGTCCCCCAGAATTACAGCTCATCTCCAGACTGCAGAGATCAGTTCCTGTGGAGAAAATGGCTGCTTTGGAGGGCAGACTCTATGGCATTATACTCTTCTAAGATCACTTCCCTTCCCAAATCTTGCCCTCCAAAGATTCTACCCCCAAATTTCCAGGAATTTCCCAACCTGGAGCTGGCAGGATCTCAGTCTCCCAAGTTCTTTCTTTATGTCCATGTAGAAGAGCTGTGTGATTGTAAACAACAATGGTCAACAGTAGTGGTTAGAAGAAGGGGAGGCAGGCCAACTTCTCTGCTTTGGGAAGTGATTTTGACCGCTCAGCGTGTGGGCTAGTATTTGGGTGGCAGGGTAGAAAATAACTTGAACTCTCCCCCTTCCACACCTGAGAAAACCTGATAAATCTTTTGCAAGCTGAAATGATGATCATAGCACTTTAACAGGTGTTTGCCGGAGGAGCTGCCTAGTTCAAGCAGCAGGAGTTGGGAAGTTTTGTAAACCAGAAATGGTGCACTGTTGGTTGATTTGGTCCATTACCAATCTGGACACACTACAGCAGTGATGGCGAACCTTTTAGAGACCGAGTGCCCAAACTGCGACCCAAAACCCACTTATTTATCGGAAAGTGCCCCATTAACTACAAACAGCCACAGTGCAGGTTGCGTGTGTTATACATCAACTCAAACCTGAAGTAAATTTTGTCTCATAGATGCTCTATTGCAGACACAGCCTTGATAGATACCTTGCAGAGTCAGGAAAGATCTCAGATGCTATCACACTGTTCAGCAGGGCTACATGATCCTTATACTCTGCAGCCAAATTTATCCATGCCTAGATTATTAGGTGCCTACCCCAGATTAAGCTGGCAATTTCTATCAATATCATCTCCACTATGACACACAGATAAAATTAACCAGTGCCACTCACTGCTTCCTGACTTCCCTTTTATGACTAATGGCACCAAGATGCAGAGTCAAATGGAAACATCTGGTGTCCCATGCAGTGCACGTGTGCATGACGTTTTTACAGAAAGCATCAGTTTCAAGAAAATCCTACTCTAGTGTGTTCCAGTTAAGGCACACTTCTTCTGAGTTAAAATGGGAGAAGTAGAAGAAGAGATTGGATTTATACCCCGCCCTTCACTACCCAAAGGTGTCTCAGTGCGGCTTACAAACTCCTTTCCCTTCCCTTCCCCACAACAGACACCTTGTGAGGTAGGTGGGGCTGAGAGAGCTCTTGACAGAAACTGTTCTTTTTCAAGAACAGCTCTTATCAGAACTAAGGCTTGCCCAAGGTCATCCAGCCAGGTGCAAGTGGAGAAGTGGGGAATCAAACCTGGTTCACCCAAATTAGAGTCCGTGCACTTAACCACTACACCAAACTGGCCAGTGTGGGACAGTGGTTAAGAGTGTTGGAGTAGTACCTGGAAGATCCAGGTTTGAATCCCCACTCATGCCATGGAAGGTTATGAAAAGTACATGAAAACACACATGTTTTAGCATGTATATCATGACAAACGGTTTCAATTGTAAAGTGATTTATTTATTTATTTATACCCTGCCATTGTCCCCAGTGGGGACCCAAAGCAGCTTACATCATTCTCCTCTCCTTCATTTTATTTTCCCAATAACCCTATGAGGTAGATTAGGCTGAGAGAGTGCAACGGGTTAAACACAGAACTTACAATTATTATACCACAAAGATAAGTTGCCCTCTCAGTGGGTTTTATCTCTATAGAGATCCTTTTGAAGTCTCTATGGCCACTTAACTAAAGAAAATAATTTTCCTACAAGCTAATTGGTACAGATTTCTTAACAGGATACAGGATGGTTATCTTGTTACAAGTTAATGAGTTGTCCACCCTTTGTGTTTCTGCGTGAGTGTATGTCCTATTTGGAAGCAGGTAAACTCAGATCTGTGACTCATGCAGAGACGTAGTTGCAACCTTCTTTTGTGTGTCTGCATCAAGGTCCAGTCATGCCTGGCAGAATGTCCACCCACAGTGGCAGCTCATTGAAAGGAAACGCCAGAGTAGTAACAGTGCAGTTCTAAGCAGAGTTAGAAAAATGTTTTCTCACTTTGCTCTTCATGGTTTTGTTACACATATACAGATACTGTTCCCTATATTTATTCCCAGTATTAGGCTATGCAGTAATTCTGTCTTTGTGGCTGAAAGTATACACTGACTACCTCATATTTGTGACTGTGCAGTCAGCCATGAGAGCCAGTGTGGTGCTGTGGCTAGCATATTGGGCTTATGGTTGCCATCCTCCAGGTGGGGCCTGGAGATCTCCCCCTATTACTACTGATCTCCAGACGACAGAGATCAGGTCCCCTGGAGGAAATGGCTGCTTTGAAAGGTGGACTCAATGGCATTATACCCTACTGAGCTCCTTCCCCACCTTCCTGAGACTCCACCCCCCAAATTTGGGGTTTGGGGAGGGGAAGGAGCAGAGCTGGCAACCCTTATTGGGCTAAGACTGTGGAGGCCCAGGTTCAAATCCATACTCAGGCATGAAATTTATTAGGTGATCTTAAGCCAATCACTTTCTCTCAGCCTAGCCTATTTCACAGGGCTCTTTTGAAGACAAACTGAAAAAGGGGAAATTGTACAACGTACATCATCATTCTCTCATTAATTGATTTAGTGCATTTCTATCTTGTCCTTTGTCGAAACAGCTCAGGGCAATGAACCTGGTTCTCCCCTACTCCATTATTATCCTCCCAACAACCCTGTGAGGTAGACTAGGTTAAGAGATAATAATTGTCTTAAGATCACTTAGTAAGTTTCATGGAAATTGGGGATTTGAAGCTAGGTTTCCTTGGTCCCGGTTCAACATTCTAAACATTACACTGGTTGTTGGGAGGATAAAATGGAATAAAGAAGTACCATGTACATCACCCGTAGTTTCTCAGAAGAAAGGCAGGATGAAAATGTGATAGATGCGTTTGCTTTTATTTTTGACACTTTTCTTAATTGCCTAGATTCCTGAGTTAAAATAGAGTACATTTTAGATATGTTGTGCTTCCACCTCACAATGAGGATCTTTATTAATGTTAGAAAAGCAACACACAAATGTTAATATATAAGGTCATACAGTATTTTATTTCTAGACATACATACTTTTGATTAACTTTGTTGTGGACACTAGAGAGGACTGTGAATTTTTGAGATGTGCAGACCAGGCCAGTCTTGAGTTGTACCAACCCTGTCCGTTCTCCAGTTAGCACACTGGTAAATCTTTAATATGTTCTTCAACTGTTTTTCTCAAAAGGGGAAGTCCCTGCACCCTACACTAATAATTCTTGCAACAATAGGAAAAAAACTGACAATTTCTCCCTACCTGTTCCTCTGCTCCTCTCCTCAGAGTTCCATGAACCTCCCTCCTGACAAGGCCCGTCTCCTGCGGCAATATGATAATGAGAAGAAATGGGACCTTATTTGTGACCAGGTAAGATAGGGTTGATATGGGGAGAGGTTCTGTCCTGTCATTAAAGCTGGATATCTTAAAATGGCAGGGCGGAGGTCACAAACCATTTTATGTCCCCTTGAGTTTAACCTCCTTCAAAGAGAGCAGGTTGTATCCCCTTATTAAAATATATTTCTGCACTTGGCTATTGAGTTTGTTGGCATTTGGGGATGGTTAGGGTTGCCAACCTTCAGGTGGAGGTAGGGTTGCCATTCCCCAGTTGGGGGTGGGGGGATTGCCCATGTTGTGGGGCTCTTGGCCACCGGCGGCCAAGTGGCCAACGGGAGGAAATCCCCCCCCCAAGTGATGTCACTGGAAATAAATAAAATGTGCCTACGTCACCCAGAAGTGACATCGGGGGCAACACTGTGGTTTTTGGGCAAAACTCTATGGTTTGAGACTGATTTTACCATAGAGTTTTGCCAGAGCGTCGGGCCCCCCCCAATGTCACCAGTGTGCCTACATCATTTCCGGGTGACGCAGGCACATTGTGCGATGTCACTTTCCACTCTTGGAATATCCCTCCCCCCATCCCCTTGCCAGTGTTTCAGACGGACCTGGCAAACCTAGGTAGTGGCTAGAGATTCCCCAAATTACAACTGATCTCCAGGCTACATAAATCACTTATTTATTTAATATTTACTTATTTCCAACACTTATTCCACTTCTCCTGGAAAAAATGACTACTTTGGAAGGTGGTCTGGATGTCATTATACCTTACCAAGGTCCCGCCTCTCCCTAAACCCCACTCTCCACCCTCAAATCTCTAGGTATTTCCAAACCCAGAGTTGTCAACTTTCCAGTAGTGTCTCTTTCCCAGTAGTGAGACCCAATAGTGTCTCTTTCCCACATGATGAATGGATAAAACTTCATTATAGGAGCAATCTATGAGTCACAGACTGTGTGGGAGAAAAGCTCTTTGATTCATAATATGCATTCAGAGTTTTTAGTTCTGGAGAAATCAGCTTGACTCAATGAAATGCTGACCAACATTGCAGTCATTATTCTTTTTGACACTCCAGAAGGCAGTAATAACTGCGAGAAAAGATGATGAGGTTTCTAAGGAACAGTGACAAAGAAATTGTGGTTGCTCTTCTGAAACAGGCGTGTTTCATATAGCTAGTAGGTTTCCATGTGAATTGGTGAACTTATGTCGATAGTCGACAACTTAGGACCTTTCTTCAAGCTATCTGTGTTATAAGTTGTTGGTTATTGTATCCAGGTGGTATGCTGCCCGGGCCAGTGAGAACTTTCCTCCTGTCGCAAGGATTTCTAGGCCACATGGGTGGAGTAGAAATGGCCAGGAGGACATGGCATCCCATTGGTTATTTAAGAGGCCCCAGAAGCAGGCCAGGAATGTTGTAGCTGATCCTGCTCAAGGTGCTGAGGAACCTCTTCTCATTGAGGCCTAGCAGATCCTCTAGCAATAGGAGCAGTTATGGCAGCAGTGCAGGGGAAGGAGAAGTCCCACAGTTCTTAAGGGAAGAAGGGGAAAAGGGTAATCTTATAAAAAAAAAAGGGAATACCACCCTCCATACAAGGCCATTAGTCAACACGAAAGTGGAGCTTGTCAGGGCTAAGCTGGGGCTACACTGAATTTAGGCCTGGAGGTGTGTTCCCCAGCTTAAGGTCTCTGAAATGGTGTGATGCGTGGACTGGAATATGAAGGGTGGTGAGGAAAAGGCATTTCCTTTGTTCACCAAAACTAGTCCAGACCCTTCCTCTCAATCTTCTTCTGAGGCCTGAGCACATAAAATCTACAGCCCTGTACTAGGTTAAGTTCTATACTAGGGTTGCTAAGTCTGATGATCACGCCAGTGGGGGAGGGACTTTTCAGGAGTGGGGGCAGAGTGGGGACGGAGTGCCACAATGTGCTGATGTCGGGGGGGGGACACTTTGGTTTTGGGGCAAACCTCTATGGTAAAATCACCCTCTAACCGTAGAGTTTTGCTCAAAAACCAGAGCATCGCCATGCACTGCCGCCGATGTGACGATTCACTTCCATGTGACATCAGCATGTCGTGTTTGGGGGCAGGATCCCCCCCCCATCGACCAGCTAGCTGGTGGCAAGCAGAAGTCTGAAAAACTGGAGGATCCCCTGCTCTCAACTGGGGAATGACATCTGTTAAGTCTGCGCTCAACAAAATAGCCAGAGAGTGATTCAGCAAAACTCAGGTTTATTTCAGCTCGACGATCAACTTCTCTGACACGGTACAACTTCTCTTGATAGCCCGAACTCCCATCAGCTTTCCATTGCAGCTTGTTCAGTATTTAAACATTCCGGGCTAATATAGCCACGCCTACTATACAGATAAACAACCTATCAGGTTGAGACAATAAGGACCAATCAGAGTCTTTCCCGCTTATATACATTTGAATCCGATTGGACGCAGTAGTCTTGAACTTCAATCCCTGTTCAAGACGAAGCTTAACATTGCTTCCCTATGAGATGATTCACAACCATCTTAATGCATTCTAGGCAGCATAGAATACATTACAACATCCCTATCCCATAGTCAAGTAAGGTTGTTAATAACTTGAAGAAAAAAATCTCCTGTCCCTGAAGTAGATGCTTAATGGGATGTTATTTAATGGGATGTTACTTACCTCTATGGCGCGAAAGCTCCAGCTGCTCACTTCCACACATGGCCTCTATTAAAGGGATAAAACATTTTTTACCAGGCCTGTTGGCAACCCTCAGTTCAGGTTATGAGGCTTGTGGTTCAAGACCTAGACACACAGTAGGCCATTTTACACTGTGATATTGTTCCTCCCTGCTTAATCAAGAAATTCACACAGTTTTGGTGGGGGGAGTGGCAATCTGGGACAAGTTTATTCCTTCCCCAGCTACTTGTGCATACACAAGGTTACCCACCTTGTATCCCAAGAATTCTCATCTTAAAGTAAGACCAATCCTTTTATAGCTGTGAAAATCAATAGCACAAATTCATCTAGGACAGTCTCTTGAGAAAACGGGATATTCTTTTTCTCTGTATGTTAGTACCAAGACAAAAGCATGAGTATGGGGAGGGAAAACTCATAGAAAGAAGAGTGTATCTTGCAGCTCAGTCCCATGAAGGTTTATTGGAATTAAGTCCCTCTGTATTGGATGGGATAGGCACGCATAAGATTGCAGAGTTAGAACCAGTTCACAGACTGCAAAGTCTTCATGTCCCCCACATGTCCACTATGAGTCCTGTTGACATAGGTGCTCTGGGAGTTCCGTGCTTGGCAATTCCCAGGCTAGGCTTGCCAAGTCCCCCCGGGGGCGCACATTCCCCTAGAAAAAAAAGCCCTGGGCCCAGTTCAGATCTGGACAGCAGTGAATGGGAGAGGGGGCTTACACCTTCCTCCCCCCATGCCATTTTCCTTATCTGAAATGCCTTATCTGAAATCCGCTGTTTGCCCCATTGGGGAAACAGCATGAAAAGGGGAAGGCTTTCCATGGGCTGTGGTCTCAGTCTAAATTGGGCCTTAGAATTAATTTCCAAGCATGGAACTCCCAGAGCTCATCTGTCAACAAGACCCATAGCAGGCATGAAGACTCTGTGAATTGATCTCCATAGCATTTGAGCTGGAGAAAAGACTATGGAAGAGCCAGAGCCAAGCGTGTATGAATGGAATGGAGCCTGGAAGTGCTTTTGCTGTCTGGATTATTAGAGATAACAGTCATAAAGAAGCATCAAGTATTCAGATTGCTAGGAAAAGTAAGCCACGAGGCATGCTTTAAGTGAAGTCAGGGCTCATGTGCAGGGAGACTTATTATGTTAATTAATCCATTTGAGAAAAGCCTTTTCTTTCAGTGACCCAAACTGAGCTTAGTACATTGTGCTTTTAAAGATCTCTCAGCCATTATTTTTCCCCTTTCTCTCCCTTCATGGCCAACCTGGAACAGGAAAGATTTCAGGTGAAGAACCCACCCCATACATACATACAGAAACTGAAGAGTTTCCTTGACCCAGGAGTCACTCGGAAGGTAAGACTTGAAGTTTTATATCTACCGTGTATGCGTGAACACAGACAGATACCTGGCAAAGAATAAAGCACTAACCATTTCTTCCATACCTGAGCAGGGCATACTGTACTATATTACAGACCAGCCTTTTAGTGTCCCTTTCTAAATCCATTCTAATATATACTAAATTATACATGCTGCTTTCCATTGCTTAATTTTGCATATAGCTGGGGAGCAGGAAGCAATGTGTTGTGGGAAGGACAGACAAGGGTGTATGCCTGACTTTATTTATTTACATTATTTATAGTCTGCCTTTCTTACTGAGACTTACTTTATGGCACAGTCAAGATCTCAAGTCCTGATTTACCACAAATTCCCCTTGCCTATGGCCACTTATGGTACCCGTGTGTTCCAGAGTGGTCACTGACATCCCTGTCTGTGTACACCGTGATATGATAGACAATTATTTCTCATATTTTTAATGAATAATACCAAAATGATCATGTGATTTATGGTTATAGAAAAATCATCTGTTTTTCCAGTGCCATCGGAGACTCCCCCACCAAGATGTATCCATTTTTCAAATTTCTTTTGGCCTTCTAGTATAGATACTGTATATTCTTCTCAGGGCAGAGCCACATTGCTTCACTGTTGTGTACAGCAATATGCGTATCATTGATGTCAACTAGACATTAAATAGAGTAAAGGAAAGGCAACAAAGGAAAAAATGGGGTGAAGAGGAATAGGGTAAATAACACTGCAAAGTATTTAACCTGATGGTTCATTCAGCCCGGCATATGCATACTTATTTTTGGAGAAGAAGGATGCTGGTCAGTAAACCTTGTCTTTACAGAAGTTCCGTCGGAGGGTGCAGGAATCAACCAAAGTGCTGAAGGAGCTGGAGATCTCTCTAAGGACCAACCACATTGGGTAAGGTAGCAGTGGCCAGTCTTTTTTACAAGTGCACACACTGCGGTCTTGTTTTACATGATTTTGCATCCATCCCGTTGAGTTGAGATGAAGGTGGCAGCAGTGCTGGAGAGGTAGGCAGGACTATAGGCCAGACTCTGCAGCCAGATCCACAGGCACTCCAGCTCCTGTCCAGAAACTCTCACTTGCTGTGCCCAGTTGTGGTATCCATGTTGCAAACTGGTCATCCACTGGGGTCAAGTTCATAAAGGAAGAAGCTGGTTGTGGACTTTAATCTGTTGGGCTGCCAGCATCATGCCACACTACAGAAGCCAACACTTGTTTCACTTGTGCTGTAGAATGGTACCCTGACCTGGAAGGCCCACGCTAGCCCGATCTCATCAGATCTTGGAAGCTAAGCAGGGTTTGCCCTGGTTAGTCCTTGGACTGGACAACACCTAGGAAGTCCAGGGTTGCTGTGCAGAGGCAGGCAATGGGAAACCATCTCTGCTTGCCTTTTGCCTTGAAAACCCTACGGGGTTGCCATAAGTTGGCTGTGACTGGATGGCCCTTTTTGCCACCACCATAAAGTGGGCCTCTATTGCTGTGCAGAGGCAGGCAATGGGAAACCATCTCTGCTTGCCTTTTGCCTTGAAAACCCTACGGGGTTGCCATAAGTTGGCTGTGACTGGATGGCACTTTTTTGCCACCACCATAAAGTGGCCATCCATCAGGACCAAGAATTTGGAGGGAGAGGCTTATTTTGGTCATTGGCTTGTTGCAATATATTTCCAGAGACTGTTCTTGTGATTTAGGGTTTTATTGGTCTCTATTTGTTTACTAAACCAGCTTCTTCTTGAGCTTATGAAGCTACGCATGATGTGTTTGTACATTATTCTTTTTAATTTTATGCCCAGAGAAGAGAGATTACTGGATGGAAAAAGAAGACATGGGTGGGGGGGCACAACTGACTCCTGTTCTCTCCCTTCTGAATCCAAAGGGTCAAGCAACACCCTCCACCAAGGAGCTCAATGACTTGTACTCTGCAGGGGTCTCAGAAATCCTGTTCCTCACACTTGGTCCACACTGACATTTTCCCCTGTGGGTGGCATTCTGAGGACAGCTCAAGGCCAATGTTCCCTCTAAGCTATGGAGCCCTGTGAGCAAAAAATCTACTTTGTGAGCTACTGGCATTAAAGTTGTGAGCAGGAGCTTTGGCTGCTGCATAAATTAGTTTGCTCTGGAGCCCTCCTTCCTTAGCTGAGACAAAAATGTGTGAGCCAGAGGCTAAAAAACTGTGAGCTAGCTCACACTAACTCAGCTTAGAGGGAACACTGCTCAAGGCACCCCAGGCCCCAGCAGTGCACCAGAGCCTGTTGACATCATGTCGATGTGACTCCGTGGCTATTTTATGGGTCAGAAGCATTTTTGAAATGAGAGCAATGATATGCCATGTTGGAAGAGGACTGGCATTGTGGAGGATATGTGATTAGGGGCTGAAATCTCCTACCTATTCACTGCGGTCTGTGTTTCTTTACTCCCCCACTCACTGTTTTGCAAACCAGGGCAAAGTATTGTGAACTAAAGGTGAATGGAGATTTGCAAGCATAGTTACAGACTACATTATATGTAAAATATATGAGCACAATCCTACCAAAGGAGGGCCTTTAAGTCCTATTCATTTAAATGGGGTACGTTATGCACACGCTTAGATCTCTGCCATCTTAGACAATAGGACTTAAAAGTGCATCCTTTCAAATGGATTGTGCACGATGTTTATGTGGTCACTGAATGAGTGGCCAAACTCATAAAGTGGCCAAGTGACAGAGGAAAGTCAAGTTCCCACAACTGACCTAACCAACCATGTTCCTTTTTCCTCCGTAGCCGATGCTTCCTGTGAACAAACAGCTTCTGCTTTATTTGGGTGACTTGGAGGCGAGGACAGCTTAGGGGCACGCGTTTCAGTGCCTGCCTGTCCAGTTCAGAAGCAGACAAAGGCAAAGTAATTGGCCAGAGCAGAAGCAGTCAGAAATCTCATGCCCTAGAGGTTATCATCAGGATTAAACTGCCCAAAACAGAAGCTGTTTTGTCCACAAGAAGCATTTTCTACCTAGAAAAAGAACCAAGGGCACCACTAGGTCAGCCAGATCAAATGTGGCAACTTGCCTTTCCTCTGCGTAGTCTTCCCTTGATTTAGTCAGTCTGTCCTCCAGTACAAAGAAGCAGCAGAGCAATGATTCACTGAGAGAGAAGTCAAGTACAGAAGAAAAGGGGGGGAGGATATTCCCTGGGGGCACACACTAGGTAATTCGCCAGAGGTGGGCGCTCAACATGCCCGTTGGGCCACAGGGCTTTGATGAGGCCCATCACTTTGGCAGTAGTTTTAAGACCTGTGACCTGGTAGGCCTTTTCCGCATAGCTAGGAGATCAGGACACTCTTATTTGATGCTTCCCTTTGACCTGCAGATATAGTTGCAGCCTGCCTAAGAGCCCCCAGACTTTGAAAGGTTTCCATGGCTACCGTTGTGAACTGGGAAATGCATCCCCATCACCACCTGTCCTGGCTCCAGCTGGAAGGGAAACGGCAACAAGGGCAGGAAGTCGAACTGTTCCGGTCACTGCTGGGCGGGGGTTCCTCAGGATGGCTGGGGCTGACACAGGGAGCGATGCTAAGTCAGCAAGACCCTTGGGCAGGGTCTGAGCAATGAATGATCATTGACATGGGTGCGGGTTTAAGGAACTGCGTGTTCTCTGTGTGCGCGCCAAATGGTGGGATGGCAGACCGCTGAGATTAGGGAATAGATCTGAAATTGAGAAGTGCTGGAAGAGGCTTTAACGTTATTTCTTCCAAAACTCTACACTGATGCAACAGTCACCATTGCCAAATATTCCGAACAGATGGAACCTGCATGGCACAAGGTCATGAACTCTGTGACTGTATCTGCCATAGAAGGTGGTAGACTGAGTGCAGAAAGGGCAAATTGTACTGATGCAGAAGAACCAAGGGTGTTCAATAAAGTGCACACAAATAATTAACCATGTCAAGTACCC
Source organism: Gekko japonicus (assembly GCF_001447785.1). NCBI lineage: Eukaryota > Metazoa > Chordata > Lepidosauria > Squamata > Gekkonidae > Gekko > Gekko japonicus. The sequence continues at coordinate 1,046,153 of NW_015174272.1, read as the reverse complement.
CTCCAGTTTCCAAAGTTCTGAGCTATTTTTACCTGTCAAAATTCCTCCATTAATGTGACCACTGATATTTATGATGGGGACATGAGAAAAGCACGGCTGGATGAGACCAGTGGTCCATCAAGTCCACCACCCTGTCTCACACAGTTGCCAGCCAGTTACTCCAGAGGGTCCACAGACAGGGCACATGAGCCAAGGCCTTCCCCTGATGTTGCCTTTTAGAGCTGGTATTCAGAGCTTTAAAGAATGTGGAGAATAATCCTCATCACCATCTATTTATATGTAACCCAGTTTCCTGCATTCCATAACACATGTGTGACCAAGTAACAAAATGAAGTCTGCACAGAGTTTATGTGAGGTTATTTCTTTTCCCAGCAAGAGATGACAAGTCAAAGAGGTGGATGAGGCTCTCCAAAAGAGCCATTCCTACCTAGACAAAAAATCACATTGTGTTGTGAACTCAGAAAGAAATGGAAGGATTGTCTTGGACATCACACTGTAGAGTACTTTTTTATAGTGGCCACAACAGGAGAGTTTCTTACCAAGAGATGGGAAAGATTGTGGTAGGCATTGTGCTGAAGGCTTCCTTCAAAGAATCAGTTGCCACTTTCTGCCACTGAACATGCTTGCCATTGGTTATGCTTCCCTTAAAAGATTACTGGAATTCCTCTTTTATTTTAATAATCCTTTCAATAAATTTCTTAGGTATGCGACCATTATTACCCCCATATTACAAATATGGAGAAGACTGAGCTGTAAATGGAACAAATTCCAGAACAGTCATAGTATCTGTTGTGTGGACCAAATCGAATGAAAAATCTTGCGACACTGTAGAGACAAACCTGTTAGAGTGAGAATTCTTGCAGGCAGGTAGTAGTACGTTTGGCCTAGGAAAGTGCAAGCCATAATGTATTTATTAGTCTTTCAAATGACATAAGAGTCTTTTATTTCAAGAAGCCCTTTAAACAGCATACCACTGAAACAAAAGGAGGGTTGGGTTTTTTTTGCTGTTTTTAATTTGTTGAGTTATGGGCCGCCCTTTTCCAGTGTGGGTGCACACATCCTCCCTGAATTTGTTTTTAGAAAGCCACAAACAGGAATACCACTGTCTCACTCTCTGAGCCCTTCCATCACATGGAGGCAAAATATTATACCATCAGCATTTGTGTCAGTATAGCTTGAAGAGAAAAGTGAGTGGTTTTAAAGTACCTAAAAAGGCTCTGTGGAGCTTTGGTACATAACTACCTCTCATGTTCAGGGCCAAGTTACACTGGAGTCTGTGATCCAACCCCCAAATACATGTTTTAGCAAAATGGAGCTGTAGAGAGTGGCATAAATGGATTGGGGCCACAATGCTGGAGAAGGGGAGAGTTAACTCACTTCTCCCACTGCATGCTTTCCTTGACAAAAATAGTTTCCCCCAGATGCTTTAAGGTACCCATATTGTCCCCCACTGCAGGGCTTCAAGCAGTCGGGGGGGGGGGTTCTGATCAGGGAAACTGTCAGTAGGGTTGCCGACTTCCAGGTGGTGGCTGGAGATCTGGAATTACAACTGATCTTCAGGCAATAGAGATCAGTTCACCTGGAGAAAATGGCCACTTTGAAAGGTGGACTCTATGGCATTATACCCCATTGAAGTCCCCCCCCTTCCCCAAACCCCGCTCTCCTCAGGCTCCACCCCCCCCAATCTCCAGGTATTTCTGAACTCAGAGCTGGCAACCCTAATTGCCAGGGTGAAGAGTTTAATTCCCCCTCCTCCAGCACCATGGCCCCAATCCATATCTCCCTCCCTTTGTGTGGCTGCTTTTTGCATGTCTGGGGAGCTGGTCTTAGATTCCTAGTACCACCTGTTTGCCATTGATAGAATGGGAATAATTCTGGTTTAGGAGCTTGTATGACATGGAAGTTCACTGCATAAGCTTTTAGCCTTAAAGCACCTGGTTCCAGTCTCATGATAGTAATGACCTGTCTTATCTATTTCAGCCTACATGTAGTACTGGCATACTCCTGGCCTGCTCTGTAGGTCTGTTGTTACTACCACTGTGATCATGTGTCTGAAATGCTATGAGCAATTAGGGAAAGCACTGTATAAACACTGAGTATCACTGTTGCTTCACAGAGCTGTTGTGAGGACAATAAAGATAAACATTTTAAAGTACTGTGTACACAAAATGTACTATAAAATGATTTATAGCAATAATAATATTCAGGAGCAGTTACTACAAGTCATTAAAAAGGCTTTGTATATGACAGAACCTGGGAGTAGTTTTGCAT
>NW_015174272.1:970583-1043847 GCF_001447785.1 Gekko japonicus | reverse complement strand
TCCTGCTTTATATTTTTTTTCCTCCAGAGTTACTTGCAGGGCTGTTCCTGCTGCATAAACAACTGAGAATTCTAGCAAGGCAAATAAAACAATCTTGCCGGAGGATGTTCAAGTGTAGATGGCACAGGTACAGAAAGTGGTATTGGGTGAGAATTCACTACCCTGCATACCTTAGCAAAAAAACAAACCCAAACCACCAAATCAAGCTTTTAGTCCTTAGTTCTGAGAAGAGCAGGGCTGAAAACATATGAGCAAATTTGTTTGGTGAAATTGCAATGGGAGGGGGCAGTAATGGAGGTGTTGAATAGTATTTTACGAGAAATTAAATAAAGCTCCAATATTTTTATTATAACATGGTGATCACTCACACAAATAACAAAAACTCAATAAATTATGCAAAAAATTGCATACAGTGTATCAGATTGAGTAATTTGTGCCATCTTGGCATAGAATTTGGGTGGTACAGCATTGTGGTATTTTTCTCTATAAATGCATGATAATAACAAGAACAGAATATATAAAACCAGGGGTCATTTCCTGCAGGAGCGCACAGGAGCGAAGCTCCGGCAGTAAAGAGCCCAGGGGGCGGGCACATGCAACAAGCCCCACCCCCTGCTCCCAGCAGCCCTCAGTCAGAGCAAGAAGCAGCCAGGTAAGCTGCAGAGCCCCCCCCCTCAGCCCCCCGGTCCAAAGCAGTCCAGTGGCACCTTTAAGACCAAGTTTTATTCAGGTACAAGCTCTCCCTCCTCTGTGAGGACAGATCTGTACATTCCTCCCCCCCCCCCAATAGCTAGCATTCCAAAACAGTCCAGTGGAGCCTGAGCGGTGGGTGCTGCCTTCTGACACACTTCCGGTGATGTCAGGGGGTGTGGCATATGCAAATGAGTTATGCTAATGAGCTCCTGCACCTCTTTTTCTACGAAAAGACCCCTGTATAAAACACTGGTTGGATTTGTCAAGTAAATGAATGCAATCATATAGCTCTGAAAGAAGAGCCTTTAGCAAAGTGTCAGTTTGGTGGGGTGGGGGCAAGCACTTGAGCTGAGATAGGAACGTTGCAAGTACACAAAAGAGCTCTGTGTTCCATCTGTGAAATGTCGGAGGGTATGTGATTGTTTGTGAATAGACATAATCTGCTACAAACAGCCCTCTTGGCCTTGAGAAAAGTCCCTCTGCTTCTGTGGGCCTTAGTTTCATTTTTCTGTAAATGACAACCTTGCTAGATCAGCTGAATCCTGAACTCGAGATGGAAGAGACGCAAGAGCCACTAACAGTCTGGAAGACATCAGCGGCTTCTACAGCAGCTGCTATATTCTTCTCTGTGCCTTTGACAGGCATTTACAAACACGGAGAGCCATGGGTCACTTCACAGTCATGCGGAGCTATATTTTCACTGCAGGTGGTCACCGCAGGCACCTTGTTTGCGCCTGTTTTCTGCTTTAAGCAAAAAATGGATTTTATGGACTGAATTTTAGATGGCGATACCTTGCTCAGTGGCAGGACCATTTGGTTCTTTCCTGTGATGCTATATGCCACTCACAGATATGAACCTGTGTGCCCCTCTGTTCGTGTCCTGCACATATAGACACAGACTCTTACATAGGAACACATAAAACTATTATAATGTCAGATGATTGTTTCATCTATCCCAGTACTGTCTATGCTGGCTAGCAGTGGCCCTGCGGATGGACATTGCTCCTGAGATCCTTGCTTGGATATAGCAGACACTGACTTTAGGGCTTTCTGCATGCAAAACCAGCATTCTGCCATTGAGTACATGCGCACACATAGATTCACTTGTACATATAAAGCCTACATAAAGCACTTATAAAGCATGTATACAAATTTACATGGAATCAAGTTATGCAGATGACTTCATACACATACACAATCCCCTTTCCTGTACCTAACCAGAACTGTGATTGGATGTGACTCTAGCATCTTCTGCTCCTACCTCACTGCCCTTTAACCTCTGGCAAAATGTATTTAGTGGCCTAAAATAGCAGCCACTGGAGTCAGACAGGAAATGTACGGGTGGTGGTGGTGGAAACTGGAGTACAGACAGGCAGGAAATGGGTGGGCGTGTTGTTCCCCTGTCCCACAGAGAATGGGAGGGGGGTGAGAAAGAAAATGAACATATGCACAGTTTCAGCATCCAAATGATTGATGAACTAAGTTACAGTCAGCCGTAACTGCTGGAAATAATGCACACTGAACAACCAGCCTCCTAGTCACACACCGCCTCCTGCTTATGAGGTAGTGGTTCAGAGCTGGCCCACGTTCATACACATAACCCCAGCTGCACAATTATCTCCTGTGGATTCAGTCAGATCCCCTCCGCACAGATTGGGACCTTGGTGGGTCCTCTCAGATTCACACCTCTTTTGTCTTGCCCCTGCTTGCGGCAGAGGAAGGGGGATGGGGAAACTAGAGGAAGGGGGATGGGGAAACTAGCAGACTCCTAGAGAGGGCCGAGGAGGCCCTGAGTGGAACCCTCCCTATTCTGACGCTGAAAGATAAAACTCTGCCAGTTGCTTTATTTACATGCATCTGGGGATGCCACAATCTCCCCGCACACACACTGGGCGGGCCGCGGCTGACTTTCCTCTGAATTTATCATCTGTGTCTTCTGTCCTCTGAACCCTTACAGTTTGCTCAGGTCACTCCAAAAGCACAAATCCCCAGATGGAATTCAATCCTGGAGATGAACTGAGTTTGATCGATGCTGTGTAAAGGGTGGGTGGGTGGAAGTGCTATGTATCTTGTATCTAGCCTGACAGCTTTGAAGGCTGCACCACAGTTTGCGAGCCAAATTGCATGTTAGGTTGGATAATCTATGAACACATCTACCAATGTGTACTTTAGGGGGAAAAACAGTGTACCCCTCCCACCAGTCTGGATCAAGCCACGGAGGTTACTTTTTCCTCCTGTGCTGTTTCCCTCATAGACATTGTCCCTTCCCCTGCCTGATAAGAATCCCAGTAAAAGGGGGGGGGGGGGGGGAGAGAGAATGAAGCCCAGAAAAGGGGGGGGGGGGGAGGCAGATACAATATAACAACTTGTTTTTTCCTTACTGGCACTAATAGCAAAGGAAGGAAACGGGGATTTCTGTTATGGAAATGGCATGGGGAAAGGATTAGCCCTTCCCCTGCCCCACTGATGTGACTGCCTTCTACTGCTACCATGTACAGTAGGAGATCTGATCACACACACCCAGTATAATGTGTAATTTAGCCTTGGGAGAGTTATTACTCCCCCCCTCTTTTTTTTCCATTGCACTGTTGAGTCTGGTTTTGCAGGTCTTGGTGTATGGCCAGGGATGCTGAGATGTCTAGAGACTGGGGATGTGCTGAGTTTGAGAGCAGGCCTCAAAAAGCGACACCGATTTTAGCATAGACTTCAAATGCTGTACAGGAGGGAGGGAGTGTTGCCTTTGGGTAATAAAGCACATTCTTGGCTTTTTCATTTTCAGGTGGGTGCGTGAATTTCTCAATGATGAAAACAAAGGCCTGGATGTACTGGTGGATTATCTTTCCTTTGCTCAGTGTGCAGTGATGTAAGTGTCTGCATATCCTTCAAGGTACCCTGGACCTTCCCACCTTGTCTTCACTCTACCTCATTTTTGTGTAGGATTAGAGCCGCCTGACACAGTACTGGTGTTGTATTGTTTTGATTTTGCTTCTACCTACGTTTCTTTCATCCTGGAATTCAGGGCAGCATACGTAGGGGGCCAGACCTGCTTAGCAGCAGCAAGTTACTATTTATCTTGGGTCCTCCAGCCATACCTTAAGACCTGAGACAATATGAGTCTCAAAGAATGATCCTAGTTAACTTATTGTAGTTAGTTGTTCTAATGCAAGTTGGTGTGGCTTGCTCCCTGGTACTTTAAGAGCTTGGTCTTATGCAGGAGTTTTTTTTACCTCATTCAAATTTTCAGGCAAGCAGAAAAATCTAGACTTCTTGTTTCTAACATTTTCCATTTCAAGACCTTTTCACACCTCTGAGGCTTCCTTACCTTGTAACTTTAGGGCATTTGGCCTCTCTGTTTCAGTCTTTCTGACAGTCATCACCTTTGCCCATTTTAGGGATGTATTAGGAGGGAAAATCTGCTTGCCAGAGTCACACAACTGGACCCAGTGGCTGGGGGGGGGGGCAGGGCATGGTTCAGGTCCAAGCTGTTGTTTCAGGCTGACTGTGATCATACAATGAGACAACAAGGGCCGTATCCTAGCGAAGGTTTTTCAGTCGATTAATTATCTGGTTTTTATTAATCAATGAATTAATTTCATGGAAATTAATTTTCCTATTACTGAAACCTCTAGGTTTTTCCCTGAGGGTATTGAAGGATGTGGAACAGGATTTCCAATTTACAGTACAGGGCCAGAACCCTTGTGGTCATATTATAGTCTGTGCCTAGAGGGTGTGTTCTCTATGGCCGGGTTCTTGAGGTCAGGGACAGTAGCTGTAGTCTGGAATACAGCAAGGAGAAGGCAGTGCTCTGTTGCCCAAGCAAGAGCTGAATGTTTTCAAGATTGACACCAGACTGGCCAATCCAGAGGCTTCACACTGCCTGCCAATTGCAGGGGCTGACCTTGCACATCTCTGTTTCTACTTGTATTTTAAGAGTTCTCTGAGGACTGCATACCTACAGTCTGTGGACTATAAGACTCTTTTATTGTCCCTGAGAATTAGAAAGAATGCCAATATTTATTTATTTATTTATTTCCTCAAATTTATACCCCGCCCTCCCCGCAAGCGGGCTCAGGGCGGCTTCCAATAAAAACACAAATTACATTAAAATACACAGTATACAACATGCCATAAAACATTAATTTTTAATTAATTTAATATGTAAGGCACAGAATGGTTTTGAAAAATAAAGATGCATACTCCTCAGTCTCAACTGCTTGAGAGATTTCCCCCTATTAATTAATCAGCAACTCAGTTCATTGATTTATCTTTTAATTTAAATTGATAAAAGTGTTGAGCTTAAAAACATAAGACGGGAGTAACCCACCAATAGAAGAAAATGCCTGCTTTTGGCCATTGTTTTGGGTGACAATCCCTCATTAAAGGGGGAACCTCTCTGAAGAGCTTACTGGCTTTGTTTCTTGGCTCTGTTCTTCCTTCTGTCTGATTGCTTTCAGGCACCTACCTAGCCTGTTTATGAGCCAGTTGAGTCCCACAGGTCCAGCGGATGAGGAACACTCATGGTACACAGCATGTCTCTCTGATCAGAACCAGCCAGCCATGGGACACCCTGCTGCTGACATGGCGGATGTTTTCCATTCTAACCCAGTTTTTACCAGGAGAGGCTGGGGGGGGGGTGCTTTCTTGAACTTGCCACTACTTATTCTGTCAAAGTCATGTTCTGCTGCCTCTACATATTTCCTCACATGCAAAGAAGGAATTATTGGTGAGAAACCGCCACACTGAAAACTCTGTTCCTATTGAACGGGGAACTCGCAACAACTTGGATCCATCTGTAGTTACTGCTGATGGGAGGAGTTTCTGTCAGTGATGCATAACTTTCTTGCCTCCCTTCCTCCAGCTGCAACCTAGAATGCCCCCCCCCCAATGCTGTTCATGGAGGAAAAGGGACACCCAGGAACAGCAATGACAGAGGAGTCAGAGGTGTACAGTGAGATGGTGGAATCTGTGAAAATTGTACCACCGTCGCCTTTCTGGCTGCTGGGGTCCTCCAGTGGATCCACTCTGAGCTCAGATCCTGCAAATGCAGGGAAAGAGTGGAGTGTACGTGGGTGCCTCGTTGCGTGCCGTGCTGCTGGCTTGTGGTCTGTAGCAGCCTTGTGGATCTAGCGCTTGAGCCGTCTATGCAGCTTTTGCCCTGAAGCTTCTCTCTGTGTGTGTGGTGGTGTCTCTGCCTTCCAGGTTTGATTTTGAGGGTCTGGAAAGCGGTGAGGATGGAGCGCTAGAGAAGCTGAAATCCTGGAGCAGGTCCATAGAGGATCTGCAGCATCCCAGTGCCCTGTCTGCTCCCTACGCCAACAGCCTTGCTCGCTCTGCGCGCCAGTCTGCCCTCCGGTATGTACCGTTGCCTCGTCTCTGCCCCTCTGGAGTGTACCCATTTTTTAAGCTCTGACTTTGTTCATAATAACAAACCTTCCCTGCTTTCTGCCCTCCAGGGGATTCCACGTGCTGACCTCTTCTCCCCCTTCTCCCCTTCTCCCCCCTTGATGCTACTCTGGTGCTCGCTGGGCATGTCTCCTCTCTGCTCCTGGCCTTGTCTTTTGCCATGCTCCGTTTTGCCTATCTTTGCTGGGTCTCCTGTCCTGTCTCTTTCTCTGTCCATGTCACTTGGGTAAGTATTTCTACTGTGATACGTTCTGTACATGCCTGTGCTGGATGGGGGCCTATATGCATGTGGACGTGAAAAGGCGTGCCGATGAGGACCCATGTGCTTTGAGGTATGGCTGGTGGCAAGAGGAGGGCCGTTCTTTGACTCTGTGCCTGAATGACAGATTACTCAGACTTGAGAAGGCAGGACAATTATTGCAAGATCTGGATCGCTTTCAGGAATTACTCCCTTGTTGTGTACCCATTGCTGCTGCAAATGCAAACAATAAAGAAAGGGACCACAGTGAGATATGATAATGCAGCAAAATGAACACCGTGCAAAATTTCTTCAATATGTATATATTAGAACTTTTGAATCATATTCTATAATAGTTCCACAAAAAAGTACAATTGTTTGAAATAACAGCGCACAATATATAATCAACATATGTAACATTTCAGTGTGAAAAGTCCTTATTGCAGAGTTCCAGAAAGACTCCAAGCAGCCAATGCTCTATTCCAGTGTGTCAGTGGGTTTCCTTGATCTTCATTGCCAATTTGAAATTGACTGGACAGTTGTCATGCCAGGGATGAAGTGTTTTTGAACTGTTACGTTTATTTATTGAAGGCTTTGGTTCCATTTAAGCGGTCCTGACGAAGATTAGGGAAACCCACTGATATTCTGGAATTGCTGGCAACCTAGAGTCTTCTTTGGAACTTTGCAATAAGGACTTTTTGCACTGAAGTGTTACATATATTGATTGTTGGTCATATGTTGTGTGCTGTTATTCCAAACAATTGTACTTCTTGTTGGGACTATTATAGGATTTGATTCAAAAGTTCTAATACATATTTTGAAGAATTTTTGCACAGTGTTCATTTTGCTGCAAATGCAAAGGCATTCACAGCGGCAATGGAACAACCATATTTTTTATATCCTCTTTCACCCACTGTTGCACCCACCCCTGTGTTGCCAGAGGGCATTTGGCAGATTTTTAAAGAAATCAGTATTAGCTGGATTGCTATAGTGTAATGATGCTATACCTATACAGCTACTATTTATTTACTTTGGAGAGTCCACCTGTGGTGTGTATGGGGGGGGGGATGTTGCCATGTGGGTTAAAGAATCCTCACCTTTCTGTTGACACGGTACAAAAACCCATCTTAACTACAATCTTTGTGGAATGGTCATACCAAAGCTTGTTTTGGAAAGAATGGAGCAAAGCAGGAGAAACCAATGAAGTGAATAACTGGAGGACAATGTCAGGTGGATGCTTTGGAATAAACTGCTGCAGTTTGAGACCCAAATGCAGCAAAACTCCTACAGGGAAGCCATTCTGGTAGAACACTAATTGCCTCTTGATTCATCTGACTCCTGTTGAATCGTTGCTGCAGTACAACAGGTGGGCTGCCTACCATGATGGCACTGCAGCTCACCTGATAGTAGCTTGTAAGGACATATGAGCAGGCCTTCAAGATCCAACCAAATCTAGTCTATCTAGTTCAGCATCCTGTTTCACACAGTGGCCAACCAGATGCCCCTTGTTTGTGGGTCTTTCCTCTGGCAAGCTGTCAGTGGCGCAGTAAGGCATCTTGGTCCTGCTGCTGAGGTCCCTGGCTCAAGACCCCTGGCAAACGTGCAGTCCAGGGGCTTGAATGTCAGATGTGGCTTTAAGCTCAAAATCAAATTCTACCATAGACCTACTGGATGACTATGAGCAAATTGCTTAGGTCTTAGGTTCTGTTTCCTATCTGTAAAATGGTCCAAAAGTAAATTTAGTTAACAAGGTTGCTGTGAGAATGAATGTTCCTCACAGTTTTTGCCTTTTAGGAGTGCCTGATGATCCTTGGTACCTATAGTTTGGTACCTGCTACTCTGAAGTGGAGAGGGAAGGTGGCTGCATGGTATACCCCAAGCTTGTCCAATCTTTGAAGCTACGAAGGGTCAGTAATTAGATGGGAGACCACCAAGGAAGACTCTTTAGAGGAAGACAATGGCAAACCACCTCTGCTTCTCACTTGCCTTGAAGACCCCTTGCTGGGGCTGCCATAAATCAGTTGCGACTTGACGGCACTTATGTACAGACATTTCTCTGCTGCTCCAGTAGAACAGTTCTGCAGTACAGACACCAATGAGAAGCTGGGCCCAGACAATACTTTTTTTCATGGTTTTGAAGATGATTCTGAAAGAGAGCTTGCTCCTTGTGGTATGTAGACTTCCTGCTGTCACCCCTGATCAAACAGGTTTTGCAGGATTTTGTAGTATTTAAAAACCCTGCAAAACCTGCTTAACCAGAGACAATAGTATGACAAAGAAATGTGTGTACAGTGATACCTCTATCATACCACTTTCAACACTCTTAAAAAACTATTGCCTGTTTCCAACCTCAGGATCTTTTAAGGTGTCATTGTGGCCTTAGGGAATCAGGAGATAGGATGCCAAGTTGTACCTCTGGCTTAGAAGAGCCTATTCTTTCCTTTGTCTTGTTCTCTGTTTCCTTTCAAATACAACCAGTGAGCTCATTAGGTCATGGGCTGTTAACATATACATGTGTAGTGCCTTGTGGGATCACCATACTGGATGATGATAAAGGCTGTGAAGTTCCGATCAAACCAAATAACCAATCAGGGAGAATGTGGGCTATAAATGCGGCTCCCCTGGCCTTGGTTAAAGATTCAGTAATGTGATGGCCAACCACTTTGACAAGATTAGAATTAGGCATTCTGTTTGAGTGCTACCTCCACAGCCCTTGTAGGTATTCTGTGGCAGCTGAACCCCCTTTCCTATACTAAACCTTTGGCTCACTATCACTCAGCCATCTGGGTAGTGTAGATTTTTTTGGCAATCAACACTGGAAAAATACAGTTTTGTGCAGAAAATAGCTTATTTTTTTTCCACTGACAAATCTTTCTTCTACTTCACTTTTTAATTGGTTTGCTTCAATCTTTCCTCATTTTCAGCTGTCGAAAACAGAAACCCTGTGCCCGAAAATAAAACTCATAGGTAAAACCTGAAACAATCAGTTCTCTCAAAAAGAAGTGGGCAGACTCCCCAAAATGATGTTAAGAATCAAAATGAGAGGTATCAATTGAGTCTTACTTTTGCAAAAAGAACTTGGGCAGATCCTCTGACAGAAGCCAGTGCTTCTAATTACAACTCTCCTTTCCTGTTCCTAGTTGTGGCCATGACCTCATCATTGGAAAGGGGGCAACATTCCTTTTGGGCTTCATTGCTTATTGCTAAGTGCAGGTCTTTCTGTTTGCCAGATACACCACTCTTCCCAGCAGGAAAGCCCTGAAGAACTCACGACTGGTTAGCCAGAAAGATGACGTCCATGTGTGTATCTTGTGTTTACGGGCCATCATGAACTATCAGGTAAAAACAAATGCATTTCCTGCTTTTCTCTCATTGGGATGCCTCTGCCTTTATTCAAATGAACATACAGGGTTAGATCCTAACGTTTTCTGCGGGTGCAAGGACTTTTGAGAGTCCAGTTTGAGAGCCAATTTGGTGTAGTGGTTAAGTGTGCGGACTCTAATCTGGGAGAACCGGGTTTGATTCCCCACTCCTCCACTTGCACCTGCTGATGTGACCTTGGGTCAGTCACAAGCTCTGGCACAGCTGTCCTTGAAAAAGAGCAGTTTGTGTCAGAGTTCTCTCAGCCCCACCCACCTCACAGGGTGTCTGTTGTGGGGAGGGGAAGGGAAAGGAGTTTGTAAGCCGCTCTGAGACTCCAAGTGAAGGGCGGGGTCTAAATCCAATCTCTTCTTCTTCTCTTCTCTTTGCCCATGGAGTGTGATTTTCACCCCTCCCACAGCAGCCTGAAAGGCTCCCCAATGTCCTGTTCCTGGGAGAAAGGGGAAGTGCTTATGCCTGCAGAAACGTTAGTCTGGAGCCAGGCTATGAAGCTGCCTTGTGCCTTTGGTTTAACTATTTCAGTGCTGTCTTTTCTGACTGGCAGCAGCCCTCCAGGGTCTCAGGCACAAAAGAGACTTTCCCAGCATTGTCCACCTGAGATATTTTAACTGGAGGCACTAGGAGCTGAACTCAGGATTTCTTCATGAAAGCATATACTCTCCCTCTCAGAGATAGCCCCTCTTTAGTACAGAGTGATTTAAAAGGTATGTATACATGTAGTCAAATGTATAGTCTGGCCTACACTAACAAATGGAGATATGCAGATGACACACCACATTACTGGCAGAAAATAGTGAATACTTGAAACAACTACTGCTGAAGGCTGAAGTAGGAAGTGCCAAAGCAGGATTACAGCTGAACATCAAGAAGTCAACAGTAATGACTGCTGGGGAAGTATACAACTTTAGGGTTGATGATGAAGACATTTGAAATTGTTCAAGATTTTCCATTCCATGGCTCCACGATCAACCAAAAGGGAGACTGCAAGCAAGAAATCAGGAGGAGACTGAGATCGGGGAGAACAGCCATAAAGGAGCTAGAAAAGATTCTTAAGTGTGAGGATGTGTCACTGGCAACCAAGGTCAAGTTTATTCATGCCATTGTATCCCCCATTACTATGTATGGGTATGAAAGCTGGACAATGAAGAAAGCTGAAAGGAAGAAAGTAGATTCTTTGGGAATGTAGTGTTGGAGGAGAGTTTTATGGATACTATGAACTACCAAAACTAAATAAGTGGGTTCTAGATCAAATCAAGCCTAGAAGCTGAAATGACAAAACTGAGGCTATTGTACTGTGATCACATTGTGAGAAGACAGGAGTCACTAGAAAAGAGGAAGACCCAACATGAGATGGATTGACTCAAGAAAGGGAGCCACGAGGGCCCTCAGTTTGCAAGACCTGAGCAAGGCTGTTAATGATAGGATGTTTTGGAGGTCATTCATTCACAGGGTCGCCGTAAGTTGGAAGCGACTTGACAGAACAAACGCACACACTGACCATGGTGATAAAAATATGTCAGTGCTTCCTCACCTATGGTGCATCACAAGGCTTCATGAAATGATTATCCAACAGCAGAACAAGTTTCTAGTCTTTATAGTTGCAAAGGAAAAAATTTAAGGGTAATGGCTTGATGTCTCCTTCTTTTGGAATTGGAATGTAAATTGAGCATTTCCAGTCTGTGTGCCATTGTTTTGTTTTCCATATTTGTTGGCATATTCTTGTTAAGATTTTGATGGACTCCATTTCTGTGGCTTGGAATAGCTCTACTGATATCCCATCTACTCCTGGGGATTTGTTTCTCCCAATTGCTCTCGGTGCAGCTTTCACTTCACTTTCTAAAACTGTAGGTTCTTCTTCAAAAGATTCTTCTTGAAAGGAGTCTGTCATTGTTCCATCTCTTCTGTATAGTTTTTCAGTGTATTGTTCCCATCTTTTCTTTATTTTGTCCTGTTCATGTATTTCTGTGTTGATCTTTCAGCATGCCTAACTGTGCTTTAAATTTCCCTTTGATTTCTTGGCTTTTGTGGAAGAGATCTCTTGTTTTTCCTTTCTTGTTGTTCTCTTCTATTTCTTTACATTGGTTGTTATCAGGGGTCATTTACTGTGGGAGCGCACAGGAGCGGAGCTCCGGCAGTAAGGAGCTCAGGGGGCAGGCACATGCAACAAGCCCCGCCCCCTGCTCCCAGCAGCACTCAGTTGGGCCATGAGGAGCAAGAAGCAGCCAGGTAAGTTGCAGAGCCCCTCCCCTGGCCCGCCTTCAGGTACAAACTGTCCCTCCTCTGTGCATGTTCCCCCCCCAGCTAGCAATCCAAAACAGTTCAGTGGAGCCTGAGTGGTGGGTGTTACCTTCTGACACACTTCCGGTGATGTCAAGGGGTGTGGTGTATGCAAATAAGTTTTATGCTAATATTTTATGTTAATGAGCTCCTGCACCTCTTTTTCTACGAAATGACCCCTGGTTATTATAATAGTTCTCTTTGTCTTTACATGCTAGTCACTGTAACCCTGCATTTACACTTCTGATTCTATTTCTGTCACTTTTTACTTTTGCTTCTTGTCTGTCTTTAGCAATTTAATAGTTTCATTATTCATCCATTGAAGTTTTTCATTTCTTTTGGCTACAGAAATAGTCTTTGCATGTGTACTGCATATATATAATTAAGCATTGGATTAGACCCAGACTAAATTTTCCAGTAGCAGAATGGAACTTTCCTGCTTCCCCCTTCCCACTTCAGCTCACAAATCTCTGCAAGGTGCTGCTCCTGGATGATAAGGGACCCTCAGAAATGATGTAAGTGGGGCTGCAGTGGAGAGGGGGAATTGGTGAAAATGGTCATTTAGTCTGTATCCAACCTATTATTTTTGAAAACTTTAATATATTTATGTGGTGTTTGTATTGAACCATTTCTCCACATTCTTCCTTCCTTTCTGTAATAATTTCCTGATATTTCTTTATTGCATCTTATGTAATTTTATAATCTGTGTTAAGAACCTATTAGTGTATAACTATCCTACGTTTTGTCTGAAAATAATCTCAACTATATTAATCTTGTTTTTCCCCCCTCCATAAACTGTGCAATTGTAACTATGTGATACATAAGGATCCGTATTGGGGCTGCCAGATCAATTGCCATGAAGGTTTCACTGCTACTCGTAACACTATTGTATAGTCCTTTTCCATTCTGCATTTCAGTACGGATTCAATTTGGTCATGTCACATCCCCATGCTGTTAATGAGATTGCCCTCAGCTTGAACAATAAAAACCCCAGGTAAGGAACCTGTATGCTCAAGTATCTCTCTGTGGAAATGTGCAATTTGTCTCCTCCATGGGTGTTCTAGTGAATGTATTGCTTCACAATTCTTACAAAGCCATCCTAACCAGTGTTAAAACCTTTTAAGTCCATTAAAATCAATGAGCTTAAAAGGCTGTAATTTTTTCAAGGGCAGAATTGTTAAAGGATTTTTGCACATTATAACCCTAAACCAGTTTCAGAATTGTTTATACATAAGAAATTCTCAGAATTTTAGGTCTAACCAGGAACTAGGAATTGCTATCCAAAAACTGTCAACAGCATCAACAGAACTGAAATCCCCCTGCAAAGGGTTACCAGATGTCCTCTTTTTAGAGGACATGTCCTCTTTTTTTTGGTGTCCATCCTCTTTTGGGCTCTTTTTAAAAAAACTGATGAAAATGTCCTCTTTTTTGGTTGGAAATTCCTTGTTAGAAGCAATTATCACAGCTTAAATAGTACGGGTATTTAAAATGAGATTTGTCATAGTGATCACCTGTTTGAAGTAGTCATTTGGGAAATATGTCTTCTTTTTTGCTTTTCAGAATATGGTAACCCTACCATACAGGAATGACTGGGAAGACCATTTTCCTCCCTTGTATTTTCTTTGGCCAATTTCCCTCTGTCCTTTGTTTCTTTTACAGCATTTCTCTCTAGTCCTCCCTCATTTTAATTAAAAATGGGACCTCAGTATAATAATACCATAAACATAAATCAATTACAGTGCAGTTTAAACATTTATGCCGGAATTTGGAGCAGAATGTGTCACAGATCTTGTAAAATAGTTTGCCATCTTTACAGACTGCTGTCCCTCTGTGAGGCCCTACAACCTTTTAAAAAGCTGCGCCTCTCCTGAAAGCCATTGGTGAGGAACCGTTTCTCATGTGTTTTAGGGAGACTCACAATATGAGGGCAGCAACAGAAAATGCTTGTAACTGAGCCACACCAGCAACTGTCTGGAATTGCACAGCAGAAATGCACTTCTGGGCCTTGCTTAGCCTTAGCCATCAGCAGCATGGGCCCTGCGTCTGTGGGGGCGTGGCTTGGACCCCAGATGGCAGTTGCATGGGCATAAGAGGGGACAGTTATACCTTGCTTGGGGTGACAAAATGCCTTGAACTGGCCCTCAACAGCCAACTGCATGCTGGTACAAAAGTGAATGGAGAGAACCTAGGGGTGTAGGGACTGGTGTCTTTAATACACAATTGCTGCAAAAACAGGCATCGTTTTTAATGGCAATGTAATATGGTTTGGGGGGGAAAGGATAACTACAGTCTCGTCTTAAATGTGGAGAAGCCACAGAAGAAACTTGATCTTTCAAATAGAGCCAGCCTTGTCACAAAATTTGATAACATCCCCATAAGGCACAACTGGAAACATCGTCGGGGGGGGGAAACCATATGGTTTTCCCCCTGACGATCTGGGCCACGCCCCCAATGTGAGTGACGTACCACGTCACTTCCTGTGACGTGCTGGTGGCGCTCGTGCCCTGGAGGAGCTCCCGGAGCCCAGCAAGGCTCCCCCGCTGCCAAGGGTAAGTACACTTGGCAACCCTAAAACACTGCCACTTGACATCGTTTCCTACCATGCAGAGAGAGATCCTTTCTAATTGAATATACTGGCTTTTGTATGTGCCTCTACTGAGATTGGGTCCCACTATAACCTATTGGTTTTGAAAAAGAATTACTCGAAACGCGGCAGCTTGCATCCAGATTACACGTCTCTATGGCTTATGGAATTCTAGAATGTTTGGATTATCCAGGAACTATATGAGTCCACTCCATGATGAATGCATGTCAAGCTGGACTCTGATATCACAATACAACTGGAGTGAGACACATTGAAATTTTTGGGACTTTATTTTTCTTTCTGTATATTTGTTGTTTCTTGCAAGAACACCTTGGCCTTATATAGTTATATTTCTGAATTACTGAATTTGTCAATCAATATTATTTATATACATATATTTTATTTATCTTCAGCCAGTGGTTTTTTGTGCTTTGTTCCTATCCTTGTATGCTGGTTCCCCTTCTTTTTTGGTTTTCTATCATTTCCTACCATGCAGAGAGAGATCTTGCGTCCTACTCAGTGTTCCCTCTAAGTTGCGCTAGTGTGAGCTAGCTCACAGTTTTGTAGCCTCTGGCTCACAGATTTTTCTCTTAGCTCAGGAAGGATGGCTCCAGAGCAAACTAATTTATGCAGTAGCCAAATTGCTCGCTCACAACTTTAATGCCAGTAGCTCACAAAGTAGAATTTTTGCTCACAAGACTCCACAGCTTAGAGGGACCATTGGTCCTACTGTTGCCTCTAGACAAAACAGAATTTCCCGTTTTTTGAAACGATACAGAAATATGCAGAATCTGTTTAGCAGAGGTGAAAGCGGCATCAGTGCACAATCCGACTAGCAGGAATCCTTCTTTCAAACTGCCTTCATATCTCTGGGAGGGAAAAAACTATGGCCTGTTTCCAGTGAACAAACCCAGCTTTAAATACTGAAATTTGTAGAGCAGATGTGCTCTTGGACAATTTCCTCTTGTTTCCTAATATTGTTTGGCCCAACTGAATACAGCTAGACATATCAGTTGAGCCACAGTGCTGATATGACATGCATGGATCATCTATAACGTCCAAGACTCTCATTACAACAGGGCCACCTTATATCTTGTGCTGGCATTTATTTCTAACACTTTATGCCAAATGATGAATGGATGTGTACGTGTAAGAAAATAATACCAAATTAGTGAGTTTTCCCCATGAGGGTCTTTCAGTATGTTTTGTTTATAAAGTTCATTTTGGCTACCTCTCCACAGTGAACATTCACTGTGGTCCAAATTACATGTTACATCTACCATCTGATTACTATGGGGACTTGCAGCCATAGGATACCCACACATTGATTGGGTTAATATGTGTTCTAGTCGAGAAAAAGAGATTGAGTTTCTAGACACTCTAAATGACTGCCATGGAGCAGATGGTCACGGAACCTACCAGGGGAGAGGCGATCCTTGATTTGGTCCTAAGTAACACTCAAGACCTGGTGAGAGATGTAAAAGTGATCGCACCGCTTGGGAACAGTGATCATAATGTTGTTAGGTTCAACATTTGTATAAATAGGGAATTGGCCAAAAAGACTCACACAACCACTTTTAACTTTAAAAGGGGTAACTTCTCTAATATGGGGGGACATGTGGGAAGGAAACTGAAAGGAAAAGTAGAAAGGGTCAAAACCATTGGGGAAGCTTGGAAACTATTTAAAACTACGATCCTAGAAGCTCAAAAAAAATATATTCCACAGGTTAGGAAAGGCACAAATAGGTATAGGAAAAAGCCTGCATGGTTAACAAACAAAGTAATGGAAGCTGTAAAAGGTAAAAAGGATTCCTTTAAGCGGTGGAAAGCTAGTCACAGTGAGGCTGATAAAACAGAACACAGGCTATGGCAAATAAAATGCAAGTCTGTGGTCAGGCAGGCAAAAAGGGAATATGAGGAGCATATAGCAAAAAATGTAAAGACCAACAATAAAACTTTCTTCAAATACATTAGAAACAGGAAACCAGCCAGGGAGGCAGTGGGGCCCTTGGACGACCAAGGGGTAAAAGGAGTATTGAAGGATGATAGGGAAATGGCTGAGAAGCTAAATGCATTTTTTGCCTCCGTCTTCACTGTGGAAGATGAGAAGTGCTTGCCCACTCCAGAACCACTGATTTCAGGAGGGGTGTTGGAAGACCTGAGTCAGATTGAGGTGATGAGAGAGGAGGTCCTAAAACTGATAGACAACTTAAAAACTGAAAAATCACCAGGCCCAGATGGCATACATCCGAGAGTTCTGAAAGAACTCAAATGTGAACTTGTAGATCTCCTGACAAAGATATGTAATCTTTCCTTAAAATCTGCCTCCATTCCTGAGGATTGGAAGGTAGCTAATGTCACTCCCATCTTTAAAAAGGGTTCCAGAGGAGATCCGGGAAATTACAGGCCTGTCAGTCTGACGTCGATACCGGGTAAATTGGTGGAAACCATTATTAAGGAAAGAATTAGTAGGCACATAGATGAACAAAACCTATTGAGGCAGACTCAACATGGGTTCTGTAAGGGAAGATCTTGTCTCACTAACCTGTTAGTGTTCTTTGAGGGGGTGAACAAACATGTGGACAAGGGGGATCCAATAGATATTATTTACCTTGACTTCCAGAAAGCTTTTGATAAAGTTCCTCATCAAAGGCTCCTAAGTAAGCTCAAAAATCATGGGATAGAAGGACAAGTCCTTTTATGGATCAAAAACTGGCTAGTTCATAGAAAACAGAGAGTGAGTGTAGGTGGGCAATTTTCTCAGTGGAGGGTGGTAAGCAGTGGGGTACCGCAGGGATCAGTACTTGGTCCACTGCTTTTTAACTTGTTCATTAATGATTTGGAGATGGGAGTAAGCAGTGAAGTGGCTAAATTTGCGGATGATACAAAGTTGTTCAGGGTGGTGAAAACCAGTGAGGATTGTGAGGCACTCCAAAGGGATCTGTCAAAGTTGGGCGAGTGGGCGTCAACATGGCAAATGGGGTTCAATGTGGCCAAGTGCAAGGTGATGCACATTGGAGCCAAAAATCCTAACTATAAATACACGTTGATGGGGTCTGAACTGGCAGAGACTGATCAAGAGAGAGATCTTGGAGTTGTAGTGGATAACTCACTGAAAATGTCGAGACAGTGTGTGACTGCAATAAAGAAGGCCAATGCTATGCTGGGGATTATTAGGAAGGGTATTGTAAACAGATCAGCCAATATCATAATGCCGCTATATAAATCAATGGTGCGACCTCATTTGGAATACTGTGTGCAGTTCTGGTCACCACACCTTAAAAAGGATATTATAGCTTTGGAAAAAGTGCAGAAAAGGGCAACTCGAATGATAAAAGGGTTGGAACACTTTCCCTATGAGGAACGGTTAAGGCGCTTAGGGCTCTTTAGCTTGGAGAAATGACGACTGAGGGGTGACATGATTGAGGTTTATAAGATTATGCATGGGAAAGAGCAGGTAAAGAAAGAGGTACTTTTCTCCCTTTCTCACAATACAAGAACTCGTGGGCACTCAATGAAATTGCTGAGCGGTCAGGTTAGAACGGATAAAAGGAAGTACTTCTTCACCCAAAGAGTGATTAACACATGGAATTCACTGCCACAGGAAGTGGTGGCAGCTACAAGCATGGACGGCTTCAAAAGGGAATTAGATAAGCATATGGAGCAGAGGTCCATCCGTGGCTATTAGCCACAAGGTATAGAAAGGGGGTCTGGGGCAAGTGATGCTCTGTCTTCTTGGTTCTTGGGGGGGTCAACAGTGGGAGGGCTTCTAATGTCCTGGCCCCACTGCTGGACGTCCTGATGGCACTGGTATTTCTGGCCACTGTGTGATACAGAGTGTTGGACTAGATGGGCCTTTGGCCTGATCCAACATTGGCGTCTCTTATGTTCTTATGTTCTTATGATAGCTGTGAGTTCGTCATGGAAACTCAATTTAAAAGCACTGTAGGGGCCCAATTCAGATCAGGAGAGCAGAGTGGGTAGAGAAATGGGTCTCGCCCCAACCTCTTGCTGTTTTTCCAACCCAAATTTCTTATGTTCTTATGATAGCTGTGAGTTCGTCATGGAAACTCAATTTAAAAGCACTGTAGGGGCCCAATTCAGATCAGGAGAGCAGAGTGGGTAGAGAAATGGGTCTCGCCCCAACCTCTTGCTGTTTTTCCAACCCAAATTGGCCCCGGGGGATGTTATTTCTCCTGCCAGAGGGTTGCATATGCACTGAATTAAATTTCCCCACTCTGAATTCAGCTGCCACAGGGAACTTGCAGCTGGTGTCCTGCTGCAAAGTCTCTGTGATGGTCACCTCATAAAGATAATGTATAGTTTGTCCACCTGTAGTTCTTGCCTATGCTGTGAATACAGAGGTATTTATAGTGGCAACAAAGTATCCGCAAAGAAGTTTTGACTCAGCCCCCACATGGACATTTCCCCACTTTTCTATGCTTTTTTTAAAAATGGGCAAGTGCCAGATCACTATGTTATGATAACGTTACAACATCATATTGCCGTGCTCTGCTATGTCTTCTGACTTCGTAGCTTTCTTTTTTAAAAAGGGAAATCTCTAGCCCATTTTATTGCTCTGATATAAAAACAAACCTTTCCCTTTAAATCTTTACAACAAAAAGGGCTAGCAACTTAAAAAAATAAAGCCGAGGGTTCAGAGGAACTAGTAGATCATGGTAATAGACTATTATTGTGCTACAGAGATCTAGCAGTTGCTGTTTTTTTAAAAAATGCTTCGGGAAAAGTCCTCCAATGGCAAGGAGAGGAATGGAACTCATGAGGGCTGAGGCAAGGAAAATGGTGCCAGTTTGGGCCATTCAAACATGCACACCTTCCTGTCCACATGATGTGCAAAGGCACTTTGGCTGCGATCTTTCCAAAAAGATTATATTTGGGAAAGACAGCAGGGGAAAGCAATTAGGAGATGACGTTGTATAGATTCTCCAAAAAAATCCACTCCTGTTTGGATGCTAAACAAGAGCAGATCATCTGTATTGAAGCAAGCTGTGTTAACTGCAGAACAGAATCTCTCTATAACCCAGGAAATTTTTTTGCTGCCTGCCTAGATGTCCTACTTTTGTGCCTTGTTATTGCCTCACCTCACTCTCAACAAATATTATTCTCAGTATTGGAAAGCTCAGTACACATTAGTAAATGCAAGAACACGAACATTGTCTTGCTGGATCAGACCAAAGGCCCATCTAATCTTGTATCAGTTTCCAAAATGGCCAGCCAGCTGCCTCTGAGTGTTCAGGAATAGGGCAAGAACTTTCCCCATCGTTTGTCTTTAGCTTCTGATACTTGGAGGTATACTGCCCTTGTCCATGGATGCTTCATTTTGCTTGTATGATTATATGCCTGTATAGCAGCTGCATCCTAGTGATGTTTTCTTCAACAGATGTAAAGTTTTGGAGCTTTGTTATAGGTGGCTTCTGTGTGGCAGGAAGAATAATAGGGTCTTTTTGCTTTTCCGCACAGAACAAAAGCCCTTGTGCTGGAATTGCTGGCCGCTGTCTGTTTGGTGCGGGGGGGCCATGAAATTATTTTGGCTGCCTTTGAGAACTTCAAGGAGGTGAGGGCTATCTTCCTGTGCCATCCTGTGTTATATTGGACAGAGGCTGGGAGGGAAGGCAGAGAAGAAGAGCAGAGATTGTGTATGGGATCAAGTGGGTAGAGGGAATCAATTGTAAAGGGAGATATATGGGTGGAATACTGTGCATAAGGCACATCTGGCTTAAGGTATTTTGCTGCCCCAAACAGCCTCCCATTGCAGGAGTAAGCTGAACTCCAACACTGCTAGCAGGGATAAAGATCTGGTCAGCCATAACAGGTGCATTCTTCTCCTGTTGTCTCCTCACACCACTGGCAGCCAAGAGAAAGCTGAATACCAGTGACCCTGCCACCCCCTCTGGAGCTTGCTTTGAACTTCAGCATGGTGGCATGGATCCAAGAGATGGCAATCCGCACAGGGTGAACCCTTTACCACCTCCCATACCTCTGACTGCAAGGTCCAACACGAGGCCCCACCAGTTAGGTTGCCAGGTCCCCTTGGCTTGCTGGCGGGGGGATTTGGGGGGCATTCCAGGGGTGGGCGGGATGTCACACAACATTCCTGTCATGATGACGTCACACAGAAGTGGCATCATCACACTGGGGACATCACATGGCGACGCTCTGCATTTTGGGCAAAACACAGGTGTTTGTGGGTCTTTTTGCCTAAAACCATAAAGTTTTGACCAAAAAGCAAAGCGTCGCCATGTGATGTCCCCAGTGTGATGTCATCATGTCGAGGATGTCGCCATGCGACTTCCCTGTTTGGGGGGTGGGGCTTTCCCGCGTGCAAAAGCCCAAAAAATCAGAGAAACCCCCGCCTGGACTGGGGGTCTGGCTACCAGCATCTCTGAGCTCATCGTGTCCCTAGACAGCAGCAGCATGGTCCGGGAGTTGACGACAGACAGACCCACAGCCATTGCCTCCTCCCATGCCGCTTGAGGCCAAGCAGAGCCCCTGCAGTGTGTTGGCGCTCTCTCTTGATTGTTGGGCCCTAAGCAGCCACTTGGGTTGCTTGGATGCGGAATCAGCCCTGGAGATAGGGAAGGAGTGACCTGACATGGACAGAGCCGCATCAGATCAGGAGTATGGGCAAAGGAATGAATGAAAGAGTGGGCAAGAGGAGAAAGTATGACTAGCTCCGTGGATAAGCACGTATGGAGATATAGGTCTGAAAATGTGGTGCATCAGGAACAGTCTGTGCATGGCTAGCCCGCAAGTACTGAAGCACTCTTGAGATTCTGGCATGTTCCTTTTCTTCCCAGGTTTGTAAAGAGCAGCACCGCTTTGAGAAATTAATGGAGTATTTCCGCAACGAGGACAGCAGCATTGACTTCATGGTAAGAAAGAAGGATTCATGTTGTGTAAGGGCAGGATTTTTCTGCATTTCCCTAAGTTTTGCTGATGTCAGCAGCTCCCACCGTTGCAATGATGGGAGGAGGAAGAAGGAAATCTTGTACCTAGGCATATGCCAGGCCTGTGCCTGCACTTCCCAGGAGCTGGTTAAGGCTAGCCTGAGAAGGGAAAGTATCACGATGCTTTAACACCATTTCTGGACAAAAGCTGCCCCCACAATGTTCTAGGAATCCCTAACGCTCTGTGGCAGGGGTCTCCAACATGGTACCCATGGGCGCCATGATGCCCACCTACTCCTTTCTGGGTGCCTGCCAAGTGTCTTTAGAAAGTGGATGTGGCCAGGTGGGGCCTTTGCCCAGCAAGTCTTCTGATTGGTTGTTGGAGATTTGAACATAAGAACATAAGAGATTCTAGCTACCTATATTCCAGTGGGACTTAAGCAACTTGTCTGCATGCAGAATTGCAGCCCTGGTTCCCCTCCAGCCCTCTCAGACGTTTCTGACTGAAGGGTCATCATATATTTTGGAGGTGTTCTGCCTTCTCCTGTTGTCTCCACAGCCCTGGACCTTCTTCCGACATCTTCATCCCTTCCTCCACCAACAAATGGAAAGAAAATGGTGCTTGTTTGTTATTTCCCCATACCATAAAGGTTTTGTTTTTTTAAAAAAACTGCCCTGCTTCAGAGGAAAGGGTAGAAGAGGCCACAGGGCAAGGACTGACTAATATTGTGCACCATAATCCAAATTGCCCCTCTTTGTTTTGCAGGTGGCCTGTATGCAGTTCATCAACATTGTGGTGCATTCAGTAGAGGACATGAACTTCCGAGTTCATCTGCAATATGAATTCACCAAGCTAGGTTTGGAAGAATTCTTACAGGTAATCCCGTTCCCCAATGTGCACACTTATCTAGTATGGTTTATAAAAGTGAGAGAAAAGTGTCCCCAGAAATGGCAATAGATCCTAGAGACGAAATTGTTGGGATATAAATGATATGCCTTGCTAGGTCTCAGTCCAAAAACTCCATCTTGTAGTTCCCTCTTGACAGATGGCGCATTCCACTGATACTTGCCCAAGAAGTTTCTCTCTCTTTGCTCCCACATTTGGAATGGCCTTCGGGAAGAATTCCAAAAGGCAGCATCCTTCATGGCATGTTACTAGAAAATGTTTTACGTGCTAAAATGCAGTCTAGTCTGGAACATTACCAATGCAGTCTTGCAGTAGTTCTTCAATGAGAGTAAAAGATTATCTTTTGCTCTTTTTGAAGAACTACTGCAAGTTGAACAGTTTCCCCTGATGAAGCCTGTTGGCGAAATGCATAGGGAATTTTTGGAAATTTATCTGAGTAATAAAATATATATTTTACCTGATTTGCACCATTGGCCTTGGTCTTATTTTTAATTTCCAGTGACAAGTGTGGCTCTCTATTTTCCTGTTACTAGTGGATCCAGGTGTTTGGATCAGCCATATTAAGAAAAGGGGCTATTTTCCAAGCTAGGCTGAGTTGGAAGAAAGCCTTTTTTGCAACTCCTTTAACTTGTTTCTCCAGCAATAATATTGGGTCTAGTATAACTCAAGGCTCTTAACTGAGTCAGCAAAGGTCAGATGAACCCCATTGAAAGTGCTTGAAGACCTCTGCCTTCCTAACCAGCGTTACTTCTGTTTTCACAGGATTTAGTTTCAATTTATTCACTCTTAGCCATTTAATCACAGCAGCCAGGCAGCAATTTAGGACCTCTACTGCATTACCAGGCATTTTGGATAAGGCTATATATATATAGCTAATTTAGAGTCCAGTGAGACCTTTAAGACCAACAAAGGTTTATTCAGGGTATGAGCTTTCGTGTGCAAAGCACACTTTTTCAAATACTTTGGAATGGTAGGTGAGGTTCAAAAGTATAGGCAAGGACTTAACATATAACATGATGATGTTTAAGGTATGCAAAGTCAGAACTAAATAAGAAGCTAAGGTTATAAGGTCAACAGTTGGCCCCGGTCACACGGAAGGTTTTGGGCCCGGGAGAGGGACGGAGAGGGACGGATCGGTGGCACAGCAAACGGGCGCGATCTCACCGCAACATCTGGGAAGTGGCGTGCACCCATCCCCGATCTGGCCCTTCAGGCTGAAAACCCGCTGCAAAAAAGAACCACCCCTAGAGGTGGACTTACCAGAAAGGCCGCGGCAAGCGCAGCTGTGGGATCGCCGGCGCGTCCTTCTGCCGGCGCATCCGAGGCTCCTGGCCGAACTGCGCAGCTGGCTGCCTCAGTCTCCGGTTGGTGGCTTCCTCCTCGGCATCTAATCATGCCAGGGAGCAACAGTGCAGCGGCTCAGGGGATCTGTGTGATCCCGCCGCTGCGTGTTTCTTTTGGTACGGCTCTGATTAGCCGCACTTTGCCCGTGTTTTTTTCTGCCGTGTGGCAGGGACCAGTTGTAAAGCAATAAATATGTCAAAATAGCAGATAAATGTCTAAAGGTGTCTTTTCTAATTGTGGGAAGCAAACTGAGAATCTGCGTTCTTTCCTCTCAGGCATGGAGATCATTTTACAGCACTTTTTGAGGTAGATGCAGTGTCATGTCAGCAAAACATCCCAATATTCCTTGCATTACATTCAGTATTCTAATATACTATTCTGAAAAAAATACACTAAAATACAGAGGATTTACAGTTCTTCTTGTTGAAAATACATATGTGAGGACTGAATGAGTAAGAATATGTAATGAGATAAGAAACCAATATCCCTGTTGAGTCCTGGGGAGGTTTTCCCCCAAGTGTTGTAATAACTTGTGATTCAGCAGTTTCCCTTTCCATTCTGTTCCTGAAGTTCCTTTGTAATAAAACAGCTACTTTGAGGTCACCTATTGAATGCCCTGGAAGGTTGAAGTGTTCTCCTACAGGTTTCTCAGTCTGGTGATGTCAGATTTGTGTCCATTTATCCTCTGGCGTAGGGTTTGTCCTGTTTGTCCTTTGCAGAGAACCAACGGGCATTGTTGACATTTGATGGCATATACAATGTTAGAAGATGAGCAAGTGAATGAGCCTCTGATGGTGTAGTTGATATTGTTATCCAGGCTGACCACCTGGATATGTATGGCTGTGTATCATCTGCGTATTGATGACAGCCAACCCCCTATGATTTGTCCTAAGGGCTTTACATAGAGATTAAAAGGCATGGGGACTAGGATTGTGCCTTTTGGGGCCCCACAGGATAACTGGTATCCGATGGCAATTCTTAGGTCTAGTCCATGAGGAATGATTTGAACCAGTCTAACACACAACCCCTGATGCCTCCTTCTGTCTCTGGGCACCTCAACAAGATGGCATGGTTAAGTGTCAAAGGCAGTATATAAATCCAGTAAGAGCAACAAAGAGGCATGACCTTTCGTCTATATTTAGAAGGCAGTTAACTAAAGCCACCAGAGCAGTCTCCATCCCGTAGCCTGGTCTGAAACCAGTTTGAAAAGGGTCTAGGGCAGATGGAGTAGGTCTGCTACTGCTCTCTCAGTCACTTTGCCTATGGCTACATCATTTTTCTGTAGGATGTTTTTAGCAGTGAATGCGAAACCACCTCTGAGTGGTTAAGGGAAGGTGCCCTGAGTTAGTGATTGATTTATAATAGATACTAAGGATGTATATGATTTTAGAAGTCAAGATGGGCATGGATCCAGGGCACAAGCAGTGGTCTTTACTGATCCCAGGAGTTTGTCAACATCCATCATGGAAACTGGGTCAAAGTGATTCATAAAGAGAACACGCAGCGTATTAGGAAGCTCTTCCAGTGGACCTATGTTACATTGAGCATCTACATCAAAGTGTATTCTTGATGTTTTATCAGCAAAAAAACCTTTGCAAAAGTTGGCAAAAGACAGCTAATTGTCTGGTTCTGGTACAATGAATTCTCAGTTTTGAGAGTCAGCAGATACCATGTTACCTAAAACAATTGGGATGGTCATGAACTAGCCAATGCAATAGTAGCAGAGAAGTAACATTTTTAGCCGCTGTCACCACCACTTCATAGGTCTTACAGTGAGCTCTAGAACATGATCTGTCAGAATCAATACTTCTCTGCCAGTGCAGTTCTAGACATCTCTCAGCCCTTTTCAGGTAAACCAGGGGGCTGGGTTTCATCCCCAGACAAGGATGAAACCCAAGCAAGGAGAGGTTGCCAAGGGGTGACCTTATTGATAGTTTCAAGGAGCTTCATATTCCATGCTTCTTCTGCAACCTCAACAGAGCACGTATTTGGAATCTTAAAATCCCCTAGGGCATTCTGGAATCCAGTAGGATTCATGAGCCTCTGTGGACAGAACCTTTTAACTGGGCCTCCTCTTCTGCGGGGTGTTGGCACAACATTGACCTCAGTTTTGAATAGGTAGTGATCAGTTCAGAGTGAATCTCCTGCCCTGAAATCAAATCTGCTCTCAAAGATTTGGTGCAGATTTGAACCTGGGTCTCCCCACTCTGATAGTTTAATCCCTACACCACAGTGTCTCTAGCCTTAGTTCCAGCTGAAATGAAACATAATCCAAAATACAAATCTGGAGACAGGGTCTTACTCTCAAAATGCAGCTCACTGCCCATTAAAGGGAAAAAATATGGTAGAATAAAATAATACTGGAATGAGTCAGTAGCATGAAGCAGCACAAAATGTCATATTTCTGCTTTGTTACTTAGAACAGAGGAAGTGGCTGTGGATAAATGTTATAAGGAACATGGGAACTGAAGAGCCAATCAGAGAAAAATGTATCGTCTAGGAGAAAGAGATGGGAACTTCCTTCCAAAGAGGCTACTGTCAAGGGGCTCTTGTAATAGTGTGTTACATCTTCTTGAGGCATGATGCAGGGTGCTAGTTCAAGATCCTGCAAAGGACACATCTGCACTGTAGACTTCAAGAGTTTTAGTAGCAAGTTCCTCGTCCTAGGGAATGCTGGGAATTATAGTTCCATGAAGCCTAACCATCTCTAATGTAGACACTCAGCATCTCCACCAAACTACAGTTCCCAAGATGCTAGGAAGAAAGGGCAAATTGTGACCATTAAAGTCTGTATTGAAGACATGCCCGAAGGTATCTGAAGGGTATTATTCTTGGCTTTTGGTCACAGACCTGCTGAGTATGCTGACACTGCTTTTATTTTTCTCTGAAGCTGCTTCCCATACAACCAATTAAGTGCCACCAGAGGAACTGGGAATGTGGAAAATGTCCTGTGGGATGCACCTATGGGAGGCTCAGAACAATTGTGTTATACTTCTGTGGGAAGACTCCATGCTGTGACAGAAGAGTCTAAATGGCCCTTTGCCCTTAAAGATCTTTGAAGTTTGGCAGACTTCAGACCTCAGGTCACTTTATCCTATTACTAAATGTTCTTTCTCTCCGCAGAAGTTGAGACACACAGAAAGTGAAAAGCTGCAAGTGCAGATCCAGGCTTATCTGGACAATGTGTTTGATGTGGGTGGGTTACTGGAAGACGCCGAGACCAAGAATGTGGCACTCGAGAAAGTGGAAGAGTTGGAAGAGCACTTATCTCATGTAGGTGGCTAATCTGTCCTGTTTATTTGTGAACATAGTGAGGATAGAGCCTGACCGGATCAGATCAGGACAGTATCCAGACTAACCATCTGCTCTGGAACTGACATTCATTCCTTCACTCCCTTCCTCTGCCAAGCCACCGCATTCCATTGTCCCCACCAACGCTCCCTCTAAGCTGTGGAGTCTTGTGAGCAAAAGTGCTACTTTGTGAGCTACTGGCATTAAAGCTGTGAGCAAACAATTTTGCTACTGCATGAATTAGTTTGCTCTGGAGCCATCCTTCCTGAGCTAGGACAAAAATGTGTGAGCAGGAGGCTAAAAAAAAGTGAGCTGGCTCACACTAACTCAGCTTAGAGGAAACACTGGTCCCCACCCCCACCCGTGATCCTTAAACTGGATTTTGCATTTTATCTCCGCTTCTGTTAGCATGGTTCCAAACACCTTGCCAGTAAATTGATCTGCCTAATATTCCTCTTTTTTCCAACTAATCCTGTCATTTTCATCTCTCAAAATCTTTCTGAGCAACTTTGTATTTAGGTATGTGTTGGATTTGATAGCTCCATGGTCCCTCCTCCAGGTGGGACAAATTGCAGCTCATGGGGGCTGTTTTAGATCAGGGAAATGGTATGTGGGCAAGTAGAGGGTTAACACCCCCCTGCCACTTTCCCAAGTCAGGCCTCTGCATGGCTCATTTTTTTTCCAGGGAAAAACATCTAATAGGAATTCTGTTAACAGAACTCCCATTCCTCAGTCTTTAATTGAGGGATCACTTCTCTCTGGTCGGTTCCGGGAACCTCTGGGACCCAAATGGCAGCCTGGGAGGCTTGCAGAGCAGTCCTAAGCAGAGGTACACACCCATCTAAATTCATTCAAGTGTAACTCTGCTTAGCACAGTGTCAGGTGGATAGTCAGGTTGGTCTGCAGTAGAGGAGCAAGGACTGGGCCAGTAGCACCAGAAAAGACCAACGAGATTTCCAAGGTATAAGCTTCCACAAGTCAAGCTCCATGACAAAGGTATGTCACGAAGGAAAAATTGACTGTCAAAAGCTTATGACCTGAAAGTGGGAGAGAATACTATCAGAGTATTAAAGGACATTCCATTTGAAGTAAGACAACAGAGAAAGAAGTATAAAGAACTTGTGCTTTTTCTTCAGACAAATTCAGTTGGATATAAATGGTTATTTCCACTTTCAAGATTAAGGATAAAAAAGAAAAGATTGACTCTGTTCTGAAAGCTCAAGAATTCCTAAGGGTCCAGTTGGGAAGGCCAGAGGACGGTAAAAAAGAAGAGGACAGCAAGTCCAGTGGCGAGCTAGACTCGGGTTCTTCCGGAGAAGACTCTCTGTCAGAGCAAGGGGCAGCAGCCCCAAAAAGTCCTTATAAGTTACCAAAAAAAAAAAAAAAGCTTATGACCTGGAAATCTTGTTGGCCCTCAAGATGCTACTGGATTCACATCTTGCTCTGCTTAGGATGGCACAGCTAAGGCTATGCTGCATTATGCTAACTTCAGTGAGACACTGGGTTAGCGATATGGGTCAGCAGCAGCTGAATCCCTACCCACCACCCCAGTAGAGTCTGGTTTGGGTCTTGGTTTGGGGAACCGTTACACCTGGCCACTCCACGATGCTACACAAAGTGCTCCATGTCTTTCCATCTAGTGCAAAAGTAGGAATGAACTAGCCTGCAACCGCTGTTCTTCTTGTCTATTGGCTAAGAGTGCGGTTCTCAAGCTGCTCTTTAGGTGTGATCAGAGATATGGCAAGAGCCTGTAGTTCCCCGGGATTTTCTGGTCCTGGAAGTGAGTGGCATTGGGGAAAGGGGGAAGGGGGTAGGGAGTAAGAAATCTCCCCATCTGAATCAGTCTCATCCTCCACACCAGACTGGTTAGAACTTTTTAAACAACCACGCAAGATCCCGATTGTGTATTTTCCAGGTCACATCTCGTTTGATCCTAGGTCTCTCTTTGAGTACATGGTGTGCATGTTTTATAAAATATCTATACGTCCATAAGGGCCAGAAGCTGATTTGATTGAAGGAAAAAAAGATATGAGGTTTTGGACAGATATTTGTCTGGGTAAAATAATCAAAGGAGAAATGTCCTGACTGAAGGTTACACTCATCAGAGGCCCCTATTTTATTTCAGTTGACAGAAAAGCTGCTGGATCTGGAGAATGAGAACATCATGCGAGTGGCAGAGCTGGAGAAGCAGCTGCTACAACGGAAGAAGGAACTGGAGATTGTTAAGGTATGATGTGGGTAAGAAAAAAAAAGGATATGGGTCTTCTGCCCAAGCAGAGCTCCGACCTCTGATTTAAAGCAGTGGTTTTCTAGGGAATCCTAGAATCACACAGAAGCCTTTCAGAGGCTTCTCGGTGAAAAGATCAGTAATGGCAGTTATACTTCTCTGCAGTCTCTGCGGAGAAAAGGCTAGTATTGTCAGGGAGAAGGTGACACTAGACCTCTCTCTGTGGTTTAAAAGTATAAGCTACTGCAAGTGAAAAACTGGATCCTTTTATCCTCTAGCAGAACTCTCGTTGTCATGATCTAGCTGGAAAAACTTTTTTCTTTCTGTAAAACTTACAGTAATATGTAAGCATATATCTGGGATGTGGGGGGAGGAAGAAGAAAACTAATGGCAGACATGCTTCATTGCATGTGGGAAACTGCATGTTTCAGGGAGACAGCAAGCCTGGATTTACCTACCTTCTAGGGCCACTAGTGATCCTCTAGGGTAGCAGCCCATCAGGACGTTTCCCTGTAAATGAAATGGTCAGACTGCCCCCAAGTGGGAGCTGAGCAGTGCATGGTCTTGTGCCTTCATGCGTGTGTGTGCCCTGTGACAGGAGACCTATGAGAGTGCAAGCAACCAGGTGCACACGCTACGCAGAATCATCAAGGAGAAAGAGGAGGCTTTCCGGCATCACTATACCTCACATCCAACAGGGGGAGACCACCTGCCACTGCCACCACCTCCGGAGGTGGGGATCAACTTCAGCGACATCCCAGAGGACGACCTGCGCCTCCCCGTCCTGCCTCCTATGGGGGGGGCCCCTCCACCCCCACCTCCTCCACCCCCTCTTCCTCCACCCCCTCCTCCACTACCGGGTAAGTTTGTACCACAGTGCAAAGAAAACAGCACCTTTTTACACAGGTGAATTGTTGCAGTGCCTGATCCTCTGTTTCTTTCCATTCGTAGATAAGTGCCCGCCGGCCCCGCCACTTCCTGGCACATCACCTTCCATGGTGCTCACTATGGGGTTATCAGGTATACATCGTGTGCCATCCCCCTAACATCACCTCCGCTCTAGTCAGAGACTGTGGTAAAAGCCTCAAAAGGGTGATGCAGACCAGGGGTCTTCAGCCTTTTCAGATCAAGAACCAATTTTTAACCCTCAGTCAGCAAGCAGCATGGGACTTACTGAACTGCAGACACTTGACAGAAACTTCAGTAGAAACAGGAGGATCCAGGATTAAGACCTTACCCATGTAAAGTTCAAGACTATAGGTAGTAGACCAAGAGAGCTGATATAGGAAACATAAGCAGAGCACTAGGAGGTATATTGTATTGAGGAACAAGCCAAGAGTCAGAGTCATGAGGGCTCTTCTCTACTTGTGAGTGATCCATATATCTATGGAGAGAGGCAGGAACCATAGCGTCCTTGCTTTCTATGCATGCTATGTGCCCTGAGGATTGTGACCCATGGGTTGAAGACCACTTATGTAGACAATGCAGTATGGCTTCCACAATCCTTCCAGGGCACAGAAAAAACACATAATGTAGCATTGTATACAAGTTCAACTTTTAATCTTTTAAGGCCCCGGCCACACGGGAGGAGAAAGCACGGCTGAAGTGCGGCTTTTTAGAGCCGCACCAAAAGAGACACACGGTGGCAGGATCACATAGATCCCCCTGAGCCACCGTGCAGTTGCTCCCCGGCTCGATCAGATGCCAGGGGGAAGCCACTGAAGGGAGAGCAAGGCAGCCTAACTGCGCATATGTGCGCATGCGCAGTTTGGCCGGAAGCCTGGATTGCTCCTGAAGACGGGCGCTCCGGCGATCCGACGGCCACGCTTGCTGCGGCGTTGCAGGTAAGTCCTGCTCTTTAGCAGGTTCTTTTTTCATCCGCATTACTGGCCTGAAGGGATGGATCGGAGACGGGTGCATGCCGATTCCCAGATGTTGCGGGGTGCTCGCGCCCGTTTGCTGCGCCCCCGATCCGTCCCTCTTCCGGGCCAAAACCTCCTGTGTGACCGGGGCCTATATAAAGTTTCTAGGACTTATGGGCACAAAAATGTTTTTGTAAGTGTGTGCACAATGCCTACTGAAATCTCAGAAGTCAGAGGGTAGCTGAATACATTTCCATTAGTTGGAGAGTGGGGCATCAAAGCGTGGCATAGATCCCCTCTCCCATGACATAAGAACATAAGAGAAGCCATGTTGGATCAGGCCAATGGTCCATCCAGTCCAGCACTCTATATCACACAGTGACCAAAACTCAGGTGCCATCAGGAGGTCCACCAGCAGGGCCAGAACTCCAAAAGCCCTCTCACAGTTGTCCCCCAAGCACCAAGAATACAGAACATCACTGCCCCAGACTGAGTGTTTCATCTATACATCATGGCTAATAGCCACTGATGGACCTCTGCTCCATATGTTTATCCAGTTCCCTCTTGAAGCTGTTTCTGCTTGTAGCCACCACCACTTCCTGTGGCAGTGAATTCCACATATTAATTACTCTTTACAAGACTTAATTATTAATTTATAAGGTAATTACTAATTTACAAGTAAATCCAGAGAAAATTAGGAAAAATGATAAAAACACAAAATAAATAATGACAAGTTATTAACTTATTTAGCAATGTGTGTAATTCACACAAAGCTAGTTCTTACTTAGTGTGGGATTGTTAGCATGGATTTTATCAGGCTAATGGTTTTAGGGGGGCTATTGATGTGTGTTTTCGGTACTTAAGACGTTACCAGCTTTGTTTACTGATTTTATCCTTACTCCTGTTCTGCACAAAACAAAAGAGTGGGGGGGGGGGCGGTGTCTGCACTCAGTGGGCTTGCATGGTCTTGGTGACTACCCCCAAAGTTCCTTGATGGCTGCCTTTGAGAAATCATGGCATGTTTCCAAGGGGGAAACAAAACCAAACAGAAAACTGTCACAGGATTCATTCCCAAACCTTTTTTGAACCGAATTAAGGTGCAGCTTGGCCTCTCCCACACCTGCAGAATCAAATAAAAAAATTATGTACTCTCTTCTCTATGCCTCAAGCAATCCGGATTAAGAAGCCCATCAAGACCAAATTCCGATTGCCAGTCTTTAACTGGACAGCATTGAAACCCAACCAGATCAGTGGCACAGTCTTCAGTGAACTGGATGATGAGAAAATCTTAGAGGTGAGGGAAAAGGCTAAGGCAATACCAAGACTCATGTCTGCATTGTTTCTAGTCTGCTGTTCTGTAATTCATATTTGTTGTTTCAGTACCTATATTGCATTACACTTGTGGCAGCAAATCCTCTGGCATTGATTGCCTAAGTTGGAATAATGGCTTGGAATATTAAGTTGCTCAGGTAACTAAGGAAGTAGAAACAGCAATGGATAGGGAGCCCAGAAGGAGACTAAAGGAGGGGTGCAGAATACAAAGTTGACTGAGAAAGAGGAATGGGAAAGAAGGGCGGGTAGAGAATGAGGCTTGAGGAAAAGGGCAGAGAATGTAGGAGCCAAGAAGTGCTAGGGAAGCTGATTAAGATATGAGGTGGCTAAAAAAAAGTTCTGCCAAGTAGGCAATGACCTGAAACATATAGATCTCAGGAAAGCAATGGGGGTAAAGACACAGGGTTGTATCCAGCAGTTGCTCTCCAATGACAACTGTCGGTCTTTCCACCAATGGAAGAGGAGGATAATTTTCATTGACCCCTGCTCAGCAGACCTCATTATCATGTCCAGCACTTTTCATGGAGGGTCTCCAGAACCTGGGGAGCAGTGTTTTCAGCAGTACAGTGGAGGTCCACTCACAGTTGGTTGCTTACAACCTATGGAGCTGAAGAAGAGGGAACCATGGAAAAAGTAAGAGTCTGGCAAAAGTATGTGCAAGGTCTAGGGACAGGAAGACTTGTGTGTTATTAATTACTTATGCTAAAGAACTTTCAGTTCAGACATTTTTAGCATAAAAGGGGGTGGGGATATTTCTGGAACGCTCCTGGAGAGGTTACTTACCTTTTGTGGCGTTTTTATGACAGTTCCCAGCCCCAAAGGCCCAATATATTAGCATAGTTTTGCTTAAAACCTTTATTTCATCTCTTACTCAAACAAAAACTTGCCCTTGTAACATAACCAATAAGATCTGGCCATGTGCTGATGTCACTGAGGGCAAATAAAGCTGACTCAAAGTAAGGGAACTTTCCTTGGCATTAGTTTTGTACCACTGATATCAGAAAACAGATATTATTTGGCTTATGACTCCTTAAAACAGCTGTATCTTGATATTACAAGTGCAGCAATACACATGACTTGCATGGCATCTTCCAGACAGCCATAATGTTCCAGTTTCATTTCCCTTTGTTAATATCCCCCCCCTTTCCACCCAGCTTTGTTAGCAATCCCTTACTTTCCTAGGTTATCTGCCCCCCCCTCCCAACTGCTCTTTTGGAAACCTGTTTTCTCCCAATCTGTTTTTCTGAAACAGATTGATTTCAGTTTGGGGGCAGTGTGAAATGCCTGTACTGTTTCACAGTTCTCTGCCTGCCTTGCCATTTTGGGCAGGGTGGGCAGTGATTCCTTCAAAAAACATTGCATGCCAGTGTTCTAGTGATCCAGCATTTGACTGCACATGCACTGAACTAACTGTGCTGTCCAATCAGAAGGCCAGAAACAAGCAGCCAGTCATCGCCTTGCTACCTCATGGTACATTCCCTAGAGCACATTTGAACACTGCGCCTGGGCACCATTTTCAAATTTTGTGTGTGGTGTAGGTGAGCGAGCCAGGGCAGGAGCGAGAGAGCCTGCAGCCCGATGAGCCCCCTACAGGTGGGTGAGCCAAGGCAGTGAAGGAGCCCTCAGCCCAGCAAATCCCTTGTGGGCAGGTGAGCTGAAACAGCGGTACCAATCTTCACTGGCCAAAAGACGTGCCTGTATGGTGTATGGCTATGTCCCTGTATCCTGTCCCAGTGCTAAGGAGTAACGGGCGGTGGAAGTGGAAGGGTGGGCATCAGGGAGATACTTCAAGGAAATACTGTAAGAGTGTTAATGTTTTTTAAGCATGTTTGTATTTTGAGTAAAAAAAAAATAATATCATCAATTGGGTTTGCCTGCAGAACAAATTTAGTCCAGTGGCCCCTTTAAGACCAACAAAGGTTTATTCAAGGTATGAGCTTTCGTGTGCCTGCACACTTTTTCAAGCCTGTGTCCTTTATAAAGTGTATCTCTCCCGTACCTGGCATTACATTTTATGGCACGCATGGCTCGGGGCTGACAAAGTGACACTTATGTCAGATCTGGCCCTTGTAACAAATGAGTTTGACACATCTGGTGTGTGGTGTCCCCCCACCCCAACACACGCATTTATGTGAACAACAGTGGTGTATTGTAATAATGGCTTATAAAAACAGCAAAATTCTTTATTGATGAACAGAACAGGACCTGTGTAAGGGTGCTTGGAAGAACCTCAATAGTAACGTTCCAAAGCAATATTCCCTTAGCCCTGCGATCAGCCGTAACAATAATTGTACTCAGTTCTTTAGCTACTGCCCATTATTCAAAAGGCAGGAAGGGCAGCACAGACAATCGAAACAACCATTCTGTCACAGGAAAGCAGCTAACCAGTGAAAAGGACAGACAGGTAGACAAAGGCATGATTTGCCAGTGGGCTTTGGGAGCAGTAACTGCATAAGCCAGTAGGGACCAATGGGGGTGTTAAATCGCCCCATCACTCCTCCGCCATAGCACAAGTGCAACAAACAAACACACACACTGACACACACACACATACAAATGCTGAAAACTGCACTGTCTATAAGTGAAAGCATGACATACACATAGGGAAGTTCCGCATAAAAACAGGCACAGTGTGGTATAATCTCCCCCACTGCACTGTCATTGGAGGTGCCCCGGAGGCAGGGAAAAACCAGGGCTGCACTCTGGAAGATGGCCAATCCTGGGCTTTCCTACCATTTTCTTTCTCCATTGGATGTTTCTGTTTGTGGGCAACTGACAACCTTGTTGAGAATCAGTGACTTACTGTGGGTGCTGATGGGGGAAGGAGAAAGTAGTGGAGCCTGAGCATCTGGATGTTGAGAGGGGCTCTGGCACTAGACGTGATGACTGTCTGCAGAGTTACTTGGACAAGTAGGATCTTGCAGGTTCATGGGGAGGGGGTGGCAGAGGCACAAACATTGGCTCCCATTTGGCTTGATGTGTTTGGGTTACTGGTAAGCAAGAAGGGGGAACTGAAATCCTCATGCTGCTCAGCACAGGCTGATAAACTTTCCAGTATAGCTGTCCTAGCAGAACAAGCTTTGGGGAACTGACTATTATTGGCAAGGGTTACTTCTGGCTGTAATTTAACGCTATCAGCTCTTTGGGTTCTCATTCCTCTTTTAGGACCTTGACCTAGACAAGTTCGAGGAGCTCTTTAAGACCAAAGCACAGGGACCTGCCATCGACCTCCTGTGCTCTAAAAACAAGGCATCTCATAAAGTGGTCAACAGGGTCACCCTCTTGGAGGCCAACCGAGCCAAGAACCTTGCTATCACGCTACGCAAAGCAGGGAGAACCACTGAGGAAATCTGCAAAGCCATCCATACGTGCGTGTGCTACCTTGTGTGTCCTCCCTACCCTTTACCTCAGTTATTTTCCCCCTGTAGAGCACCACAGACATTTGAAGTGGCGCCTCTGCTCAGCAGCAATTCCTTTGTCTTCTAACACGAGGCTGCTTTTGCTGATATGTGTTTCAGGTTCGACTTGAAGACCCTGCCGGTGGACTTTGTGGAGTGCCTCATGCGCTTCCTCCCAACAGAGAATGAAGTCAAGCTGCTGCGCCAGTATGAGAAGGAGCGGAAGCCACTGGAAGAACTGACGGATGAGGACCGTTTCATGCTGCACTTCAGCAAGGTGGAGCGCTTGACGCAGCGCATGGCCATTATGGCCTTCCTGGGCAACTTCAGTGAGAACATCCAGATGCTCATGCCGGTAATGGGAGTTTCCTCTCCTCAGTTCTTGTGTTATCCTCAGCTCTTGAGAAGGAAGTGGGGGATTCTGGGAATTAGAACTCCTGCATTTTCTAAGAGCCAGTTTAGTGTAGTGGTTAAGTGTGCGGACTCTAATCTGGGAGAACCGGGTTTGAGTCCCCACTCCTCCACTTGCACCTGCTGATGTGACCTTGGGTCAGTCACAAGCTCTGGCACAGCTGTTCCTGAAAGAGCAGTTTGTGTCAGAGTTCTCTCGGCCCCACCCACCTCACAGGGTGTCTGTTGTGGGGAGGGGAAGGGAAAGGAGTTTGTAATCCGCTCTGAGACTCCAAGTGAAGGGCAGGGTATAAATCCAATCTCTTCTTCTTCTACCTTTAAACGTATGTAAAATGGGATTATCATACCCACTGGGGAAGGCCACGGGCAGCCCAGCCCACTGGGCAGGCAAACTGCCTCTCCACCCCTCCCTCCCTCCCTCCCTCCCTCCCTCCATTAGATGGGTAGGGAGTCTCTTAGGTGGGGCAGGCAGTCTGCCTCTCCTGGCTTTCCTCCTTTGGGGTAGGCAAGGAAATGGGGCCCTTTTTCCCAGGGCTGTTTTCCCTTCCCGTTCTAACCCACTCAAGGTGTCGTTTCAGCAGTCCGGAGCTGTGTCAAATTGCAGTTTCATATGTTGTTAATACTGGTCTTTTAAATTTTGTTTTTTAAAACACAATCCTGCCAACCTTTTGGAAGATCTCAGGTTCAGTCTCTGTCACAGAATAAAATTATAACCAAGTTATAATGAATATTTTTCTAGCCAGCGCAAGCAGAAGTGCACCATTATTTGGCACAATACAAAACAGAGTAATATATGCTAAGGTAAAGGTAAAGGTTCCCTTGCTTGAAAGCCAGTTGAGTCCGACTCTAGGGTTGCGGTGCTCATCTCCGTTTCAAAGCCGAAGAGCCAGTGCTGTCCGAAGACGTTCCCGTCGTCATGTGACCGGCATGACTAAACACCAAGGCGCACGGAACACTGTCACCTATCTGCTAAACCCATTGACTTTAAGAGACTTGGAAGGCAATGTGACTCTGTTTAGGATTGCACTGCAAGTCACCTTCATATCATTTGGCAACTTTGAGATGGTTTGACATTCTTGATATCTTTTGATACCGCTTCGCCAACAGATATTTGTCAAGGCCTGCCCCCTCCCTGCTCTGACGCTGCTCAGATGCATTCAGGGAAGGGGCTGCAGATAGCCCTGAGGTAGTATAGCTGCTTGGCATGCGTAAACTCTGGGGTTCGGTCCCTGGCATCTTCAGGGCTGGCAAGAAGATTTGCCAGGATCCCACACCTGAGCCCATGGAGATCTGCTACCAAGAGCAGACGGCATTGGGCTAAGTGGGTCCAATTCAGTGCAAAGAACTGCTTTAGGTATACTCACCTGGATGCACCTGCACAGTTATGCAATCTGCTGCTGCTTCTTTTTGTTTGTTTAACTTATACCCTGCCTTACCTCAGGAACGGGCTCAGGGTGGCTTACAACATAAAACCAACAAACAATAAAAACAATAAACAGAAACAGCAGATAAGACCAAAACCCATGCCTCCATATCGGGCAGGAATAATTACCCCAAGAAATTCCAGTGCCCAAGTAATATCCAGAACAGCAAGGGCACTGGGGAAGGGGCCATGGACAGGGCCATGGACAGGGAGGCCAGATGGGCTGAATGCCCGCCACTTCAACCAAAGGCCTGGCGGAACAGCTCCATTTTACAAGCCCTGTGGAACTCTTCAGAGGTCCCTCAGGACCCTGATCTCAAATGGGAACATGTTCCCCCTGGCCGGGGTGAGGGCTGAAAAAGGCTGGGGACCAGTAGGAGATATTGATCAGAAGAGCATAGAGCTCTCTGGGGCTCGTATGGGGATAGATTCAGCCCTATTCCCTTTGCATTTGCACAGCTGCATCTTGTTACCATTTTTCTCCACATCTGTGTGCTGTTCTGGTCACCACACCTTAAAAAGGATATTATACCTTTGGGAAAAGTGCAGAAAAGGGCAACTCGAATGATAAAAGGGTTGGAACACTTTCTCTATGAGGAAAAGTTAAAGTGCTTAGGGCTCTTTAGCTTGGAGAAACGACGACTGAGGGGTGACATGATTGAGGTTTACAAGATTATGCATGGGAAAGAGCAGGTAGAGAAAGAGGTACTTTTCTCCCTTTCTCACAATACAAGAACTCATGGGCACTCCATGAAATTGCTGAGCGGTTGGGTTAGAACAGATAAAAGGAAGTACTTCTTCACCCAAAGAGTGATCCACACATGGAATTCACTGCCACAGGTAGTGGTGGCGGCTACAAGCATGGACGGCTTCAAAAGGGAATTAGATAAGCCTATGGAGCAGAGGTCCATCAGTGGCTATTAGCCACAAGGTATAGATAGGGGCTCTGGGGCAAGTGATGCTCTGTCTGCTTGGTGCTTGGGGGGGCCAACAGAGGGAGGGCTTCTAATGTCCTGGCCCCACTGGTGGACCTCCTGATGGCACCTGGTATTTTTGGCCACTGTGTGATACAGAGTGTTGGACTGGATGGGCCTTTGGCCTGATCCAACATTGGCGTCTCTTATGTTCTTATGTTCATCACTACCATTTCTTCCTTCCTACCTTCCTTCCTTCCTTGTTGGATAATGAACCTAATGTTTATTTGCTTGTAAATTTGTGCACAGAGCCCTTTTTAAAAACTCTTTATCAGTTCTACAGCTGAGGGCCTTTACAAATAGTAATGATTCCCTTTTTGGATTCTGCCCCTTGTAGCAACTCAGTGCCATCATTGCGGCCTCAGCATCTGTCAAGTCTTCACAGAAGCTCAAGCGCATGCTGGAGGTGGGTCTCCACAGAGCAAGAGAAATGGGGTTGGGGGTTTCTCTCTCTCTCTCTCTAGCCTCTGAACTGTTTTTGAATGCCAGGGTTGATTTCTGGTGCAGTATGGAGAGAGGCAAGGAGCACATCTGAGCATGTGCAGAGTGTATTTTCCTTCGCCACTTAGGGGCTGAGTGGCTTCCTGCTCAGCTAGCCACAGATCGTATGTAGTGTAGTGCTATTGTACAGTGGGGAGGGTGGATGTTCTTCTATCAGCCAGCCTCTCGTGGTTCCCCACAGGCTCCTGATTTGCAGTACTTAACATCAGCCATTATTGCAGTTGTCTGTTTATATCACCACCCTTCTTGCTGATCATGCATGTTATCTGATGTCTGTGGGTTGATGCATCTTTCAGCTGTCAATGAGCTCTTGTTGCTTAAGGGTACTTTAATCTTTGACAGTCAATTGAAACGGTTACAGTAATATTAGATTAATTGCTTTTTAATATAGATGAAGATTTACGTTTGGCCTTCTTATCTTACTTTAGGAAAGATAATGAGGACGTATCAGATGTATTCTCATACGCACCTGTTGATTATCTCATCCATAGTTAAGAACCAATCACTTGTCTAGATAGTAATCACATGATTAAGATAGAAGAGCTTGAGAGTTAGATAAGGCTGATATTTTTCTATAAAAATACATTACTGAGATAAGCAAATCAGATTTCGCTGGATGTAGGTCTCAAAAGAAGATTAGGTGGGATTTCTGAGTGTGACTTGGGTTTATAGGGAAATCCCTGAAAGCAGTGAGAAAAGAACCTGAAACCTGGTTTGATTTTAAAATATAACTTACTATACTGTGATTAAGAAATGTTAGGAACTTTGATAATATTAGCACTTGTTTTTACAGCAGCTGTAAGGTTAATTTTCACAGTGCTTGTATTTTCTGATGTCTGGCTTAATAGAACAATTTCTTTTTTTCAATGAAAGAGAAAAATCTCTGATGGTTTTTGGTCTGGTTTGCTGGTTTTTAGTTCAAAGAACAGAACTCACACCTAACTTGTTTGTATCAGCAGATTTAAAGGTTGATAGCCTTTAATAGATAAATCCTGAAGATATCTGCTACTAAATGTTTTGAACAGGCAAAGTCCTGTGGGATCTGTGTAGTCCAGATTCTCTAACTGGATGTGGGAGTAAAACCCCACACCATGTTACACCGTGACAAGCTTCTCCTGTGTGACATCTCTGTTCTCTCCCTGCAGATCATCCTGGCCCTTGGCAACTACATGAACAGCAGCAAACGTGGTTCAGTTTATGGCTTCAAGTTGCAGAGTCTTGATCTGGTAAGGAGAAGGCACAAAAGCATGTACAGTACACCAAAGCACATGGATGTACACAAGCCAGTGTACATCCATATTCTTTAAGGTCAAAGTCAGATTGGAGCCAAGGCAGAAGAGGGTGCTTTTAATTGGATAATATAAGGATATGCCATTTAAAATAGACCGTTGTTCTGTGCATGTTGACTGTACAAATTCATGCACTTGCATGTTTACACAAGTTCTGTACCGGCCCTTAGTGTGCCTTGTATTTCGTGCCACCCAGTGTAGTTTCTGCAGATGCTTGAGCTCAGACACACGCCCACATGCATATAGCAAATCATGCACTGATCCTGATTTCTTCTTAGATTGCACAGTTCCAGTGGGAACACCGATGTGCATGCACACACACCTGTCTGGTAGTGACTCTGCACTTTCATGGAGACACGTTTCTGTGTGTCTGTGTGGTGGGTGCCCTGATATTCCATTCTCCCCTCTCAAAAGCTGTTGGACACCAAGTCAACGGACCGGAAACTGACACTCCTGCACTTCATTGCCATGATGGTGAAGGAGAAGTACCCGGAGCTCAATAACTTCTGGCAGGAACTGCACTTTGTAGAAAAGGCGGCTGCAGGTAAGGGCCCTCCCTACACTGGCTTGATCAGAGAGAAGGATCTGGACACCATGTGGGCTCCTTCCCTTTCCAGTTCTGGGTCCATCACTTGTGGTATCTTCATTCCCCTTCTTCTCGTATTACAAAAGTACCATTTATACTGTGTGCAGAGTTGCTCAGTGCTTGGAGAAAACACATTCTTGTCCTGTCCCTTTAACAGAAGCTTACTGGGATTGTATTTACTGGGTGGGGTTATTTTCTGCAATGCCATGAAAAGCTTCAACTGCCCATTTCCACATATTAAGCTTCCATTAAAGGGACCATACGTTTTCCTCCAGATCGGCAAACCTAGCGTTGAATAAGGGAACTACTGTGCATACACCAGGGTTGTGGCCTCGAGGCACAGCTGGGCCTGAGATGGGCAGGCAGATGGCGAGTCATCACCGGATAGGCAGGATGGGAGAAAAGAGAGAAAGCACTGAGCAGGCAGACAGATATACTGGTGAGCACATACAGAAGGTCACTGACTCAACAGGCAACTTGGTCACACTGAGGAGCTGGGCCAGGAGCTGAGGCTTTATAAGGGCAGGTGAACTATGATTGGTCTCGTGTGGTCGCATGACAACTGCTCCTTTTGGCCATCTTCTTTGGTTGTGCTCAAGGGCACTGGGTGAGTAGCTCCCTCTTTTGGTGTTCTCTTGTGGTATCACAGAGAGAAAGGCACTTTATGCATTTACTTCATTGATATCTCAACTTTCTCCCTGATGGGAACTCAGAGT
Source organism: Gekko japonicus (assembly GCF_001447785.1). NCBI lineage: Eukaryota > Metazoa > Chordata > Lepidosauria > Squamata > Gekkonidae > Gekko > Gekko japonicus. Next base: position 1,002,102 of record NW_015174272.1, on the reverse strand, counting down.
GACTTACATAGTTGTCTTTCACCACATTTACTCCTCACAACTACCCTGGGAGGTAGGTTTGTCTGAGAGAGAGTGACGGGCCCAAGGTCATCCAGTGAGTTGCTGTGGCAGAATGGGGATTCAGACTTGGATTTCCCAGCTCCTATGAACTGTTACACCACACTGGCTCTCGAGAGGGACAACCAGGGTCAGGATATGTATTTCAGAGTATGTCTGCTTTGCGAATGAGGGGGAGCACCGTCACTAAGCAAAAAGATAGATCCTACCTCCTGAGGAGCTTACAGTCTAAATTTTGATAGGGGAGACGATGAAGTGACGAGAGGGAAGAGCTTAAAGCAACAAAGGACAAAAAGGTAGGATTTGAGAGAAGAGGGAGAGGTGACACCATGAGGGAGTTCCAGAACCTGTGTGTGTGACCATAATATTGTTTATGCATGGGTGTGTGAAAGTTAGCATACTGGGGGGTATTTCTGTGTGCAACAGCTATGTGCATACAGGTATACTAGCACAACTTTGTACAACAGAGTAGGTCTGAGTGCTGCGAGGCCTTTAGCTCCTTGTGGTGCTTGGAGGTTTTTAGCTCTCCAATCCCTGCATTGTCCTGGAAACCAAGCTGACACTCCCCAATCTGAGTGGGTTCTAGGACCAACCAAGTGGGCTTCCTTCCCCGCAGTGTCCCTGGAGAATGTGTTGCTGGACGTAAAGGAGCTGGGACGTGGAATGGAGCTGATCCGGCGGGAGTGCAGCTTGCATGAGCACAACATCTTGCGTAGCTTCCTGAGCGCCAATGAGGGGAAGTTGGATCGGCTACAGAAAGATGCTAAGACTGCCGAGGTGAGCAGAAGCCCAGTCACTTGAGTACTAGCCGGGAGATGCCTTAAGGTGTAATGCAAAGGCTTTGTAATAGAAGCATGTCCAGTATATATTACATGGCAGGTTCAAATGTATTCCCCTGGTGTATAATTGTACATGTTTTGCACCCTTGCGGATTTGCATATTGCACGTTGCATTTTTGAACATGTAGCTTGCATACAAACTGCATGCTGGATTCATGTATGGAAATCCCACCATGTGACTTGCATGCACATTTGCTTGTGCCCCCAGTGTCAGATTTGACTAATCTACACTTAACGTGCTGCCAGATCTGTGCGCCCAGTGTGCATATGTGCATACATATTATGCCAGCACTACGTATTGTATAACCACCCACTTGGGAGACTGCGTGCACCCTGAAGGTCTGGTGTGGGGTTGCTGAAGCCTTTTAAACAATTACAGTGTTACCTGACTGATCTGATGTCTGTCAATCGGATGTGCCAGATAAGTTACCCCCAACAGAACTATGGTTAGGTTTTAGACAGGCATGTCAGAAGCTTATTTTTATGTCGGGAATGTTGTTTTCACACTGAGCTTACATAGCTGGTAGCCAGATCTGACAGTCCCCTCATCCCACAGTAAAATTAAATACAAGACAACAGCTGCTCTCGGTTCACGCTGCTTTTGTTTGGCAGGAGGCCTACAACACGGTTGTGAGATATTTCGGTGAGAGTCCCAAGATGACGCCGCCCTCCGTTTTCTTCCCAGTCTTTGCACGCTTCATCAGATCCTACAAGGTGAGTATGAGAGTTAGAGATTCCAGGCTAGCTTAGAATATACAAAAGCAGCACACTGGCACAAACTTGGCAGCCCAGGTTCCAGCGCCCCCGCTGTTGAACTTTTCCTCTCATTGTTCCCAGTAGGACGTTGCTGTACCTGTTCCTAGGTGTGGCCAGTGGGCAACAGAATAAGCATTTCCTCCCTGCATGCTCCATCCAGTCTCCTTCTGGCCAGTGGGAATCCCTGCAGATTCTGTTACTTATCTGCTGTTACAAGACACCCCATTCCTAAGAGGGGCCTCTACGAGCTTTTCACACTCCCAATAAAGCTGATCCATCTCCATGAACATCTGTGAGCCATATCAGCCACACCTTCCCTCAAAAGTTTTGTTTCCATCGCTGGAAGAGGCCACTGCATGCCCAAGTTCAAGTGCTGACACGTGCAGCCCTCAAATTCTGGAGAGGCAGCAAGCAGGGGGGAGGCTGGGGGGAGGCAGGCAGTCAAAAGTGTGGCGGTGCAGATACACAGCTTGTTGACGTCTCCCATGACAACTTGTCCGGACTGAGGGGCTGCAGCAGATCTTGAGTCAAGCTGTAGCCATTGGCTGTCTGTTTCAAGAGCCCAGAGGATTCTGCCTGTGGAGTTAAATACCCCAGACTGAACTGCCTGCAGCTCTCATTTCTGATCCATGGTCCATGGAATACAGGCCAAGCGATGGTTTACACAACCCTCAGATTGTGTCTGGGTCTGCCATGAAAATGTTAAGATATGTGAGTTCCCTGCTAGGTATTCCATTCCCAGGCACGCAGGGGTCTAATTCAGATTAAGATTGTGGGGAGAGGGGGCTTAAATCTTACCTTCCCAGAGCGGGGGGGGGGGGAGGCTATTTGCTCCATTGGTGACTTCACATGAATTAATGTGTGACACACAGGTTTCTCCAAGGGGGCAAATAGCACCTCCCTGAGGTTGTTTCAGGTCAGGAAAACAACACAGGGTAGGGGGGGAGACTTAAGCACCTTCTCCCCATGTGCCACCATCCTGATCTGAATCAGGCACAGAACTCATAAGGCATGTCTGATTGAAAGCCCTCATGATGGGTCCAGACGTGACCCTAGGACTCTGTGCCTGACCAATGTGTCTTTGCAACTTACCCAGTTGAATAGGATCAAAAACAGCTGTAGTTTTAGGTTACAGGAAGACAGACATAGGTGACTCAGAACTTTTCCTTTAGATATACAGTGTTCTGCTACAGGACAAGGGTTCTTTTAGATATGTGTTCCCTTATGGATTCCTGTAGATGCAGAATGTTCTGTTGCAGGGTCAGGAAAGGGGACTAGCTGATCCACTTTCCAAATCTATGATCCTGCCCCACAGGCAGCCCACCCAATGAGCTTTCATGGCTGTGCCTAGATTTCCCCATCCCAGTCTCAACACTCCGGCATCTGGTGCTCCACCATGTGGCCATGGGTAATAACAGCAGCCTTTCCAAACGACTGTTCCCCTGACTACCGACTTCCACATTCCAACTTTCTCTTCCAGGATGCAGAACAAGAGAACGAGCTGCGCAAGAAGCAGGAGCAGGCCCAGAGGGAGCAGGCCCTGGCCCAGGAAGCCAAGAGGCTGGAGAAGGTAAGAGAGGGTGCAAGACGTGGGAGGGTGTGAGGAGACCAGAGGAGGCGGGGGGGTTCCATACCGTGGGATTAGGGGCTTGAAGCAGTTCCATACTTGCCTGCCATGCAGCTCTTGTCTTTCACTCTACAAGTGTGTCGGCACAGTCCCAGTGTTTGCCTGGGACATATCCCAAGATATAACAAAAGCAGCGCCTACACTATACTAAGTGGTATATTTGAAAAATGACATCAGTTGGCATGGTCTGCACCAACTCCTACACAGCTTCCCTGATCAGGGCATCCACTTCTGGGATTGTGGCTGAAAAAGCTTTCGCTGTCCCACGGTGTCCCTCACAATCCCCAAATACAAACGGGAGCATTATAACACTGTCCCGGGAGAGAGAAGGGGGGGGGGCAGAGATCTACATAAATGGGAGTTCTCCTGGCCTTGCCCATATGCTTGGCAGTACCTTTCCATTTTTCAGGCCCTGCAGAATTGTACCAAATCCCACAGGGCCCGGATCTTAGTTGGAAGCGCATTCCACCAAGCTGGAGCTACGGCTGAAAAGGCTCTAGCTCTGGTCGAAGCCAGCTGGATGTTCCTTGGCCTCGGGTTTGTCAGTGTGTTGTTATTTGAAGAGCGTAATGCTCTGGGGGGGGGGTACCAAGAGAGGCAGTCCCGAAGATATGTTGGTCCCAGACCGTGAAGGGCTTTCAAGGGCCAACGGTTTTTTCAGCTGTTTCAAAAGGCAGGCTCCATTTCCTCAAAAACAGAGGTGCTCATAGGGAAACCCCCCAGCTTGCTGCCGCAATCAGTAGGGGACATAAACCTTTTCCTAGCTGTAGGTCTTCTCGGAAAGGAAGCTCTTAATTGGCTGCCCTCTCTTTGATGGCTGTGTTGGTATTTGCATACGCATCCCGCAAAATAGGCAAAGAGTCGCTTAGGAACAGAGGTGATCAAATTAAATAAAACAAAGTAAATATGATGTGGGCCGGAGCTACTAGTGTGGAGACAGATGGGACTAGATGTTACCAGCAAAGGCAGCCCTGTGTCACCCGCTCCCCCCCCACTACAGAATATGTAATGAAACATACCTGTTTTCTGATGTCATCACGTTGCTTTTCTTCAACCGCATTGCAAATAGTTGGCTGGTGCAAGTGTGGGGAGAAAAATGCACAGCATGGTGACATGGGTCACTTTAATGATGCGGGAAATCTTACCTGACACTGGGCTGCCATTTTTGGCAGCAGTTTTGAGTTTAACATCTAGGTTCTGTTCACAACCTAACAGAGTTGAAGCCTACTGTGCCTCTGTCTCTCTCACTAAAAAGTCTCAAATCTCCAAACGATCATATAACCAAGGATTCAGGATTCAGAAACCAGAATGCACCCCCCCTCCCCCAAATCTGCAACAAGGAAACTTGTAATTGTCTGAGCAGAACACTGAATGGATGTGACCACAACCTCAGAAAGTCAAAGAAATGAAACCTATATTGCAGCCATTTTGGTACTCTGTGGCCCCGGTCACACGGGCTGGATATCACCGGGGGGGGGCGTGGCTAATTGCTCCGGCGCAGTTTGATCCGCAATTACGCGATCAGACGAGCCAGTGGTACACCACGGGTCCTTCCCTCGGCGCCGGTGGGTAAATGAGGGTAGCCATCACACGACGATCCTGCAGCGCAGCAAAGAAGCGGCGCAGCGCGATCACACCAGCAATGGCTAGGCGCCGCTGCCGTGGCAAACAGGGTCATTTTTTTTTAAAGCCGAAGGACGGAAGAGTGGAACTTTTGGTTTCGCGTTCAACGGCATGCGCGATTCTGCGCAGCAACGGAACTTTCGCTTTCCTTTTCGTGTGGCTGGACCGGTGGGTGCTTGTGGGCATCCTGTGGAGACTTGGGGGGGGGGGGAACCTGTTTGCAACGAGACATGGGCGGGCACCGGATGCCACGAACTACCACCGGAAACACGATCAGACGCCAGCCCTTGCCCGGAAACTAGCACCTCGGAGGTACTAGTTTTTTACGCTGCATCTTCGGCGGGAAGTCTCAGGTTCGCCATGGGAGCTCTACGCTTCCCAGATGTTGCGGTGTGATCGTGCCCGGAAAATCTGCCTATCTTCCGTCTCAGTAGGGTGGCTAATGCTCCGTGTGACCGCAGCCTGTGTTGTTTTGTTCATGGAAATACGAAGATTCTGGCTCTGACCCTAAGTCAAAGATTGATCGGGAAGAAGCAGCCAATTCTGCTCACAACAGAGTATCAGCCACTGATGATGCCAAGACAGGGAAGAGACCCCAAATGCTTATTGCACAATAGCTTCTGACTCGTCCATGTGGTGCTTACAGGCCTAGTCTTTGCTTTCTTAAGAGAAGTGCCAAAATAGGGTCAGATTTTGTGGGTTTCATACAGAAACCAATTCTTATGTCTCACCATCCACCAGACTTTTCTTTTTGATTAGGCTCCTACCGGATTTTCATCACACACCCACACACCATTTGATGCAGGAGGAGGCCCAGCCATTGTGGCTACCAATCTGTACCTACTTAGGGCCCAGTTCTGCTATAAGTGATCACTCTGCCCTCCAGGAGGACCCCTGGGCAAGAGAAAAAGCCCTTAGAAAGGACTGCCTTCTGTTCTGGGAGTTTGCGCTTGCATGTGGGAGGAGTATCAGTGGCACTGCAGAAGAGCAAAGCGACCATTTGGAGGTGTGGGTTGTGGGGCTTTGTTTTTCCCTTCTGTTTCCTGACCTGCCCCCAGTTGCCTCTGCAGCGCAACAAGTGGCAGCAGCAAGAGTTGATTGCCGAGCTGAGGAGACGCCAGGCCAAGGATCACCGGCCGGTCTATGAGGGCAAAGATGGAACCATCGAGGACATTATCACAGGTAGGGCCCAGTCTCGCCACAAAAATGTGCTTCCTTTGCTGTGGCGGAGCTTTCCACCACGGAGGGGCCTCTGCTTACTAGCATTAAATGTTTGGATCACTTACCAGGAAATTCTAAGCAGAGTCCCACCCATCTAAATGTATGGCAGGGTGCAACTCTACTCAGGATTGCACGGTTATTGGTGCAATGGCTGAAGCCTGTTCCATAAGTCTGAGTAGAATTACAATATATAACCCAGCCACTGTACTTCAGACTATTTGATGTGTATTTATCTTTGTCCATCCCCTCCTCCTCGCAGTGTTGAAGAGTGTCCCTTTCACCGCTCGTACAGCGAAGCGGGGCTCTCGCTTCTTCTGTGAGCCCTCCCACCATGACGAGCCTAACTGTTAGCTCCACCCTGCCCCCCATCAAAGGTACCTGTGGAACCTTTTTTTTCTGCATGGAGCTCAGCCTCCCCTTCCCCCAATCCTGCATGTGTTTCTGTCTCTTCCATAAATTCAGGGCTTCTCAACCATATCGCAGACTTAATTATCTGCACATTGCCATCTGAACAGGCTGAGAGTCAGAATTTCCAGCTTTGATGTCAAGAATCGTGACATCAATTTGACTCTCCGATGAACCGTTGGTTTCAGGGCTGCCTGCCCACACAGATAAGGGGTCCAAGTCAAGGCAGCTTATACCTTTCAGTAGCTGTGAAGAAGAGGGAATTTGAGCTAGTGCTGCTTTTTTCTCATCCTAGCATGAAAATTTCCCTCTTTTGCACAATTTTGAAAAGGTACAAAAAGCTGTGTGTCCCTTGGCATCTGGTCAGCCTAGCATCTTGTATTCCATTATACATTTTCTAAGTTCTTTCTGCTAACAAGAGGGCTAAAAGCTTGATAGTTGTTTTAAAGAAACAGAAACAGAGGGGGTTTTTTTAAGTGACATCCTAAAATGCTTTTTTGGGTTTTGGTTGTTTTTTTATACTTTCCACCTCACTGTTGAGAATCCCTGCTAGGGCAGAGGAACAATCCTGCATGTGTTATTCCTTGCATGTTTGGCACAATGATTTTTGCCATGGACATCCTATCTTGATTTGCATGCATGATTCTGCAGTCTGTTTATGGGTTTATCTTATCGAACTAATGCAGAACTGTAGTTTACTAAAGCTTCTCTCAATCTGAGTGGGAATGAGTGGGTGGTTTGCTGCCTGTATGCCCAGTGGGAATGGAAATAGCACACCTTAATGTGTACTAAAGAAAGGCTGTTTCCACACAGGGAAAATTCCTCATTGTGCTCTAGTTGTCTCTGCAAAAGCAGAGGCATACACAGCTGCAAAGGAGTATTTTCCTTGTGCCCACCATTTTTCCTTCTCACCCTGCCACCAGAATGCTTTTGGTTGGCTTTTTTTTTTAAAGAAGTGGAAATATCACTGTAGTGTCATTCAGTAAAATCATGAGTAAAGCATCTCTTGCATCTCAGCCTGCAGGAGAGAGATTGGATGTTTAGATACCTCACTATGGAGGAAAAGGCCATGTGCCCACAGGACAATAGCACATCTGTGAAGAGACTAACCTGAACTCTTCTCCTTGACATATGAGCTGTCTGTAGGCAGGAGCATTCTGATTTTTTTTTAAGCACCAAATTATGCTGATTGAATACATTTCCCCTTAGTTGAGTAAAGAGTACCAGCATGCCACTGATATGAACTGGGATTCAAGTGAAATATTTTTTGCTTTGATGAGTTTTAAAAACAGACCTTTAAGAGCAAGGAATGAGAGAAAAATCTTATGTTTTGGAGGAAAGAGGACTACAGATGGGATGATAATTAATGTATTGATTTATTCCAAAAAACAATTATGTGTAACTAATGATGTGGATGTAGATGATTTGGATTTTAGAAAAGCTTTTGACATGGTGCCCCATGATGTTCTTGTTGAGAAGTTGGGCCACCAGCTTGTTTCTGACCTGAAACAGCAAGCAGAGAGTTCTATGGAGTGAGCAGGCTTGCAGAATGTCCAGTGCTGTCAACAGCAAATTGCTTCTACATTAGGTCTTTGGGGTTAGGGCACTTCTACATTGAGTCTTAGTGACTCTTTGCTCCCAATTCTTACTGGCTATTTCTTTCTCTCATACAGTCCTGCATGCCCTGCCTTACCAACAGGCTGATGCTGCATTCCAGTGGTCCAGGCCTAGTTCTTTTTTGCCAAAGAAATATCTTCCTTCCTTGCAGAGATTTTCAACTGAAGAATCAAAGGGACCTTCAGGAAGTGCCTTACTGCGACAGTATTATTGTTAATCTCGTATTATTTAAGATGTATTTTTTAATCTGTACATATATGACCACTCCCATCCATCCTTGTTCCTGTTCTTCCTTGCTGAGTCAACTCTGAAAGACAAGAGTGTTGTGGCATCTTTAGAAGTGATTTTGGCCAGCGGGCATCTGACGTCCTCTTTGAGAGCCTCAGTACTTTGAGCACTTTTGACCTTCCGGCAACTCATCCTTGTTGGAGCAAGATGACAGCCATCCCCTTGTTAGGGCCTGACACATTACAGCAGGGGGAAAGAAGCACCCTTCTAGCAGTAGATCTTGGATGTGGAGCTAGTCTCGTGGAGTCGTGGTGTTTGCAAGGAGCCATCTTCAGTAGTCCTGCTCCCTTTACAGAGCAGGGTGGGAGCTGGCATTGAGACGTTTAGAAGCTCAGCCTTACTGGCCTTCAAGCAATCAGTGGAACCATTATTCAGAAGGGAAAAGATTCAGACCAAAGTGTCCTGTGTCAGCTGTACAAAGTGATCCTGGTGTTGGCCTGGCAGGGGAGCAGTGATGGCAAGCCAACCCTTGAGGATCAAAAAAAAAAAAAAAAAAAAGATTCTGGGTATGTTGCAGGCTGCTTTTTGACATTCTCTCTTTTAATTTTATGAAGGACCAAATTCTGCTTCGTGTGTGTTGTTTATATACAGACATCTTCTCAGTTTGTTGCAAGAAATGGCATAACCCACTCTGGACCAAATCTAGTATGCCAGCTAAGGCCTCCTAAAACCTTTAGCAAAGTGCTTTGATGGCTGCCTTCTGTATGACTGCTGGCCTCATCAAGGGTAGCCCAAGCCATTTTTGTACTTGAAGTACTTGAACTACACTTTCCACTGATTCACAAGAGGCAGAACCCACTGGGAGATTCTCCAGCACAAGCTTCAATGGGATGTCAGATGAAGGACCTCCCCCAGTGAGTTTTGCCTCATGGGTGAAACCTGACTTGCTGTCTCCCACTCGTCTGCCTTTAAGGTTAGCCAAAATCCTCAGGCACTCTCCTCACCTTTCATGGTAGGACCACCACTGGGCATTGTACCATTTGAGACTATCTCACTTAAGGCCAGGCTGGAAAGTTTGGGTGTGATGCTTCTTGAGACAATCAGAAAAAAGAGGATTCACTTGATCCTCATTACCTGCTTGATTTTTTTTGACCAAAGATTTTTGCCTGTAAGAGCTGCAGGTAACACTAAAGCCATTTCATAACAAAAGTAGGATTGCTTCTCAGTTGTTGTTTTTAAACTCAGGGAAGCAACCTGCCTTCGTGGGGGGTTTCAGGCACTTTGTAGAAGCAAGAACCAATTAGGGTTACATGATATATGGAACTTAGTACACAGGATGGGCCTGTAGCTTCAACATAGCTCCAACGCAGTTATTTCTTCCTTCCTTCCAGTGCCAATCCAGGCAGTCCCGTTAGTGTTCTATAACCAGTGACTTCTATAGGGAATACAGTGTCTTATTGCTAAGCCAGCGTACACTGGGAAAATGTGCTTGAGATCTGCCATTCTCCTTAGGTTTACCTCTGTGGTTTTGAGTCCTGCCAAAAGGCAACCTGAAGCCCGTACTTTAAAAGAGGGGTCATAGGGTCTGGGGTACTTAGGCCTGTACCTTAGTGAACCTCAGTGGAAGTTCTCACACTTTGCGTCAGTTGCCAGCTTCTCCAGTGAGAAGGCAGTTAGGCAGCTTCAGATGCTTTCTCTCTGTGCATGGTTGCTCAGAAGAAGGGTCCACTAAGATCAATGGTGCTTACTCCTAATAAAGTGTGCATAGGATTATAGCCTTAGAACAAGGTCCTACCACTCCACTGAGGTTTGGAACACTGAGCAACAGAGCTAAAGGAACTGTATGGTATTTTGGGAGCTCTGTGGAATGAGGCTTCTCACCCAACAGAATTGCCAACTATTAGAATTTTTATTTGTATTTTTGTCATTGTATGCTGGATATGTCTTTTATTTCTGTCCTGTGAATATGAAAATTTGACTCAAAAACTTTATGTAAACTAATTTTCAGATTTTTAAAAACATACACAATGCAATTCTCAAATCAGTTTTTTAAAGGGGAAATTAGGATTTTGGGGACACAAATATTCACAGAAACTTTCTCTCCAAAGTCAAGGGGGTAGCTCCACTTTAACATGGAATTGTGACTTTTTAGGCCACACAGTCACTATATCCACCCCCCTTCAAAGATCTTGCCACATGGCCGAACTGAGGCTCCAGAGCCTTATGAATTGCTTGTAGAGATCCTTTTTTGGACTTCCTTCTTCACTGCCAGTTTCAGTTGTTGAAATGGGATCACTGAGTTGGCAACAGATCTGATGTAAGTAGATAAAAGTAATCCTGGTGTTGAGGTCAGAAGAACAGGAGTGACTTATCCCCCAAAGTGATGGATATATGTTGAATTCTATTTGGAACAATGTCTGCCCAGTTCCCACCCACCCCATGAAATGATTGGTGAAACGTGGGCATCAGCCTCAATGTTTCCAGGGGTGTTGCTGTCCCCCCCCCCCCCCCCCGGTGACTGCTGTTTTTGGTGGCTGTATCTTTTGTATGCCTGGCTGCAAACAGTGCAGTTCAAAGGTTAAGCATGCTGGAAAGGGTGGTCACCATTTCCTTCTCACTTCTGGGATAAGTAATGGCAGAGTGTGCCTCTGCACCATTTCTGCATATTCCTAATAATGCCCTCTTGCTGTTAGTGCGTCTGTCAGAACAAGGGGATAAGTATGCACAGCAGCATCGACTGGCTAAGCAAACAGATGTGTCTGGCTGGATCAGCAGGCTTTTCCCAACAGCAGCCAGCAAAATTCTTTCTGGAAGTTCTGAATGGAAGGTTCCATATAATCATGATAATTTAACAGTACCTGGTGACCCTTTCTGCCCTTCTAAATTATCTAATAACCATCATGTGACCAGGCAGGAAAATAGGTTCTGTCTGAGGCCACAGATTTCACAGATATTTATCAGCAGAAGGGCAAGTGACTTCTATGGACCTCCAATGATTTTTCTTAATAACATTAAGAGCTGCTCAGGGTGATGGTCTTGAAGTGAAGGCCAATACTAGCCACTTCAAGATTTGGGAGGGCCTGAGATTTTGGAAGCAGCTCTGCCACAGTCTTTTGTATGACCTTGGGCAAGTCACACAGCCCTTGCTCAAATCAATCACAGAAACAGCCTGGGGGAAGGGAGCTAGGAGAAGGTAGGACTTCATATCACTTGATAGCGACCTGTGTGACTGTATGTGGTCAGTCACATCATACTTTAAGCAAATATGAACAGAGGAAGGTGCATGACGGATATGAGTTCCCCTAATTCAGCAGGTAAATCTGTTCACAGACATGGGGACAGTTGGCTATTGGGAGGATGAGTGTGTGCGCGTGTGAGTGTGTGTACAGCTTTAGCAGAGGTGAAACATCTCTGCTTTTCAAAAGGTTAGGTTTTGTAATGCACAGAACATGTGATTCAAGGATCTTGAGTTCCAGCTTTGTCAGGTGCCCTTTGTCAAGTCTAGCCGATTGGTTGCCAAATTGGACCAGTCATGCACCCTTGACATTTGCCAGATATCATCAGTGGCAGCGTGCAGGCAGCAACCAAGAGGGAGAAGGCAGCTCTGTCCACCCTCCGCATCCTCTCAACACCTGGCCTCCAGCAGTGGAGGAGGAGAGGGAGGGAGAAGGCAGCTCCTTTCCATGAGCAGCAACCAGAACAGCCGCATGTCTCCTGTAAATGTCTGGCAGCCTCGGTTGCCATTGAAGGCAAGGGAAGAGCTACAACTAGGGAAGGAAAAACAGAGTTGGCTTATGATGAGTGATTGGGAAGGGAAGGTAGAATCCTGCGAGAAGCTAACACTCAGATAAAGGGAGGTGAAAGCAGTTAAGTCGAAAAGGGGATTATTGGAACCATAAACAGAGAACCTGGGGGAACAGTGATATTGTGTGGCATATGTCTATACGTGTGATAGCCCAAGAAGCTGAAAATATGAATTGTGAGTAGATTCACTGTTAAGAAAATATAGTCCAGAGAAAATAAGTTGAATTTGGCATTTCCAAAGTGATGCACTGGGAAGGGTTGGGATGCAAGAGATGCAGTCAAGGTCATGCAAGGAATCTGGGCAGAGCTGTTTCAATGTTTTGTTTTGATTTTCTGGCAAAGATATACTTGCACACCCCAGAAGCCCCTGTAAACAATTATTACTGGAGTAGCGCAGGCTACAGCCCCAAGTCCAAAGAATGAATCACTTCTGGGTCCGTTCAGAAGTATCAGTTTCTCTGTTAAGATGCTGCTTATCAAGGGTTGGGTGACCAATGGCCATTAGTCATGATAGTTAAATGGAGTCTCCATGTTCTAAGGCAATCTACCTCTATATCAGAGACCAACAACAGAGCAAACCCCATGCCCTGCTTGTGAACACCCAAAAGTATTTGGCTGGGTGCTATCAGAAACAGAATGCTGGACTTGGTGGCCATACAAGGCTGCTCCCGTGAGGAATCAGTGGACATCCATGGGAGAAACCAGTGTCACTTTCAAAACAAAAGCTTGTAAAATTCATGCAACAATTCTTACAGACCTGGAATCTGTCTCACAAAGGTCAGTTCATATTCCTTTTTCTGATGCAGGGATCAAGTATTTGGCCTTTTGCTTTGTGTACCCGAGGCCCAAATGGCTTGCTGCCAGTCATACAACATTCATCTTTTTCTAGCATGGAGCTCTCTTTTAAAGGCAGAGATAGCCTTTGAGATAGCTTGCCTGACCACTAAGTGCTGGTTGAAAGGACAAATGTGTGTGTGGCTGGCTGGCTGGCTGGCTGGACTGCAGTCACTTAAATTACTGAATTAAACACGATTTTGTTAAACAAGCAAAAGGAACCAGCACCCCCCTTCAAAAAAAAAAGCCTTTGTTGCAATATACAGCAAGGCAGGAAAGGTCTTCCTGATGTTGCTTGCAGAGTTTACAGCATATTCGTTGTTTTGTAGTTCTTGTCTGTAGTTAGAGGTAACTTTTTGTACATGTGAAATATTAGTAATTATATTATAAGCCACTGCCTCCCTCCACCTTGTAGTGTACAGAATTTCTAATTATGGGAGAGAAAAAGAAACAAATCCCCCCAAAAGGCTGTCCATGTGTGTATTGAGAATCTGTTTTCTTTTTCCTGGTGGCAGTGGGAGGGGGGAATGACCTGTGAGCGACTACTTTGACACTTCCTCAGCTGAGCTTTCGGGCACTGGGCCAAAGGGCACTCAAAGAGAGCACGGGTTAGCCAGTGAACATGGCACCTGTTAAGCGAGACAGCCCAGAGAGAGAATGGGGCATCCATTTGACACCCACCCTGATACTGCACCCATTTACACCGCTGAGAGTGGCAGGCGCTAGAACAGCAAAGATGGTTTAAGGTAGGTGGAAAGAGCTGCAATTTGAGCCCAGGGATGCAGCTGCTGTACGTCATTTCCTTAGTTTCTCATCACGCTTTTTTGGTACTATGTACACACACACTGGGAAGGTTTGACTGCTGCCGTCTGAACAAGACCATCTGTTCTCCCCCTGCCTCAGAAGCAGTCTTAAGTGACTCTTGTATGGAAGAATGTATTGTATGAGTTAGCCAGTTCCAGACACAGGCAGAGGTCATTTCGAGGGGGAACACGGGGGATCGCAGTTCCCCCGGGTGAGGTATGGGGGGCGGGGCACATGACGAAGCCCCGCCCCCTGCTTTCGGTCGCCCCGCTTCCGGCCCTCATTCAGCCAGGAGGAGGCAGGAGAAGAGGGAGGGTAAGTTGCTTCCTCCCTGCCTCTCCCCACCCCTGCCTGCCTGGGGCCAGGGAGGGCCTTTGCGGGGCTTCCTCTCACTCCCGCCGGCCTTGCAGGTCCACCGCCGGGCCCCTCATGGGGCTCGGCAGTGGAGCTGCAAGGCCGGCGGCGGCGGCCAGGACCGTTGGGGGTGGGGTGTGTGGCCTTATGACACACTTCCGGTGATGTCAGGGGGTGTGGCATATGCTAATGAGTTATGCTAATGAGTTCCCCTAGCTCTTTTTCTACGAAACAACCCCTGGACACAGGTGACAGCAATCCACCCCCCTACACACACACAGCTACAGCATTCCTCAGTGCACCTGCTGGTTGTATCCCTGAGCTGTTTACTCAAATCACTTCTCCATTCCCGCCTAGGAAAAATGCTGACTAGATTTAAATCTTCCTCAGTGTTTCCAGATCAGTATCTAATTCTCAACACGGCCAAATCTAGGAATACTCCGGTCCAGAGAATGGAGCGATGAACAGACAAGACAGATCTTTGTAGAAACCTGAAAATTGCCTCGGGTTCACAGAAAAATATGAAATCTTTTAAAAGTACATTGAGGGGTTTAACCCCTCAAACAATAGAAGCAGTGCCTGCAGGTTAAAAAAAAAGCCACTGCAAGGCAACCAGGCAGTATTGCCAGCCTTGAAACCTTGGTTTCTGTGGATGAAAGGCGGAAGAGGGGTCAGGGCTGTTCTGGCCTTTGAGGGAGGACTCATCAGGGCCAAGCCCACCAGCAACTACCAGGTAATGTGCCCGACTCACCCAAGCCCAGCTTGCTGCCATAGCTCCCCACTGAACCCAGTGTGGTGTCATTGTTAGAGTTTCAGACTAGGATCTGAGAGCCCACTCTGCCATGGAAGCTCACTGGGTGATCATCTTCTGCACTCTGAAGGGATTAGAGGCAGCCTCCGGTCTCAAAAATCAGATATTTTTTATTTATTTGAAACATTTTTATGCTGCCTCTCTATCCAATCAGGATCCTGGATATGTTGTGAAGCAACCTGAAAATTTTCCTAAAAGGCCAAGAAACAGAGCTGAGGCCCAGCATTAGACCAATTTGAGGCTAATCCCACATTTAAACCAATCATTTACAGGAAGTTACAATACATCTGCTCCAGGTTTATAAATATTACTTTAAAAATCCCACTGAATCCCCAACACACAAGGGATATCGCAACTAGCAAGAGGGATCCAATCACAGGAACAAACAAGTGAGGGGAGGCCCACAGACACCATTCCTGACCCCAAAGCACACTGGCCTGTCCGTAGCTGTTCCTGGCCCTCCTGATGCTAGATCCAAGTGGTTCCTCGCTAGTGAATGCAGACAAGAGATGCCATCCAATCCAGTGTCTGGTTTCCAACAAATGCAGGCAGGAGCCAACCCCATCCCATCTCATCTTCTGGCTGGATCCCAGAGCTAGTGCGGAATTTTGTGGATGCCATCAAGGTCCAGATGTTCCATCCAAAATCCCTCTCTGTGCAGACAGAGCAAGTTGATGGAGACTGTCCCCCCCCCCCGGAGAGGTAGGGTGCCTCAGAAGTAAGTAAACAGTTACCACGTAGGGCTGTGGCCTGACTGAGCAGCTTCCAGTCAGAGCAATGTACACACTTGGCTTGGATGCCATTCAGGCCAAAGGAAAACAACTGGGACCAACTGGATCTCATATGTAACGGGGGTGGGGGAAGGAAGTCCCAAAGGAAAGCAGCAGCTGTTACTGGTCACCCAGCTGCTGCAAAAGAGTCCGCCGCCGCCGTTCTAGCTCCCCTTCACTGAGCTCCTCGCTCTCTGAGGTATCCCAGCCACTCTGCAAGGGAAAACCACAGGTGAAGAACATCCATGCCTTCCCTCAGCCGGAACATCTTATTCCATGAGGCTTGTCCCAATTCCATCACTGCCCCTTTGTCCACAGCCCAGCTTTGCAGGCCTTTGCAACCCCTCTGTCCTCCACCACCACCCCCCAAGTCCTGCCCAGTCTCACCCGCTCCCTCCTGACTCCCTGGGGAGGGGAGTGGCCTCTTCCCTCAGGCCTCGGAGGAGGAGCCTTCTCCCGCTCCCACTCGTCAGGGCGGCTGGGTTCCTTCTTGCACTCGGCTTCACTTTCTGGGCTGTTCTGTAAAAGAGGCAGCTGGCAACCACAGAGGGGAAAAGGCCTGGGGAGGAGCTACACGACAGTTAAGGTTCCTGCTGGCTTGGTGATCATCAGCCTGGCAAGGCAAGGAAAACTAGAGTCTCGGAATGGACTAAGGTGTGTGTGTGTTTTTTGCTATGCCAGAACAATTAACATTCTGCTCCAACAAAAGCTGGATGCACCTCGTATGCATCACATTATGCAAAATGAGCTGCTATTTGCGTAAAGGTAAAGGTTCCCTTGCTCGAAAGCCAGTCGAATCCGACTCTAGGGTTGCGGTGCTCATCTCCATTTCAAAGCCGAAGAGCCAGCGCTGTCCGAAGACGTTTCCGTGGTCATGTGGCCAGCATGACTAAACACCAAGGCGCACGGAAGGCTGTTACCTTCCCACCAAAGTGGTACCTATTTATCGACTTGCAATTTCTTGCTTTCAAACTGCTAGGATGGCTTAGGTGGTTTCAATTATTCTGCTTCCTCCTTTTATTTATTAGAGTTATGCCCCACCTTCCCCATACACAAGTCATGTGGTTGTCCCACTTGTGGTCAGCATCTGCCTAACGGCTTCCACTCTGAAGTTTCTTCTAACAGCATATCTAGCATACCATGCAAGTGATGCACAGTGTGCTGTTAGTTCATAAGATGGGCCTGACCAATATGGGGGTCATGAGGGGGACTGCAGCAACCATGTTACTCTGGGAACATTTAGGCATGGCCTTTAGTCAACAGAAGGGGCAAAAAAAAATGCAGAACACCCAGCCCCCAACCCCAAGAACTTCTGTTCCCATTCCCTGCTTCCAAGATCTCACAAGACACAGTTCTCGCATTTTTGTAATCATAAGGTCTAGAAACTTGCTGTTAAAAAGGAAGAGGGCTGAGGTGCTGATTTCTGAACTCAGTATCAGTTCCTTTGCTTGCAGAACTGCAGAATATACTGTTTGCTGATCACAGAATCATGCAGGCTTGAATGGGTATTCAATCCCATGTGCCAAAGCACAATATTTTACTCAGAAACACAATGAAGATTAAACCAAAATCTACAGAGTGCCACAAGTGGGGAGTAGAACATGAAAGAGGTTCCCCTGTGCGTCAAGGAATAGCTTGGTAATGGCTACAAGTGGCTTAAACTCATGACCCATGGCCTGTGGTATAGCCAAGACAAATCCCCTCAAAGGAGACAGATTGGCCTTGGAAAAGTTCCAGATGGGTAACCATGTTAGTGTGTAGCAGCAAAATAAAACAGGAGTTTAGTGTCACCTAAGAGACGGACGTAATTCGTAATTCCATCTTCCATGAATCGGACCACCATCAAATGCATGAAGTGTACATCCATTAGATTGATGCATTTAAATTAGATCCATTTGATTGATGCAACAGAAAAGGGGTGGGTGTGGAGGAGAGATGTTACAAGGAGAGGCTGGTTTAAAACAAGATCTGATCAAACGAGTGAGTCCCACCCCCAACTGTTGTTACAGACGGCAGAACTAGATGTGATGGCCATTTTAAAGTCTAAGGGGTATTGTAAAAATGCTGAAAGGGCCCCATCCTGATGAGGCCTGCTGCACAGCTAGATGAGA
The DNA here is from genome assembly GCF_001447785.1 of Gekko japonicus. NCBI lineage: Eukaryota > Metazoa > Chordata > Lepidosauria > Squamata > Gekkonidae > Gekko > Gekko japonicus. The sequence goes on along the minus strand of NW_015174272.1, from coordinate 984,241 downwards.
TGCTCTTGTTCCCCACTGTGCCTTCTCAAGTGCTGAAACAGCTGCATCTCCCCCACCCCACCCCCGGCTATTTAGGCACTTCAAAAAGACTGGGGGGGGGGGACAACAAAAGCACCTCATCCCACTGCACTGCAGGGCTGATCAGGAATGTGTTCTCACAACATTTTAGGCTTTAAAATGGCGGTGGCATCCACAGATTAGACCTGTGGATGCCATTATGTCTTGTTTGGTGCACAGGCAGAGCAGGGTTAATGTAAAATCCAGTTCAGGAGGCCACAACACAAGCAGATACAAAAGGAAGTGACAGGGAATAATTGAACTGATTAACATCCAGAAGGAAAGAGGAGGCAAGATACAGTCCCACAGTAATGTAGTGAGCTCTGATTCACAAAAAGCTTACAATGGAACAATTTCTGTTAGTCTCTACAGTGCCACTGGACGCCTGTTTTGTTTAGCCTAGGAAAAGTTTCTGCCCACAGATATCATGAGAAGTGGGGCACTGAAGATCAAAGCCAGCTCCCTGCATTTTCTGGTAGCCTCCAAAGCCTCTGCTGCAACTCACAGAGCAAAAGATTTCTTCCCAACATCAGCCTCCCGTAACAGACAGGCAAGCCACATTATCCCATTAGCCCCCTAATGGGAAAAGCTCAGCCCAAAGTGGATTCTCTTGTGATGAACTGAATTTCGAAATTTCTGAAGACTTTAATACTGCGTGTAATGCCCCCTTCAGCCCTGGGTATGTGTGAAGTCACAACAGACTCGTGATGACTGCAGGACCATGGGGAGGGAATTTGCCATTGCCCGCCTGAAAGAAGCAAATCTAGACTTCCTTGGTGGTCTCCCATCTAAATACTAACGGGGGTCAACCCTGCTTCGCTTCTGAGATCTGACAAGATTGGGCCAGCCCGGGCCACCCAGGTCAGGGGTCAGAAGACTTCCTAGGGTGGGCTTTCAATCCACATGGTGGGTATTTAAACAGGGGCTGGAGTTTCATGCAGTTGAAAAATGAAAGCATGACTTGGACTTAAAAACCGACAAAACTCAGGGCTAGCTATGCTTACATGACCTAACTGACAGTTATATTTAATCACTTTTGGACTACAACGTGAAGCAAGGGTTGGCATAAAGCTATGACAGATCTAACACAGACGGAGCATTGGTATTAGCCTCATGTCACTGCAAATGCAAATTGTTTTTCCAACGGAGTTGATTCATATGTTCTATGACCAGTGATCAAGGGCTAAGGAAACAAGTGATTGATATGCATGTGTGAACCTGCCTTACACCAGTTCCTTGTGTGCATTCAACGATCATACTGACACATGCACAAGAGTTAGTACTGAATGCGGAATTCGGCATACCCAGAAGTCTCTCTGTCTTTAAAGGCTGCAAAAGATCCAAATGGTTTGTGAACTGGAGTTTCAAAGACTAAAAAAAGTCAAAAAGGCTACAGCCAGTGTGGTATAGTGTTTACCACACTAGACTAGGGTCAAGGAGACCTAATCTCAGATTCCTCTTTGTCAGCTGTCCTAGAGTCAGTCATGCACACTCAGCCTAATCTACCTCAAAGGGTTGTTCTGAAGATATACAGGAAGAAAGAACCACGGACGCTGCTCAAAGGAAGCAAACATGGCAGAATTTCTAGGGAACAAAGACGTGGCTTCAATTCCATTCTTTCAGTCTTCCTATTAACATGCAGAGGCAAATCTACTTACTTTATACATATTTTATTACAGGTATGCCCCACCTGTGTTCCACAGAATTCAAGGTGGCATACCGGGGGGGGGGGGGGGGGGGACAGGCACTCTTCCATCCAGGGAGAGATTCAGCGAAGTTGTTACATCATGCGCCTTCAAACAAGGCCTTGGGACAATTTATTGAAATGACTGATTTGGCACAGATTAAAACTGTGATTCTTCAGCACAGTGTAACAGATGGCCTTCCTTCCTTAGAGAACTACTGGGCCAGATTCTGCTTGGGACCACAGCACGAGGAAGGAGGGGGTTCCTGCCCCCATGTGGTGTTTGTCTGAGCCAAAACCATCCCAGGGGTATTATTTGTGCTATTACACAGGAAGCGCCACAATGGGGAAAATAACACACACACCCCGGCCATTTTAGTTTGAGAAAACAGCACAGGATGAGGCTTCCCCTGTCCTGGTCCCAAGTGAAATTTGGTCCCTACAGCTCTTTAAAAGGCAGTTGCTGCAGCTCCTGTGAGACTGTGGGGAATGCAAGTCATGTCTGGGGAACGAGGCCAGGACCCAACTCATTAAAAGTCATAACGTCTAGTTTGAGCCTCAGCTACTGTCTAAGTCTGTCCACTCCCGCGACTCACCGATTTATGCCTCTTTTTCTTGCTTTTCTTCTTTTGCCTTTTGGAGTGCCTGGCGCTGTGCTCTGTGGACACAGAAGGTGACAGGATGTGGGATTCTGGATGTGGGCCTCCTCAGATGCGTGTGGAGATCCTTGGAGAGCCCAACACATCCCTGTGCCTGGCAGCCCTTCCTCGCTCAAGAGGAAATTGGCACAAGCACAGAGACCTATCCAGGATTCAGTACGTAGGATACAAAGATCTCGCATAGGCCACAGAGATCCCAACTATCTTTTCCCACAATAAGCACACGTTACCAGTTGCAGTAGAGCAGTTCCTCACCACCCCAATTAAGAACATAAGAAGAACCTTTCTGGATCTGACAAGTGGTCTATTTCGTCCAGCATCTTGTTTCACATAGTGGCCAACCGGTTGCTCTTGGGGATGAACAACAGGGCATAGAGGCCAAGGCCTTCCCCTGACGCTGCAGCCTAGTACCTCTGTCATGTCCTCCCTTAGTTGCCTTTTTCCTAAACTGAAAAAGTCGCAGAATCTTCAGCCTTTCCTCCTAGGAAAAGTGCTCCAACCCCTTAACCATCTGGGTTGCCTTCCTTTGTACTTTTTCTAACTCTGCAATGTTCTTTTTTGAGACATGGTAAGCAGAACTGCACTCAGTATTCCAAACGAGGCTGCAAGAGTATTACAATATATACAATGGTGTTACAATATTGACCATTTTATTTTCAATCCCTTTCCTAATAATCCCCAGCATGGAGCTTGCCTTTTTCACTGCTACTGCATGTGACAGACACCCTAAAACAGGGGTGTCGACTTTATTTGTTATGAGGGCCAGATCTGACATAAATGAGACCTTGTTGGGCCGGGCTGTGTGTAATGCCAGGTAGCGGAGATATAAACTTTATTAAGGACACAAACACAAATTTTACTTAAAATAAAAACATGCTTAAAACATTAGCACTCTTGCAACATTTTCTTTATTTAACAGTGTCTGATAACTGACACCTCCTGCTCTGAAATATTGCATCAAAATGTCTGTGCTGTTACAATCTTGAGTATGCTGTTCAGGTGTGAATCTGTAAGCTGCAAGCCTACGATGACACAGCAGCAGCAGCAGAACTGGAAAAAGCAGAAGACAGCCAGTTCCACTGCGGGCCTGATAGAAGCCCTCCAGGGGCCTGATCCGGCCCCCAGGCCGCATGTTTGACACCCTTGCCCTAAAACTTACTGAGGCTTGAGAGTGCCACCCAGAGCATCTGGGATCTTGGACCCCTGGAGGTTTACATAAGAATGACCCTTTTACTTCAGTTCCACACTGGACCATTCTGACACACTTAATCCCTTTTGGACAAACAAGAATCCACTTTGGAACAGACCACCTATTTGTCATGGAAGTTCAGAGCCATTACTAAATGCCTGATGGAGATGGGACTATATTCTATATGGCTCTGATGGGGAACAGTAGCTTCTGACATCGAAGATGGAACTTTGCATGGGATTCACTAAAGCAGCTTGTCACTCTTAGGAAGGAAGCTGGCTTAGGTTCAGTTCCATGTACCATAAATATCTGGACATTTGGGATTTTCCCTTGTCTTCAGTTTTCAGGCTTCAACAGAAAGTGAGTCCACAGGAGGTTGTCTAAAAGAATGCCTGCATGGTTAACAGTGCAAGCCAAGAAAAGCTGTAAAAAGCAAAAAGGCTTCTTCTAAAAGTGGAAGGCCTGCCCCAATGACGTGAACAGAAAGGACTACAGGCTCTGGCAAAAGAAATGTAAGTCAATAATTAGGCATGCAAAAAGGGAATTTGAGGAGGGGATTGCTAAAAGCATCAAGACCAACAGTAAACATTTCTTTAAATAAATCCAGAGCAGAAAACCAGCCAGGGAAGCAGTTGGGCCTTTGGATGACCAAGAAATAAGAGGATTACTAAATGAAGATGGGGAGATGGCAGAGAAGCTCTTTGCATCTATGCTCACTGTGGAAAGTGAGGGGCTTGTATCCATGCCACAGTCATTATTTTCAGGAAAGGAATCTGAAGAACTAAGTCGAATAAGGGTGACGAGAGACCAAGTCCTAGACCTACTGGGGAAATTGTCAGCCAATAAGTCTCCAAGTCCTGATGGCATACACCCAAGAGTTCTTAAAGACTCAAATGTAGGCTGTTAGTCTATGAACCCATATATGTAACTTATCACCACATTCAACCATTGTACCAGAAGACTGAAGAGTAGCAAATGTTACACCAATTTTTAACAAGGGAACCAGGAAATTACAGCCCAGTTAGCCTAACATCTGTCCCGGGCAAGTTAGCAAAAAGCTACAATCAAAGATAGAATTATTAGACATATAGAGGGACAAAGACTGCTGAGAGGAAATCAGCATGGTTTCTGCAGAGGCAAGTCCCACTTCACAAACCTTTTGGAGTTCTTCGAGAAAGTGAACAAGCATGTAGATAACAGTAACTTAGTAGACATTATATACTTGGACTTGTAAGTACATGATGATGGGGTCTGAACTAGCTGAGACTGGGAAGGAAAGAAACCTTGGCATCATAGTAGATAGCGCAACGAAAGCATCAACCCAGTGTGGCACAGCAGTGAAAAAGGCAAACACTATGTTGGGGATTATTAGGAAAGGGACTGAAAATAAAAACCATCAGTATGATCTATTGTGCTGCCTCATATGGAATACTGTGTGCAGTTCTAGTCACTGTATCTCAAAAAGAACATTGTAGAGCTGGAAAAAAGTAAAGACAAAGGCAACCAAAAGATTAGGGGGTTGGAGCGCCTTTGCTGAAGGGTAAAGACTGAAGAATCTGGGATTTGTCAATTTAGAACATTTAGAAAGGAGATGATTTGGGGGGGGGGGCAGTAAATCTCTGAATCCCAGTGCCAAGAGGCAACATCTCTGAATCCCAGTGCCAAGAGGGGAATGCCTTGGCCTCTATGCCCTGTTGCTGGGCCTCCAGGTTGGCCACTGTGTGAGAGAGGATGCTGGACTAGATGGACCTCTGGCATGACACACCAGGGCTCTTCTTATGTTCTTATTTAGCTACACTGACTTTCATTCGCCATGTTACCCACTCACCTAGTTTAGACAGATCATCTCTTCACAATCTGCCCGAATAATTTGATATCATCTGCAAACTTGGCCACGACACTGCTCAGCCTTCGTTCCAAACCATTTATGAAAGAGCACCAGTCCCAATACCAGCCCTTGTGGGGCCCCCACTGCTCACTTCCCTCCACTGCAAGAACCGGCCCCTTATTCCTACTCTCGGCTTCCTGTCATTTAGCTCCACTCTTACCTGAATCGGGTGAGGAAGATGCTCCTGAGCCAGCTGATTCAGAATGGTTCCGCTTCTTCCGCTTGGCTGCACGGTGGGGATGGTCTGAGCCCGACTCTGAGCCCTGATGAGGAGAAATGGGGATTCAGCAAACCTTCGTGGCCAGAGGGAGGCTAGAAAGCCAGCTAGAAAGGCAAACATTTGTATGAACCCTTCGCCTCACAGCCCCAGTGAAGCAGGACTCATCCTCCAGCTTGCCAATGGTGTACCTGCCAAGGGCACACATAAAGCGAAAGCCATTCAGTACCACCTGTTTTAAATGTAATAAATACATAGAGAGTAGCCATTTGTCATTTACAGTTCAGGTCTCTTCCCTCCAGACTGCATGTGTGTTGCAGGGATACTGACAATGTTATTGCCCCATCCTTCCTGCAAACAGCACAGAACATGGTCATGTCCCCCTAGGGCTGCCAAGCCGCGGCGGGGGATCTGCACGTCTTCACAGGATCCCTGCCGCGGGGGACAGTGATACGCGTTGCACTGCCGTCGCCAGGATGTGACGCTACGCGTCGCTCTGGCAATGGGACAGCCCCGTTACCAGAGCGACGCGTAGCATCACATCCTGGCGACGGCGGTGCAACGTGTATCGCTGTCCCCTGCGGCAGGGATCCTGTGAAGATGTGCAGATCCCCCGCTGCGGCTTGGCAGCCCTATCTCCCCCTAATCTTCACAACAACTTTATGTGGTAGGCTAGGCTAAGAAATAGTGACCCAAAAGCATTCAATACACCGAATGTGGCTTGTGGATTTAAACCTGAATGCTCCCCCTCTCCACACTGTCTCACTTTACAAGCACACACACACACATATCCCCAAAGCTCTCAGGGCTGCTTATGAAATATAAATGCAAAGGTACATCCAGAAACCCAAGACAATAAATCTAAAATAGCATAACAGAACCACCCTCAAGGAAGAACTTGACCACCACCTCCACAAGCCACATAAAAGCAAAGCAGAAAGATTTAACAGCAGCAGAACAGCTGAGCAAGAAATAATTTTAGAAACTAGAATGATCTTAACTAATCAACCTTCTACATACAACAAAATCACCTACCTACACAAAAAGCCAGCAGAATATCCCTTAGTTCAACCAACTATGTAGCTTAAACAGCTAGTTGAACAAGATGCAGAAGGAGGTGGCAGAATCATGAAGTGATAGAACAGACAATTTACTTCAGACTGCTTTTGGGGGTGCCATTTGGTAATGCTCCACCCACAAGGGGGGAAAATTCCCTGCCAGGAGATGGCCAGCTGTCATGGGCCACCCTGGTTAGGATAGGAAGATGAGTCCTCGTAAGAGGAGGAGGACAACCTGTCCCCAAGCTCTGCCTTGACCCACCCTCCCTGTCAGTCTGGTCTCTCAAAGGGACCCTGAGTAAACACCAGTGCCGCCCTCTGAGCCAACCATGCCCTCAGGCTAGGAGGTTCCAGCACGGGCTCACCCACTGCCAGACCCACCATGGTTTCCCAAAGGACCCCAGGAGCAGAGAAGGCAAAGGGCAAGGCCTGAGGCTTGAACCAGGTGCAGGAGTATACACTGGGCAGCCTGAGGCCTCCTCTCTGCTGTGAGTCATCACACAATCTGCACCTTGCTACTCCTCATGAGCAGTGTTCCCTCTAAGCTGAGTTAGTGTGAGCTAGCTCACCGTTTTTTAGCCTCCGGCTCACACGTTTCTGCCTTAGCTCAGGCAGGATGGCTCCAGAGCAAACTAATTTATACAGTAGCCAAATCACTCGCTCACAGCTTTAATGCCAGTAGCTCACAAAGTAGAATTTTTGCACACAAGACTCCGCAGCTTAGAGGGAGCATTGCTCATGAGTAAAGAATCTGACTCAGCTTGTGGAGGGGAGCTTAATGTGGGACCAGCCTCACCTGCAGGGAAATGCCCCATGTCAGGCTGCAGTAGGGTCAACGTGTCTGCAGTCCTGGGAATGAGTCTACCAGTTGTCTGACTTGCTTAGTTTTTGGAACTTTGTTACTTGATCCCTGCCTGCTTCTGGACCCTGCCTTTGGAGTGTATGGCCTGACCTTGGACTGCTTTCTGACTTTGGTTTGTGTTATTGGACCTTGGACTGTGACCTGGACTGTGACCTGAGATCCCCTGCCGTGAGACTCTGTGGTTGCTGGGGCTTGCCTTTTTCACCTGCTGGCTAGGACACTAGCACATCAAGATGAATGTCCAGCCTGCTTGCTAGTTTGCTATTTAGGGGAAACTTTTTGCCTGGCAGTAGAGATATGCTCCTAGAAAAAAAAAATGGTATTTCTTTAGTTGGATTTGGGGGAAAGCATAAATACCAGTATTCTGGTCTATCTGGGTTCGCCAATACCATTTTGGTATCTGGATTTGTGTTTTCGTCAGATTAATTATTTCCTGTGGGAGACTCTTTCCAGGAGGCTGGGGTGCCTCTTTTCCAAGCAAATTATCCTAAAATCACAGGGATCCTAGTGCTGCTTGGCCACTAAACACTCCCTCAGTTTTCAGTAGATTAGATCAAGGGGTTCAGTTGTATGGACTCCTGAGCAAGGTGCCCCCCAGCCATCCTACTTGCCCTCATTGTTTCCTATGGGAGGGGAAATTCCATACTTTCTCCAGGGTAAAGAAGCCAATAGTTAAACACCCAAGAGCAGCCACTGGCCACAAGCCTCCAAATGCAACAAGAACCAATGTTAAACCAGAGAATCCCAGCAGAACCATGGGCCAATGTGGAAAGCCCCACACAACCAATCTCAAACTAGAGGATACAAGTCAAACCAACTTAAGCAAGGGGACACCACTGCAAGCCGAACAGAACCAATGTAAAACCAGAGAATCTCAACAGAACCACAAGCCAATGTAGTGCAAAATGATAAGCCAATGTGGCACATTCACCAGAACCAATGTTAAACTAGAGAATCCAAGCCAACTCAACTTAAAGCAAGGATCACTGATGGAAGACCAACAGAACCAATGTCAAACAAGAGAATTCAACCCAAACTGACCTGGCAAGACACTGATACAGTGTAAAGTTAAAGAAAAACAGTCCCTCAATATTCCCAAATATTTTTGGAATTTCTCACAACCCATTTACTGGAATTCTGAAAAATCCCAAATACCATCTGGACACCGGAATTCCCCCCCCCCCCAGATATATCTTCAGACTAGAAACATCAAAAACGTAAATCCCTACCTGATACCACATTAACAAATGTGACCCCTATCAGCGGTATGAAGTGATACAATCCACGGTGCCCATGGCATTTTGCTGCATATATAAGCTACTGAGTTTCCCCCAAGAATTCTGGCTCCTCCTGCAATGGCACTGATGTGGCCCAACAATTTTTAACAGGCTGGGAGCAGTGTTCCCTCTAAGCTGAGTTAGTGTGAGCTAGCTCACAGTTTTTTAGCCTCCGGCTCACACATTTTTGTACTAGCTCAGGAAGAATGGCTCCAGAGTAAACTAATTTATGCAGTAGCCAAATTGCTCACTCACAACTTTAATGCCAGCAGCTCACAAAGTAGATTTTTTGCTCACAAGACTCCACAGCTTAGAGGGAACATTGGGGGAGAATGTTTTCTGTCTGGGATGTCCAAGAGCCCCGACCTTGCATGTCTAATGCCCTCCCTCTACTTGAGTCACCCTGCCAGTTTTGGCTTCCCTGGCCCAAAGCCTCACCGAAGCTGAGCGTTTGTGATGGTGTTTCTTGGGCTTCTTTGCATGCTTCTTAGCCTTGGCGTGAAAGTGTTGACACTCCGTCTGCAGAGAGAAAGGGCCAGGGGTAATCTGGAATTCAGCAGCGCAGCAGGGGCCCTTCTGGGCTCAGTCCTCCTGAATGCCACCCATTCCCCATCCCACTGCTGCAGTATTTCAGCAGCCCCAACCCAGAATTCCTAGCAGGGCATCAATCAGGATCCCACAGAGACTTGGTCATTCCAGCCCTCCCAGAAGGGTTCCCATGAATCCCCTCCTCACCTCCAGCACTTGCAGGAACTCACGAAAGAGACGGATTCGCTCCGATTCTAGTGTGACTTGTTCAAAGGCTATGTTATTGACAAACCGCTCTCGCGCCTGGCAGGGAAAACAAGACGCATGGGTCACACCCTCTCCTAAAATATGCACAGCTTCAAGGGTGCCACACAAAATTTATACTGATAACCATCAGTATAAATTGATACTGGTTTATACTGATCACCGTTAGTGATCACTACATGGTTAGTAACAATTATTTCACGACAAATATTTCAAGAGGTGACCAGTGATCAAAAGGAGAACGGGAGAATGTTGTAAGCTAGTTTTGGTCCCCAGTGGGGAGTAAAGTGCGTACATTGTATAAGTTAAACAAATTTGCATATTGTTTGCCACAGCAACTGAGAAACCTTCCTGGGATGGGAAGCAACAGGGCCATGATTTTGAGCCACCATTTTACTGGCAGCAGTGCCCATACACTCCCCCTTCTTGCCACTCCGAACGGCTTGCCTGGTGCAACAGGAACTGGGTTTTCATTAAATGTCATGTTTAAAGGGGCAAGTTTCTAGCCCTTAAGGACAGGCTAGCTGGATTGCCTCTAGTGAGCAGAAGCAGACTGTACAACCTTCTGTGCCTCCGCATGAGTAGCAAGCATAGAACAACATGCAAAATGAGTAGAGGCAAATCTGCTTGCTTTGCCCAATTTATGCAGGGCAAAGATTGAGTTTTTTGTGGGGTGCAGAACTAGAGGTAAACTAGGTATTTGGCTACTGACTCAGGTCTGCAAGCCCAGATCGCCACTTAGCAGTGCACAGTGAACATTCCTCTGGAACTGTCGCTGGGGGGAAAGTTACTGAGGGGAATAGATTGCAAAGGGAAGGGATCATGTTTGACCCTCCAACCTGCAACTTTGCAGCTGCAACAGAACACTCCTCGCAATGCTCTGCGGCCTTTCCGCTTCAACCAGAGAGTTCCCACAACTTTGATGGCTGCAGGACTGTTAAGTTCTAGTGGCCCGTGGCACAATTAAGGAGAATCTTTTTTGAAAATGTATTTGAAAGCACAGAGTGTTTGTTTATTTGGCGAGATTTCCAAAATCTCTAGAGTGAGACCCAAAAGCTCTAAAAGGAGACCCAAACCTAGAATATTCAGCAGCATAAAAATATGAGCAGCAGCTTGTGGGGCTGGCGCCAGAGGGAATACACCAACACAGCTGAAGGGGGCAAAGGGCACCCTTTATAGCAGGTGTCAAGAGGTGGCAACGGAGCTGCTGAGGCCTTGGTTCCAACACTGTGCAAGCCCACAGCTACTGAGTGACTAGAGGAGTGGTGATATGACTTGCCAGTGACAGGTCCCACAAAACACTCAGTAGGTGTGCTCCTGTATGATCCTCCATCACTGCCTCCACTACCATCGCCACCATCCCCTTCCTCTTCAGCAGGGCTGAGATCTTCTGTATGAACTACTCCATGAGCTGCCACCCAGAGGTACAGAGGGCTGGGGATGCAGGACGCCACCTTCCTGAACCAGTAGCCCGTTCACACTGCTCCTGTAAATGGGAGTGGGAGAACTTGCCTCATCCCAGGTGGTGTTGGGTTCCAGAGGGGGAGCAGCCTGCCGCAACATGCTCTTGAATGCTGCCTCCTTGCGCCGCAACTTGCGGGTTTCTTCCTTCTCCCGCTCCCGCTCTCGCGCTTCGGCCTTCTCCAGCAGCTGAGGAGACAGAGGGGGAGAGGCATCATGGCACAGCGTGGCCACTTGTCTTGCCAAAGTGCTCCTCATTGATCCTTCCCCAGAAAACACCCAGGAACAGTCACCCCCTACAGGCCCCCTCCTATTCCCAGCAGCATTTGAACAACACAGGTTAAGGCCTGCCTCCGCGGAGCATTCCAAGGCTCGCTGGCCCAACTTGCCATTTCCCACAGCAGTCAGGCGGGTGCCTCTGGAAGCTCAGAAACAGGGCAGGGCCTGACCCCAGCAACTGCCAATCAGAGACACACTGCCTCTGCGTACACGGAGGTTCCATTCATGCTAACTGATGTCAACAGAGTGTGGGCCCTTCTAATCCATTTGCAAAATCCACACAAGCCAGTCTCCATTCCCATATCTTGTGGTTCCATAGCACTGCCTGAACTGGTGAGCAAGGGAGGACCCTTAAATAAATCCAAAAGCCCCACACTCTGAGCCAAACCTTTCCTTGTCTAGAAACAGAAGCTACAGTTGCAGAAGGAGGCCCCTATAATTCTAGAAACGTTCCACAAGTCAACCATCACATGTTATCTAAGAACATACGAGAAGCCAATGTTGGATCAGGCCAATGGCCCATCCAGTCCAACAGTCTGTGTCACACAGTGGCCAAAAATACCAGGTGCCATCAGGAGGTCCACCAGTGGTGCCAGAACTCCAGAAGTCCTCCCACTGTTGCTCCCCAAGCACCAAGAATACAGAGCATCACTGCCCCAGACAGAGTGTTCCATCTATACCTCGTGGCTAATAGCCACTGATGGACCTCTGCTCCATATGTTTATCCAATCCGCTCTTGAAGCTGCCTATGCTTGTAGTTGCCACCACCTCTTGCGGCAGTGAATTCCAGGTGTTAATTACTCTTTGGGTGAAGAAGTACTTCCTTTTATCTGTTCTAAGCTTACTGAAGAAGTGCTTTCTTTTCCGAACCCTGAGCATGGAACAAAGCCCTGACGGATATGGCATGTGAAGCTCCAAAGAGGTGCAAATACGGTAACTCCCCGCGGGCCATTTTGGCATGGGAAAATGACACGGAAGGCAGAAGTCGTTGCTTTCCTCACACAGTGGTCCCATGCTGAATTGGGCCTGCTCAGAGTTTTAAATGGACATTCCCCACAGTTGCAGTGTGGCATTCGGGAAAATAAGTTGGGTCCAGGAAACCTGGACTTGACTCATTTAAAAAGTCTCCTGTATTTTGGCCCTGAGACTTCTTATGGTATCAGGATTATAGCTGGAGTGGCGTAATTGGAACATAAACGGTATCCTGTGCCTGGCTCAACCACAGTCCCGACTGACCCCCTCGGACCACTCACACTGTTGAAAGTCAGCTTAATGTTGCCTGCATCGAGGGTAGCGGCCCGCTTGTCGAAGCTGATGACATGGGCAAAATCTTCAAAGGTCGTGTTTATTTCCACACTGAAGCTCCGGTCCTGCCAAATGAGGAAAGAGTAGGAGGAAATACTGTTAGAATTCCTCCTCAGACTCCCAATCCTTCCTTTGGAGCTGCGCACAAACAGGCTTACACCACGAAAGAAGTACGCACTCACTGCTGGGACTGAATTAGCCTTCTTTTTCTTGTGCAAAAGTATGTGCAAAAGTTAGAAACCAAAACTGACACTTCCATTGGTGCCACACCTATATTCAGCTGCTCTAACATCTGCAAAATGCTACCTATGTGCGCTCTGTGCTTATTACCTTTAAGGTAATAAAAATCCTGTGTCAAGAGAAGCTGAATTTTGCAAACCAGTGTATTTAAGACAAAGGTTGTGATATTTATTTATACAAAATGCCTCAGCTGCCTTTTTACAGACTGGATGCTGCCATAAATAGAATTGTCTGTGTTTTTTTGTGCATATTTTGAATACTTTACTTGGCTTCATGCACTAAAAATCTTAGTCACACCCACTGTGGCTTCTGACATTTTAGCAGGCATTGCCCACAAGCCATTAATGGTACAATCTTATGCAGAATTACTTCAGTCTAAGCCCACTGACTTTTAGTTGTGTGGGCTAGAAACTTGTTTTTTTTTTAAATCAAGAGATTTCTTTGGGACTTCCGGTTGATGGCGGCGCGCTAGCAGACTCACCTCCCGGACCTCCCGGGGGTGAAGCTGTGCACCAGCAGAAGGAGGGGGGGTACGCAGGATCGTTACCCCCCCCCCGAGACCCGGTTGAAGGGTCACTGGCCATGGGACTCTCAAGAGTTCGCCTCTTCACCGGCGCGATGCCGGGGAATTGAGGCGCCTCTCTGTCCTGAAGGTTCTTCATGCTGTGTGGCCGAATGGAACTAAGTGAC
>NW_015174272.1:944778-969264 GCF_001447785.1 Gekko japonicus | reverse complement strand
AAATTCCCCATTGGGGAGAAAAAAAAAAAAAAAAAGAGGAGATACACATTCCCTCCAACCACTGGTTAATAATATACCATTTCATTTCTACTGACTCCTTATTTTACCTGTTGATCTCCTTATCTCCTCTCAACTTGATCTCCAGCATCAATAGTATAAAGACTAGTGCATTTTTTTAATGGATGCTTTCTGCCTTATAAGGGACGTCTGTGTTCCAATTAGTGCTTGAGACAGATTAGATTTACTGCTCCCTTGGCAACGGAAGCACGGTCACACATTTGTCCAATATCCCCTGGTGCCTAAGCTCTTCCTTGCACCTAGCACAATCTGACCTAATAAAGACTGTCTAACACCTTCTCCATTCCCTCCTACAAACAGCAGAAGCAGTTTTTTCCTCTATGAGCCGCTGCATCTTTGTCTCCCCCTACCCCCTCTTTGTTTCACATTTAACCCAGAGAGTTCAAAAGCTTGCATCCTACATCGCAACACTTCAGGTGGGTCCTAAGAAAGGAGTTGTCCTACTGCTGCTTCTCAAAGTTTTTCTAATGGATAACTTTAGCAACTTTCTCCTCCCACACTTCGTGTAGCTCATTATAATGTAGAAGTGTAGGAATCCACCAGTTAAATTCCCTTAGGGAACCCGCCCGATTCCTGTCAATTTCACTTCCAAGAAATCAATTTTTTTTTTAATTCAGAAAAGTGAAATTGACATGAATGTCTGCCTAATCTGCAGCTAAAGTCGCCCAAGTACCACATATGGTAGATTTTGCCCCAGGCAAAAAAGAGGAATTTCAATGGGGCCATAGACCCATTGCTAAGAAAAGACGATTCTGGAAGCAGAGCACAAGGAAAGAACCCAACCAACAATGGAATCATGCAGCGGTTTCACTGGACCTCTGGGTTGGACTGCTTTAAAAGAGAAAGAGCTTGTGGGTTCTATCCTCTCCAATATATCCATGCTGGCTGTACCTTGAGAATATCCTTGATGATCTTCTTTTCATCGTGGAAGCGTGCCTTGAGGTCTTCCACATAGAATTTAAACAGGTCTAGAGGAGTGGAACCTGGAGGGGGTAGAAGAACAGAGGCACCAGAGCGCATCGTGAGCAACTTCCACCAGAAGGGCAAATAAGATTCTAGTTTTCAAACTGCATTCCACTGGAGCCCTCGTTTTCCTTGGAAGCTTCTCGGGGGTCCTCAGTAAGATCAGCAAGTGGCAGACAAGCTTCCCTGATAGACAGCTCACCCACCCAATGCTAATCTTCCCTAGCAGTGTACAGAAGCAAGAGCATGTCCAGAACACACTACACAGCTCAAGTGGTGGGAACAGCAAGGCCTGAAGACAGTGCTCTGTATTAACTTGAGACACTCAAACATGCTCCAGCCTCCTCTACCACGCAGAGATTCAAGCGCTGCGCAGATGACCCATCCGGTGGGGAAAGACAGCAGGCCCAAGTGCGCTGGCCTTGCCCTCTGCCTCTTCACAGTCATCTGCACAGTGAGAATGCCCAGGGGCAGTGCCCCCTCCCCGTGATCAACAGTGTTTTCCAAGCACTGGAGAGGGCATACATGTTTGCACTGTTCAGACAACTTGGCAGGGCCAGCACCCTTGCGGGCACTCTCCCTCACTGTGTGGTGAGTCAATGCAAGGATGGGTCGTTTGTACACGGCTTTGGCAATGGGCACTGGGGGCTCCAAAGAAAACAACTCAGGGTGGAAAATGTCCCCTCAAGATAGAGTGAAAACCACTGAAATGAAACATACACAGATATATACATTAAAACACAGGGAGCTGCCTTAAACTTGAGGCAGGGCAACAGCCTGCCTGTCCCAGAGCTCTCTTTCCAGGCTCCACGACCTCGGGCCCTGATCTTTCTAAGCCCTACTGTCTGAGATGTTTTAACTGGAAACTCTGATGACTGAATCTGGGACCTTCAACATGGCAGTGATGCTTCTTGGGCATGTTACAGACCCCCCAGGAGAGTCCTAGCTCTCAGAAGCTCCTGGCTGCAGCCATGGGACCTGATGATTAAAGGGTTGGGGAGCACCACCCCTATGGGGAAAGGGTAAAGAATCTGGGGCTTTTCAGTGAGAGAAAGCTGACTCAGGGGAGCATTCTACAGGTTTATATAATTGTGCATGCAATGGACAAAGTGGGGAGAGAGTGCTTTTCCCTCCTCTTCCATACAGATTCGAGACAGACAACATGAACCACTTCTTCACTCCACAATCAATTACTGCGCAGTGCACTGCCAGTGGATGTAGTGATGACCATGAGCCCAGATGGCTTTAAAAGGGGGTTAGGTTGATAAGGGGATCGGTTCGTCAGTGGCTACCGGCCATAGAGACTAAAAGGAACCTTCATACCCACGGGCAGTAAACCTCTGAATACCAGTGCTAGGAGGCAACACCATGCAGATCTGACGGCTTTGCTCCCTGAATGGTCGGAACGTTCCATTACGTCATACCAGCTCAACCAGTGGCTGTCAGAAGCTTCATAATGGAAGATAAATTTGTTCCACCCTTCTGGAATGTGTCCCCCCCCCCCCCAATCCCCAAATGCGTAGCTTGGTGTTCACACCATGCTGGACTTTCTGATCTCTCTTTACAGTCACGAGATTATGCGAGATATTCTGACTCCTTCTGCTGAAAGCGAGAGGCAGTACTGACAGAAGGGAGCGAGGGAAGGAGGTTCCCGCCCAGCAGCTGCTTACCAGGCTGACCCAACATGTTGGCAAAGCGTCTGTCAGTGCTGAGCGAGGGGTACAGCTCCATCCAGGTGGACATGGAGTGCAGGCGCCCACTTTCATGAAGCTCGTCCAAGAAGGCCTGAGCAAGAAGCAGCCTGGTTATTCTACGATAGAGTGAGAGAGATCGGGGAGTCAGCCCCTCCCCCATTCCCGGGCACTGCCAAGGAGGCCACGTGCCCGTTACAAGGCCCTGATTCCCACCTCCCCTGCACACCATCCCAACACTCTTCATGGGGGGGGGGGGGGAGGTGTCTTTTTTAAGGCCCCTTCCGGCAAAGCTTTCTAGAAAAGGTTTAGAGAAGCCTCTACGATGAACATTTAAGGTAAAAGTTAACCCACATGCATGCCGCAAACCTGTGGAAGCAAAGGAAATGAATGTGGTCCTAGCTAGGCACCAAATGTCAGCTTCTTGACAATTCTGGCTATCGTCTTACAAAACAAACCAGCAAGTTTCCAGACATTATTGATAAGAAAATATACTTCAATGGGAGCAGGCACTTAACATCCTGCCTCTGTCTACTGGAAATCTCATCCAGCAACTCCTCCAGTTTCTGAGGTGTCACCTAAATTTTCACAGGTGCTTTCCACCTAGTCTAGCAACTTGTTGGTTTTCATATAGAAAATAATAATTAAAAAAGCTGGCATTCTCAGGAACCACAGCCCTGTGCTGGGCACAATATTCTTCTCTGCTTGTTCCATAGGTGCCCAGAGACACAGCGTCCTCCGCCCTCCCCAAAGAGAACCACTGGCCAGGGCTGTTGCTTTGCTATGCAAAAACCAACTCTGCCCTCACTGGATACGTGGTTGCCAAGCGGCTCTTGTCACCTGGATGATCTGTGACTCATTTATCCCCACCTGATGGGGATAAATAAATAAAGCAGGTGGAGGTAAATGAAACACCGGGCAGTGCAGAGCTCACAAGGCCTCCGGACAGCGGCTCAGAGTTTCTCTAGAGACGGCCCTCTTAGCCCAGGGCTGCTGCCGCTGATACCTGAAAGGCCTCCCTGTTCTTGCGCTGCTGGCGTCTCTCTCGCAGGCGGCCACGCTCCCGCTCTTCCTCCTCCTCCCTTTCCAGGGTCCGGATGTGTTCCTCAAAGCAGATCAAGGCATCCTCCTTGTCCATGTCTGAAAGAGGCAGAAGGGGGAGGGGTCCAAGTTGAGCTGGGTGCCGAAAAGCCGATGGGCACAGGGAGCGTTCAGACGCTTCTGGACGGAAAGGGAACAGGCTTTGCCTCAGGCAGGTAGGACAGGAGTCTTCCCTCATGGCTGACAGTCAGCCCAGTCTACTGATCCAGCTCTGTCCTTCCTCTGATGTTTGGGGTTTTCCCCAGCACTGCTGACACTCTTTAACCTCCAGAACCTTAAGGATTCAACCCCCCCCTTTTTTTTAAGTGAAAGCAAAGATACACAATACCAGTTTCTGTTCTTATGTGAGGCAATAACAGATTTGCAGTGGGGTCGCTATGCTCATGTGAGGGGGCAAATTATGCTGTATTTGAGGACCTGGGCATAGGGCCCAGAAGACTGTGAGGCGATGGGAAATGGTCACGGGCTGTGTATTTGGTGGCTGGGACAGGTCTTCCAGATTCATTGACAGCAACGCCCTCATTCCAAAACATCCAGGGATCAAGCCGTTCCCTTCGACACATGTACATGCACATGCCCCCTCCAGTCACTGCACGCTTGCCGGTGTCGTAAGATCCCACCCACACTGTGACGGTGGTGTCGGCATCGATGCTACCCTGCTCAGCAGCACTTGTCCGCAGAGTCCGAGAGACCCATCCCGCGTCTGCTGTGGCCCCTTGGTTAAGGCATGTTCTCTCTGTCTCAGTTCCCCATCTGGAAAATGGGGATAATAATGACCTACCTCACAGGGGTGTTATGAGGGCAGACTCAATAAAGGACCACAGAGAGCTCACTGCAAATTGAAAAGGCTTATAGAAATGATCAAATGTAGCAGGAGAAACAGATGGAGGACGGTCAACCGAACTGGCTATGTCCTAGCAAGACTGTGAACTGCTGCAAGAAAATTCTGCACGAAAAGGGTGAATTCTGTGATCTGCATTGAATGATGCAGTCTTTCATAAAGGCCGCAGAGAATACATCCTGCTTGTCATGGGGTCTGGGAGGGGAAGGGGAAAGAATTAAACCCAGCTCCTTGGCCACTAGAAACCCTTTTCCCCCCCCCCCCCCCCCGGTGTGCTTCTGAAATTTCATCAGACATTGTCCACATACTGTCTTTGCTTCTTTAAGGATCAGAAGCATCATTTTTAACAAAATCAAAAGGAAAACTAAAGCTGAGATTCTTGGGAAGTGGCACCCTTCCTGCACCCAATACAAAACCACGACCACAAAACCAACACAGAGCCCTACAGATCATAGCAGTGTGAGTGTGCTCATTTGCGCACTGAACTCCATCGTGTCCCTTCAGCTCCAGAACTGTGACCTGGGCGGGAGAGTGGCTGTAGAACTGGGGAGGGAGGGAGGGAGCTGGGGCAACGGGAAGGTGGAAGGCGCCTCACTTTGCAGGTCCTCATCCTCGGCAAAGCTGGGGTTGTCCATCAGGTACTGCTGGGCCTCGGACCAGGTGGTCTGGAAGCTGACGCGGCTCATGCTGTCCAGGATGCTCTTCAGAGCCTGGATATTCCTCTTGCGCAGCTGCTTGGAATGCTCCTAGGTGGGTGGCAGGGGACAGCGTTGGGGCCAGCTCCCATCCCAGCAGTGCAGGACTCCTGGGTTCCTATCCCCAAGCTCTGGGTTGACTTGTGAGTTACATGTATTGGGATGGCAAGGGGGACAACGGGAAATCCAAGCCCACTCACAAATTACCCCACCTTTGCCCTTGCTCATATTTACCTTCTCCTTCTTTGCCAAGAAAAAGAGAACATCATCATAGATCTCCTTGCGGTCACGCTCTGGCACCATGGCCCAGACTTCCAGCTCCCCAAACATCTGCTCTGCTTTCCTGTGTTGGTGTGTGGGGGGGGGGGAGGGAATAAAACATGCTGTCGGGGGTGAGGGGAGAGAATACTGCTGCTGCAGTGAGGTCAACACGAGATCACTGAGAGCAGGACAAGAAGAGCACATGGATATGTCCTACAAAGCATGCACATAAAACCACTCTGGCACATGTGCAACCATGAGAGTTCAGACAGATTTTTGTACTGCCTCTAATGTGCCATTTTCACAACATGATTATTTAGCATAGATACAATAAGTCAAATTCTTTCCCTTTCATACAATACAACAACACAGTAAAGTGGAATTTAAAAAGTTTAAATAAACATTTAATGTATGTCAAGCTCTTTGACCACATGGAAGTGTAATACAAATGCTATCATACAACAACCTTAGAAAGTAGATGGGTATTATTGTTATTATTATTACTGCAAATGAGGCAAAGAGGGATTTGTTATGATATTCAGGCTCAAGACTTCCTGATTTGGGCTGCTTTCACACATGTTGGACAAAGCACTTCAGTGACTGCAACTTGCAAACGATTGCTAAAATGCGTTGAAAGCACATTATCCAGCCTGTGATAAAAGCCGCTTGGTCAGATCAGCCTCTTAACCATGAATCCACAGGAGCAAATGATCTTAAATGTGAAACTACAAAACTCAGTTTAATTTATTAAAAGGTTATTAACATTAAAAATAAGTTATGAAAACCCACAAGGAACTGTTGAGAAATGCCAGGTAGTGGCTACAAATCAAGTCTTCCTAAATCTGTTGCAGAAAGAAGTCCAGTTTACCCTTATAGAGATTTAATTTGTAAATCATAAATTAGCTGTCTCTGTGGGGGGTTTTGTTAGTAACTTTTACTGGATCAAACTGAGTTTTCAAGTACTGCATTGCAGACTGTTGCATATTTCCTTAATACTGTATTTTTGCAGTATTATTTCAATATATAATAGAGTGAATTGATTTGCTTTAATTTATCCGTGTTATTGGATCAACTCTCTTTGGACCTAAAATTTGATTTTTAATTTTTTTTGCGAAGAGCATCAGGGAGTCTGGAGCACGATACCAGGGCCTCAGGGCCTAAAATTGGGACTCAGGCATGATAGCTACCATGATAGGGATGCCAGACCCCCCCGGTGGGGGTCTCCTGCTGCCAGGCCCCACCCAAAATTACCCCCCGCAGGGAAGAACGCCCAGCATTTCAGCGACATGCCTACGTGACATAGGCACATCACATAGGCTCTCATTTTGGGGCAAAAACTAGGGTAGAAGTTAATTCTACTATAGAGTTTTACCCAAAAACAAGAGTGTAACCCCCTGACACCCCCAATGTGCCTACATCACTTCCTGGTCATGTAGGCACATCACTGAAATGCTGGGTGTTCCTCCCTGCTCGCAGTATTTCCCCCCCCCCCATCCCCTGCTGGCTATTCAGAGGGACCCGGCAACCCTACACAATAAACTTTGTGCACTTAAGCCTCAGAGACCTTAGAAGGGAATGAGGATATCTAACATCAGCCTCTGTGATTGACAGCCAGTATGAAGCCTTTGGATTGGCCAGGCTTGCGATGAATACTAGAGACCCGTCTTCTGACAAGGCCTAGTCAAAAAAACAGTATCTTTCGTCTGCTGTGATTCAAACTTGCAGTTACCCAGCATTCCCAGCTACAACTCAAGCCTCAACAACTGATGCTTAAGCTGGAAAATGCACCTGCTTAGCTCAGGTATGGCCCATCCACAAAACCAGACTGGCCTCTGACAGGGAACTTAACACTACCCACTGATTGGCTGCTGGGTGGGGATTTGAATCTGGTTCTGCTTTAGGGTTACCAAACTCCATTTGAGATCTGGAAATCTCCCAGAATTACAACTGATTTCCAGACTACAGAGATCAGTTCCCCAAGAGGAAAGGGCAGCTTCAGGGGGTGGACTCCATAGCATTACATGCTGGCTAAACTTTCTCCCCAAACTGCCGTTTGTAGGCACCACCCCCAAATCTCCAAGAACTTCCCAAGCCAGATACTGGCAAACCCTGCTTCCTAGTCCAATGCTCTGACGGTTATACCACATTGGTTTCTGGTTCATTTCTAGCAAGGCTGTCCAGACAGGACCCAAGCCTCTCCATTTCCCACAATCAAGCCAGTTGCGAGCATGGTGCTCTCTACCTGTAGCGGGTGGTGGAGCTCATTTTGCTGTGCTGTTCCAAGAAGCGCTGCAGCTCCTCTTTGGCCTCCTTCGCCCGGAGACGGGCCTCCTCTTTCTCCTCCTTGTCCCGCTGGGCCTTGTAGGCGTTGAATGCCTGCTTCTTCTCACTCAGCTTCGGCAAGGCACTGGGTGCAGAGCAGAGGACCACGGCTGATGCTCAAGGGCTTGTGCCCTTGGCAAGGAGCAAGAGAGAGCAAGGGGCAAAAGGAACGGCTATTTCCAGCACTGTGGGGAAGCACTTAGGGCCAGACCTAGACATGCTCTGTTTACAAGACCTGGGTCTGGGAAGCCCAACTCTGTCTCCCAGCAGCCATACAGCAGCTGCGGGGAATGTTTGCTAAAAATATAAAGGAATGCTGCCGGGGGGGGGGGGGGCGCTCCCATCTTCCTTCCCCGCCCCCAGCCATTTCCCCGTGCTGAATGGCACTGGGGGTGGGAGACAGTTCCCCCTTTTCTGCTGCTCCATGGGAAGCATTCTGTGCACGTGGAGCAATAAAAAAGGAGAAATAAGTCCTCACCCACCCTGTTTCGGCAGAGGAAAACTGCTGGGGAGGGGGGGCAGGAGCCCCTTCTGCCTGCACGGTGGTGTTCCAAGCCCAAATGGGCTCTCCTTTGTTTTTTAACAAACATTCCCTGCAGCTGGTGTGTGGCTGCGGGGAGCCCTAGATGGGTGGCCTGGACCCAGCTCTTTGGAAAAGAGCACTTCAGTCTGGGCCTTACAGCGCCATCCTAAGCAGAGCAACAGCCCCATAAGCGCCTCGAAGCCAATGACCTGGAAGATGCAACTCTGCTCAGGACAGCACTGTCTGAAACCGTGACTGCTACAGACTGGGGCTACCATGACAAGGTAGGGCAAAGAGGGCACCAACATCCATCGGGTGAGAACCATACCTGAACCGTGGATCATTACTAATGAGTTTCATGGCCTGCTCCCACGATGCGCTTGCTGGGACACCCTGGAACCAGGAAACAACAGTATTCAACCAGGACACTGGCACAAATGCCTCAGTGCTCTGGTCTCACAGCCAGTTCATACAATTAGCAGAACTAAGCATTAACATTCTTACCATTGCAGGGGACAGTGCTCCTCCCTGATGTGCTGTTCTTCCAGGTGTAAGGAGAGGTGGGTTTTTTTAAAAAAGGGAGAGCATTCATATCCTTCATTCCCCCCCCCCCCCCCCAAAAGCAATTTAGTCCAGGAAAAGCTTTTACCACTCAGTTGTAGAGCTTGCAGGAACTGACCCACATTCTTGGTAGGAAAACTTATGATCCTCCACCAGCCTTTCCCTCCTGCCCTGAACCTTTCAGTACCTTGTCTTTGAGCAGCTCCTTAAAAGCATATTTGGCTTCTTCCTTGCTGCTCCAGGTGTTGCTGATGCCTTGATCTTCCTCGTCTCTCCGTCCAGGACCACAACTGGGCAGGGAAAAACAAGCATGTTGCATGGGCCAGGCTGGGGGGAGTCAGAGGGCCATCGTGGCCGCAACCGTGAGATCTGTGCACTTTGCCGACATCCCTACAATCTCAAGAGTGCTTCATGGGCCTCCTGGGGAACCCAGGCAACAACTGCGACAATGGAGCCAAAGCCCCAGTGCTGGAGATGCTGGTGCCCGATCCAGTATCTCTCAAATCTACTGAGCTTCCTTCTAAATTTGTTCTTGTGTTCTGGAGCACTCTGAAACTCCAACTGTGTGAAAGTTTATGCTTGTCCTCGAGTACGCGAGCCTGTTGTGCTAAAGCTGGGCCCTTCCACCTCACTCCCCCTGTCTGGAAACTGTACCCCCAAAGGACAGGAACAAACGAGCCTCCTTCCTCCAATTACCCTTTCTACAATCCTTGCTTAGAGCCACTCTACACCCAATGCAGGTAGCAGTGGCAGAATTCTGGTCAACCCACTACAGTCTCTAGGATGTGTGTTTCATACTCTACAGTTCCCTTCCCCTTGGAATGGGGATGGGGCTCAACGATAAACCATCTGCTTTGCATGCAGAAGCCTGCCACTTAAAAGGAGATCTGGCAGCGGATCCTGGAGAGCTACTACCAGGCAAAGTAAACAGTCCTGTTCTTTATAGACCAATGGCTGGACTCAGAATAAGGCAGCTTCGGGGGTCCTTAAAAAGTTTCCCAAGCATAGATGTAGCTTAGCACAAGCTGGTTGAAGCTTCTCACTCTTTCTAATATGTAGCTTTACAACATTCAGGGAATTCCTTATATCCATTCAAAAATATCACTCTCTACTGCCTTCTAAAGTGGCTAAACCACTTTAGAACAGTCAGGATTTTACCACCTCGGCCTATCAATTCATCCTGCATCATGCACAGAACAGTGGCACACACTTTGCAGCTTGGAAAGAATCACATTTGCATCTATGATCAACCAGAAGAGCCACATTTACTTTAATCTTTGGCAGGGAGCCTCACAGCGTATCTGTTCCTCCGGTGGTGGCTGTTTCAAGGTGGGAAACACCTGCTGACCAGAAGCCCTATTAGGCAAGGGCCTTGCCCACTTTCCTGAAATATGGGTAGGCACCACAATGGGGAACAGTGCTCAGAAGAGTGAGGCGTGACCTGTCAAAGAGCCACATGTGACTCCTGAGCCACTGTGAGCATCACAGTGGTATAGAAGAATGTGGGGACAAGCCGCTCCAGCTGCTGCTTGCCTTTCAGTCACAGCATGTAACCCCCAGAATTACCTCTACCTCCTCCCTTATGTTTTATGATCCCCCCCATGGAAGTGGGGATCCTGGGCTACATGTTGAGAACCCAGGGTTTAATCCACACCTCCCTTAACCCCTCCTCCTGTCACCTGATTATAGCTTCCTCCTCAACTGCAGGAGGAACCCCCTCGATGCCTGAGGTCTCCTGTCCTTCAACGCCACCGGTCCCTTCCGTGTCTGACGTGGCAGCAGAAGATGGGCTTGGACTGGCAGGACCTGACAAAGGGGTCTCATGCAGCTGCTGCCTTCTGCATAGAGATAAAAGGCCAGAGCCCTGAGGACTTTGCACCGGTGGGGGGGAAACACACACAAACAAACACACAAAAGATGAATGGTTTTGCCATCAGCATAGAACAAAGAAAAGTTGCCCAATTTCAGCTATGTTCGCTAATTTTGCACAATTATTCTCCCCCCCACCCCCCCTCCGGAAGCAGCATGCATTTTTTTTCATCAAGGAAGCAGAAAAGGCTGAGAAAAAGTAGCTAGTACCATAAATGAAGCAATGGGGGCACACATTATTTCCATGGTTTCAACATTTCTGGAAATCTTACATCTCTAGCTATAGCCCAGCGGTCTAGCACAGGCTCTGTATGCAGAAAGTTTCAGGTTCAGCTCCTGGCATCTCCAATCCAAAAGTATCTCAGGCAGCAAGTGTTAGAGAAGACCTTTGCCTGAGACCCTGGACAGTCATAAGAGCAGAGAATACTGAACCAGGTGGACCAGTGGTCTGCCTCGGTATAAGGCAGATTTGTATATTCATGTATATTCAGGAGCTACACACAGAAGTCTCAGCCCTCGACTACCAAAAGTCTGGTGTAGCCCCAGTTAGCCATGGGGTAATTTCAGGCTTCTTGACATAACCTTAAAGGCTCGAAGCTTGGTTTCTGTTTTTAACTTTACAAGTATCTTTCAAAGCACTGCCTCCTCCCCTATGTTTTATGATCCCCCGTAGGACAACATACAGAGCCTTCAAAAAGATGGTTCAGCATCTAGCTGAGGCTGGAACCAAAAGCAAAACAATAGTTCATCACCACTCTAGTCTTATTTCCATTTGTCAGTCCTCTCGGCAATGTCTGTGCTATGCCTGCACGTACGTTTTTCTCCCCCCCCCCTTCCTCCAGGGACTTACTCCAAATCCTCTTCCTCCTCCTTGATCAGCGCTGGGGAAACAAAGGCAGCCAGGGTTACCAGAGTTAATATTTAAAGGTCGGCAAGGCTTACCTCCACCCCACAGTCCCAAACCTTATCACTTGTTGACTGCCAGGAACTCTCACCTTCGATATCATCAAGCTCACGGGGCCGGGTCCAACGCGACTCCTTGCTCTGAGAGTTGTAGTAATAGGGCTTCCCCGTCTCTGAGCGGTACTCCCGCCAGGGGCAGCGTGAAAGCAAGAGCTGAAGGGGCAGTGAAACAAAGGCTTGAGTTGCAGGGAGCTGGGGACCATGAATCCAGGGTTCTACCTACCCTCTTCCCAACTCTGGAAACAGAAAGAGGTCTAGTTATTAATTTACTTATTAATTTACTTCATTTATACTCTGCCTTCCTCCCCAATAGGGACCCAAAGCAGATTACATCATTCTCCTCACCTCCATTTTCTCTTTGCAACAGCCTTGGAAGGTAGGTTAGGCCAATGGTATGGCTTCACTTCTGGAGAAAACCCAGAATCTCAACATAAGTTAGGAAAACCCAGAAGTGACACCGGTCCTCTCTAGGAATTGCCAGAAACTCTGTGGTGTTACCGTAGAGTTTCTCTCTATTCCTAGAGTGGCATGATGTCACTTCTGGGTTTTCCCCAGAAGTGATGTCATACCGTTGGCTCAAAGGCCTTTTTTTTTTTTTTAATCCCCACTGCCATGGGAAATGGGAGTTGGGGGCTGACAACCCTGAGGTGACAGGCTGTGACTGGATTAAGCTCCTATAGCAGAGTGGGGATTCAGAATCTGAGCATCCCAGATCCTAGTCTGACACTCTAAGCACTATACCACACTATCTCACAGTCAGTTAAGTTTGTGGTAAGGTTCCAAGAAAAGCCTGCACATTCTTTTTTATTATACTGCCAATATGTTACCTATTTAAATCTATAGCTATCTACCATGTTTTCATCCTGCCCTTCCTCCAAGGAGCTCAGAGTGGCAGACGTGCATCTAGTGCAGTGGTCTCCAGTCCATGGGCTGGAACCTGCCAGGGGGTCAGAGAGCCCTCGGTCACAGTCCCCTATAGAATGGTTCCTTTTTTCCACTCTTTGGAAGGGCCAGTTGCTGCAGTGCACGTGCAAAGAGCAAGGGTACTGCACCCTGTGCCTCTCTTTGTATGCATGCCAAGAGGAATCACCGGGAAGCAAGGCGAGGTCTCTCAGTGGTAGAGAGGATTTCTCTTTAACGTATCAGGTCTAGAGGTTTTTCCTCTCCCTGCCATAAGATTCTGAGGACACCTGCTGGCGGCTCAGTGGGTCCCTGCTGCCACCTGGGGGTTAAAGGTGGGTCCCAGGCCTGGAAATACCAACAGTATATTTCACCGTGATCCTGCTTTTCCTCCAAGCAGCTCAAGGCGGCATAAATTATTCCGCCTTCCCCATTTTATCCTCACAACAACACTGTGTGGTAAGTTAGGCAGAGAGAGAACGACTAGCACAGCATCACCCACCTGCTGTAAATCAATAGACTGAGGACCTTACAGCTTCATCAATATACATGCACGGCATATGGACGACAACTGCGCATGGACTTGTTCTTAGATATCTGGAAATCTTTTATAGAAACTTTTTCCGTGGATCTACTGCCACTGTTGTTATATTTTTGCTTCTACTTTTTTTAATTAGTTGCTGGATTTTGAGTTTTCCCCCCCTTTCCTGTTCCTCTTTTCTGCTATTTTTGAAATAAAAAACATAGCCCAACATCACCCATGGAAAAGGGAGACAGAATTTGAATCTAGGTCTCACTACTCCCAATCCAAAACTCTGTTCACCATCCTGTTACTCTTCAGGGCGACCAAGAATCAGAACACAAGACAGGGCTATGCAGATAGTAGGAGGCTCTGCCTTTTTAGTAAATGGAGACCCCAGGAGTACAGGGCAAGTTCAGCTTCTACCCCGATGACAGTGCACCCTTTCTTGGTCTCCCAAAGACAGTAATGGTCTTCATTTACTCCCATGGGGAAGAGTAAAAGGCTGCATTGGGAGACAGCACTGTAATAAATGTAAAACTTGCATTTTACCCCTGACACCAGGTGATTCAGACACCGGGATTATGCATCAGAGTACAAAACTGTTTACGTAGGTTGACACCATGCACCAGTGTAGGATCCTTGCAAACTCCCTTACTGAATACACATGCTGCCAATGCCAGTAGTGATGACAGGGATTTTTCTCATGTTCAAATACCACTGGAGATTTAACTAGTTATATGCTTCTCCGTGGAGATGAATCTCAACATGTCAAATAGACCCTTCGTTGCTACGGTATCTCTGACCAGCTGCTGTTTGCGCATTAGTGTCAAACATAACTCAACAGTGGGTGAGCACTCCAGATGTATACTGTAGCCACATGGCCAAGGCTAGCCGGGGATCTCACCTCTGCCTTGGACTTGAGTTCATCTGGCTTTTCCCAACTTGATTGTTTGGTTTCAGAATTGTAGTAGTAAATGCGCCCATCGGGGGCTCTATGCTCACTCCAGGCAGGCTTCTAAGAGACAAAGGAGGGGGGGGGAAGGACTTCAGAGCAGGACTGGGACTAAACCCGCCTTGCAGAGCTCCCACACGTCATGAAACGGCTCCGTGCAAGAGCAGAAACTGGTTCTGAGCACAGCATTCAGCATGCCATGAATATCAGCTTCCACT
This sequence comes from Gekko japonicus, assembly GCF_001447785.1. Taxonomy (NCBI): domain Eukaryota; kingdom Metazoa; phylum Chordata; class Lepidosauria; order Squamata; family Gekkonidae; genus Gekko; species Gekko japonicus. Next base: position 954,803 of record NW_015174272.1, on the reverse strand, counting down.
TGGGGGGAAATATTACAAGCAAGGTTCTAACACTGCAGTCCTAAGCAGAGCTACACCATCCTAGGCTCACCCAGTTCAGTGGACTGAGAAGGGCTTAGGATGGCACACTAACCCATACAGTTGTGAAAGCCAGCTTCAGCAACAAGGGAGGAAATCTCATAAGGCGGAGCAAAGGGGGTTGGCTGAGTATGATTTCCTATCATCAGGGGGCGGGGCTTCAGGATCCTCCATAACAGGCAGTTACCTTCCAGCCTGCGTCCAGCACTGGAGAGCCACTGACAATCACGTTCTGTTGCACAGCACCCATCAATGGATTCGGGATCTGATGGGTGGAGGAGCAAAGGACGTGAAACTGGTGAAACAGCCCTATAGGGAGTGAGGCTGGAGTCTTAGGGCAAAATCTGGAGAACCCGCTTAGCTCTACAATTCCTGAACTGTATACTATGAGAAATATATTTAGTGAAGAATTAAAAGCGCCAATAAACCACAAAGTGTCCATCCACGCAGTATGTTCCCCACTATGCTCCTGCAGGATTCACTGATCTCTCCTGGCCTCATTCCAATCAGTTTCCACTACAGGCAGGTGATTCTGCTGTGCCTCTCTTCACCAGGCTGCACCATGTCCTTTCTCCCGGTGCAGAAATGCAGTATAATTATCTCAAAGGAGCCTCGAAGAGGCTGCCTGTTGCATCTCTTCCTCAGTTACTAACTGAATCCTCTGGGAGTGGTTTCTTCCAATCTAAAAGCATGCCCAGAACACTGACTCATACAGAAACACAAAGGATGGACTACTCTGAAGATAAGCAAGCCTTACTCTTAGACAATCTAAAGGTAAGCCTTTCAGGAGGGAAAAATGAAGCCCACTTCCATTATTCATTTACAAAAGGAAGTCCCCTTAGCTATCAAAAACACTACCTTAGCTGAACTGGCTGCCAAGATGAAATTGCAAAACAAAAGACCAGAGAGCAGGAAGAAATAAAGTTGTGGCTTCCAGACTTAATTTTGACTTGCAGGGAAAGCAATGTTAATTTTAATCCCCTACTGGAGAGCACCTTCTCAGTTTTATCTGATGCTGACTGGGAAGCATACAGTTCCTCACACCATAGAGAGATGTGCCGCTCCCTATCATCCACACTTCAGGAACTAGCTAATAGGTGCCCCAAACACACTCCACATGATAATCAAATTGGTATCCATTGCTCTAGATTTTCCCAGCAAAAGACTAAGACAAAGACTGTATTCTGAGTCCCAGGAGTATGAAACATCCTTTCACCAGAAATGTATCCTTGGGAGAATGCATCTGGATTCCCCACATCAGAACAACACCTGTTATATGTGCAGAAGGCACATTCTGGAGGACGCATAGCCAGTTACTCACCACAGGGGCCACCTGGGTCACAGAGGCTGCAAAACAAGAGACCAGAGATCAGGAAGAGATACAGTTGTAGCCTAAGAGGGGTCTGACAGAGAAAAACTTGCTGCAAAATGTGGAGGCAAAAGAAGATGTAGTGAGGCTGCATTCATACATATCGGGCATTTGTTGCACACAGAAATCATTTGCAACTGAATTTTCTTGCATGGACACAACGCTCCAGGAGGTGAACTACTGCTATAACACTACCATAGTGCAGTATTCAGTGATGCCTAAATGTAGCCCAAGGCGGCTTCCAGATGGCAACAATTCTCTATCTAGTTCTCATGCAGAGGCAATGGAGTGTCCATAAGGCAGTTTTCCCAGAACTTGCCTTGCTTCAGCCCCCATAGCTCCCCCCCCCATATTATTATGCTATGGTGATCTAGAAATTGCTGGGTTTTATTTAAAAAGCCTCCAGAGAGCCACGGGGGGGGGGGGGGGCAGGATCGGGAGGGCCGGGGGGGGGGGGGGGGGGGCAGGAACGGCAGCCATTGGAGGCAGGCATAGGAAAATGGTGCCTGTGTGGGTAGGACCATCAAAAATGCCCATCTTCTCATACACCTGGCATATAACATGCCTTGACTAAAAATTCCCCACTCATATCACATCAGATTTGGGAAAGACTGCTGCAAAAAAGGGGAAATACAAAAAGTGGATTAGTACGTGTTGTACAGATGCTCAAAAAAAACAAAACAAAACCCACTCTGGTATGGATGCCAAACTGGAGTGAAACTTTCTTGTGGAAGCAATCTAAGACTGATGGCTTAATGACCAAGAGGTTCCATGCTTTCAGGAGACCAGGTCAGATTCCCTACAAAGGGCAATGAGGGGAGGGAAAGGCGTTTGCAGGAAGAATCCGAGTTCACCTAGCATTTAGTGGGAGGCTACCATCTTTATGCACATCTGGCAAACATTCAACAGGTGCTGCTTTGCCCCTCACTGAATCACCACATTGGGAAAGATTTTTGGCTACAGAAGATACACAGACCTCTTTTATACATAAAGGGAGGTGGCATGCAGGATTTCTCACAGAAAACTCTTGATCCAGATACACCCTAAATACAGTCATCAAACTGTCTGTTAGGACACTCACCACTGGATGGGTCGGTCACAGGAGCTGCCTGTTACAAAGAAATAAGAATGAGATCAAGGGCTCAGTTCTCTCCACAAATGGAGATAATTACATCTTGCATCCATCATCACACCCTGTTTCTCCAGCTGAACCACCTCGGAGCCTATTAAAAAGGCCCCAAGCTTGTCAGCCTACAGAACTCCCCTTCGGTTTGATTAGTCAGTCAAGAGACTGACTGATGATTCTTCTTCTGTCTAAGAATATAAGAAGTTGCTGGCTAGGATCAGAAACAGAAGCTCCCAGGATCCCTGTCCATTCCAACCTACGAGATCACATTCTCTTTTCAGAAACGGAGGTCCTTGTTTGGATGATCTATCCAGCCCAGCAGTTCCAAATGGATTTTCCAAAGTGGTCCAGACAAATAAATTCTGCTTTCATTCTAGACCCATTCCCCCCCCCTCAAGTTTGCCAATGTTCTTCAGTAACCGCTGATCCTGTGCCTTTAACAACAGCTTTAACCATGGTTATTTGCAATTCCAGAGGGGTTGCCATGTTAGTCTGCAGCAGCAACGATAAACAGGAGTAACATCTTACCATTTTATTTCAGCATACGTTTTCATGGACTAAAGTTCAGTCTTCAGGTCTTCAATGACTCAGATCCCAGGGAGGATTTTTGTGAGCAAATGGGGGGGGGAGCAGTTTTTGCCAACTAGAGCTGAACCAGTGCAATCCTAAATGGAGTTGCTCCCTTCTAAGACCATTGACTTCAATGGACTTACAAAGATGTAACTCTGCTTAGGATTGTACTGCGAGATGCCACAAGATTCCAGTCATGGGCAAATGATGCCCCTAACCTACTGAAGCCAAGAAACACACAGGAACTGGGAGGCAGGCAGGCAGGCGTGTAGGCCGGATTCCATGCCACAGTCCAAAGGAGTCCTTTCCAAGGTACACGGACAAGCTCCTGTTGTCTGCACCAACTGTGGCACCCATGGCACAAGTTGACCACCCATGCCTGATTCTAATCCCCAAACCACTGCTCCTGCCAGGCACTCACCGCTCCAGAGACAGAAACAGGGCCAGCTGGCACCCCAGGCATCATCATTCCAGGAAGCATAGGTGGCACCATTGTGGAAATCTGTGGGCACAAAGAAGCCAAGGTTACTACAGGGACTATCGAAGAGGTGAACAGCTGGACAGAGGTACTGAGGATGAAAGTTACCTGTCCCATGGGTGGAGGTCCAGGCATGGGTGGGATCATTGGTGGAGGTGGCATCATGCCTGGGGGCATGGGTGGCATGGGTGGCGGGCGTGGACCCATTGGGGGCAGCCCCATTGGGGGGAACGGTGGTGGAATCCCAGGAGGAGGCATCTAAGTGAGAGAAAGAGAAAGAGAGAGAATAGGTACCCAGTGTACCCAGAGCAGCTGCCAGCAGCAAGTCTTGGATCTCTCTCTCTGAGGCAGGAAGGAACTAGGCCAACGTTAACCAGAAACAGACAACACTATTGTAAGATAACCCCAAAGCAGCATCACACATCAAAAGATATGGAAAGATTAGTTGGATCCTCCAGAGCATTTCCACAAAAAATTAAATTATATTATCATATGGCACTGTTTGTAGAATAGCCAGGAGATCCTTAGATTGTCTGGGAGCTGCAAGTTCTAGCTCTTGTTGTTGTGCAGTGGTGAGCTAGACTTGTTTTGTTTTGTTAGGGGCCAAGAGAGCTCTGAAAGAGCTGTGACTGGCCCAAAGTCACCCAGCTGGCTTCATGTGGAGGAGTCAAATCGAACCTGGTTCTCCAGATTACAGTCCAGCGCTCTTAACCACTACACCAAACTGGCTCTCCTAGCATTTCCACAGACAGATGGTTTTCCACTTCTCCTGCAGCCTAGAAATGCAGTTTCATTAGAAGGGGAGGCTGTCATGCACGTAGAAACCATTCTGTCCATGAAAACACTCTAGCAGATCCAAGCCTCTGTGTGTGTGTGTTCTCTAGGAATGGATAACTCGTAAGCTCACATACATCTCTGGAGCTCCAGCTCATGTTTACAGAACACAACATAATCTCCAACCCAAGCTCAAGGAAAATACAGGCAGACAACCAGGCTCTGAATTCCTCCCAAAGTTCTGCCAGGGCCTTTTGGACTTCTGTGAAATGCAACCATTCCCTCTTGCTATGACAGGTCCTGCAATGCCTCCCCTTGCAAGTGCCCTGCTAAGCAACACAAAAATCAAAGGATTCTGGTAATGGGTTTGTCTCACACTCAAGAGTCTCCATATTTGGAGTCAGGAAAAAATGTTTCCCCATTTCAATATAGTGCACCTTATTTTGTTTGGGTTCCAAGGCTTGGTTTGTCCACGTGTCTCTTCTTACAGCTCATCTTTTTTTAGTTTTTGTTTTGCCATCAAGTCACAGCCGACTCGTGGTGACCCCATAGGATTTTCAAGCCAAGAGACATTCAGAGGCAGTTTGCCATTGCCTGCCCCTGCATAGTGACCCTGGACTCCCTTGGTGGTCTCCCATCCAAATACTGACCAGGGCCAGCCCTGGTTAGCTTTGAGATCTGACAAGATTGGGCTAGCCTGGGCTATTAGGGCAACAGCTCATCTACAAACAAAATGTCACTTTTATACCCATATAGCTGCCTTGAATTTCCCAAGAATTCTCGGAACTGTCGTTCCGTGAGGGTACTAAGTGTTCTCTTTCAAAGAGAACAGCACTACAGAATCCACTTGGAAGTTCTCCCCATTGAAAAACTGTGTAAGAATACTGCGTAAGAACACTGATGCACTGCTGCGTAATTTCCGTTCGTTTCAATGGGCCATTGAAATTTCAAGGCCATTATGTGCCGTGCCTGTAGTGGAGGAGACATGTCCACAGGCTACTTTCTCTGCAAGCAGTTTTCTACAGTTCACCTGTTTCTCACTGTGACACACTGTGATCTGAATTGTACAGGTTCAGGGTTAGAGGACTGTCCAGCCTTTTGGACTACATGGCCCTTTAGTGCTTCTCAAATTTAGTACTTTGTTTAGTGCTGACATCTCATACTTTACAATAAAATCAACTGGATTTTGCACACAGTGGCTTATGGCCTATGCGTTTGAAATAAAGGGGCAATTTCTATTGTGGCAAAGTGAAAGAGTTGGGATGGCTGACTTATGGCTGAGGGAATTCCTTGGGGACAGACCATGACTCAGCAGTAGAGCATTTGCTTAGCATGCAGAAGTCTCAGGTTCTACCCTTGGCGTCTCCAGTTAAAAGGATCAGATAGCAGACGATGTGAAAGACCTCTGCCTGAGACCCTGAAGAGCGGCTGCCAGTGTGAGTAGACAATCCTGACCTTGATAGATCAACGGTCTGATTCAGTATACAGTTTCAAATGCTCCTGAGCTACTTTGAAACTTATTCTTAGGTGTGCCTTGCATTGCATCCTTTAGTTGGCAGTACTGCTATGGCTGTACTGACCTCAAAGATTGCAGCAAAACAGCAGCTATTGTAAGTAATTCACCAGAGGAAAGGAAAACTCTTCTGGGGTCACTTTGGCTTCCCAACTAGTACAACAGTGAGGTGGCGACAGATTTGATTAATAGCCTTCCTTCATGTGCTCCTTTATGTCTATCTACACAACTACATGGATGACGACACATACCTACGCACACATCGAGGCAGGCAGGCAGAACTACAGGTTCGGAGAGTACATTTTTAACATTTCCACTACAGTCATGAGTCCTAGTTGAACGTTTTTAACTAATATCATTTTCAGAGTAAAATGTAAAAAGAATAAAGACTTTGGGAACTCCATGGCAACATTTTGGAGACCTTTAGTTGCACACAACTGCTTCAGACTTGATTCAGTTCAATCTGACAATGGCTGACTTCACATCTGTGGACTCAAAGGCAGAGATCAGTAACTTCAACAGCTAAGTACTTCTCTTCAGTGGGAATAAACTGAATTGGTACTGGAGAGAGTACAACAGTTATGTACTTTATGGCCGAAGCTGTAGTGGGAGTAATTTACAATGGCTGGAAGCACAGGTGCAAATGTGACTTCAATTCACTTCCATAAACATACAGCCCAAAACACGTCCAGACACACATTTCATCAACTACACTATAGCATCCTCACACACACATATTTTTGGTGCACAAAAACAATACTCCAGTCACACTCAGCATGCTGTATACAGTTGCACAAGTAGGAGGAACACACTGAAATGTGTTGGATAAGAACTAACTTACAAAGGGAGGAGGAAGAATTGGAAGTGGTGGTGGGGCCGGAGGGTATGAGGCTGGCTGCCCAGGAGGAGGGCCACTGCCTGGGTCTGGAGCCGACTGCGAACAGCAAAAAGAGAGAGACAGTGTAAGTGCAAGGAGAAAAGAGACCTCCAGTTATAACCGCAGTGAAGGGGATGCCTGATGTGGAAGCCAGAGATCGAGAGAATCCATCCCACCTTCCTTCATTTTCTGAGGAGGGACTGGTCAACATTAGAAGCTAGAAGTGCCAAGAGACCACCAGACAAAGATTCCTGTGGGCCCCCTCATACCACTCATTTCCTTCTTCCATTATTAATGGGGCCACTGAACATATACACAGTGAAATCTATACACCTTTATGCTACACACAGGAGGCACCTTGCCCAAGTGAACAGGGGCCCTGGACTGTTGTGCCCTCTTCCCTGAGAAGCCGGGGCTTCTCCGTTTTCAGCTATGGAATGCTGTTCCCTTGGGTATTTGCCTGGTGCTGAGCCTTTCGCATCTTTAATGCCAGGTAAAACCACATTTGTTTGTCCAGACCTTTGGCTGATTTTTAACTGTTTCTCTTGCGCACTTTTTGTATATAGCCAATGGTCTTATGTTTTTGAGTTACTGGATTTCTCATTTTTAATATTTTGCTGCTTTTACTTTAGGCTGCTAATTTTGTCCTTTGTTGCTAATGCTCGCTTTGTTTCATTGCAACTTAGATTAAATTTTACTTGTAAGCAACCCCGAGAACCATCTAGTTGAGGGACAGGAAGGATGTAACTGATCAGAACAAAATAAATATAAAAACATGTTGAACTTATAGGTTGTAATGCCGGGAACAAATTCTGATGCAGGCATGAAGAACGCCTGGTATCCTAGGGCAAGTCTGTCTCTTAATCTCCTCCATAGGTGACAGAAATTATCACTCTATAAATATTTCCTTGGTTGATCAGATCATTTGTCCAGCATTCAGCAATGGCCTGCCAGATGCTTCCTGATCCTCAAAAGCAAAGAACAAAGCCCATTCCCTGTTGCTTATGCCCGGAATCAGGTAGTCATAGATACTTCTGTACACAGAGGTGCCAGTTAGCTGTCATCCCATTTAGCTGGGCTACATGAATGTGTCTATTTCTTTTTAAAAAGTAAACAAGTGGCCATCCCTATATTTTGGGCGGTGAATACCATATGTTATTGTGAGGAGACAAGTGATTCCTCTCAAGTCCTAATATTATGATGAAAGGGAGAATTTTCTTCTGCCCATATTATAGAAACCCTTGTCATCTCTCCCTTTAGTCAAACAAAACAGTTCTAAATGTTTTAGCATTTCCTGGTAGAGAAGAAGAACCATCCTAGGGAACAATTCAGTTGGCCTTTTGTCTATGATGAATGGATGATGGCTATGTTTTACAAGTTGTCTGAATCCCTGGGTACATACAGATATGTGAAGATAGAAATGCTTGGGGTGAATTTGACAGTTACCAGAGTGGCTACATGCAGAGATGGAATTATAAATCAATGTCTACATTTCAAGAGAACAGTAATATTTGGAAAGTATTTACAAATAATGTATTTTTTTTCTACATAAGGCAATGCCAACATTGGGAAAAGGCCAGTGAGTGGAATATGAAAAGGGCTAATTCAAAGGAAGGAAGGGAAAGTCAAGTTGAATTGCTCTCTTGTATAAATGAGTTGCAGGAACTCAATGGATAAACGTAGCTCCCAATCTATTGGATTGATGGCTCCCATCTAAGGCTGGGTATGACTATGAAGTTTCTAACATGGAAGTATAGCAGTATTTTAACAGTACACCACTTTTCTTGCTGATCATGCATGTTTTTCCTGTAGCTGTCAGCTCATACTAGGATTAACTATTGGAGAAACTGCGATTGCATAAGGTTTTTCTTTTATCTTTGACAGCTAATTAAAACAGTAACAGAAATATTATTTATTGCCTTTTAATAGAGATTAAAAGTTAAGTTTGGCCTTCTTATCTTGCTTTAGAAAAGATAATGAGCACATAGCAGATGTACCTCTTTGATTATCTAATCAATAGTTAAGAACCAATAAGTTATGTAGATGATAATTACATGTTTAAGTTAGAAGATTTTTAGCATAAGATATTATTGCTATTTTTCTCTAAAAATGCATGGATGTGATAAGTAAATCAGATTTCTCTGCATGGAACCCTCACAACGGACTAAAGTGAGATTTCTATGTGTGTGTGACTTAAGTTTGTAGACAATTCCTAAAAGCTGTTTAAGACAATAACTTGAAAGCTAGTTTGCTTTAAATTTCTTCTATACTTTCTTCTACAGATTTTTTTGCATTATCCATGTGCAGGTGAGCATCCTTACATGAAACCTTCCACATGCCCTACTGTGGAGATGTATGCTTATGTGTACACAATATATACATGCATTAAAGAGCTGCATATTTGTATGGATACAAATGCATCAGCAAGCTATGGTGCTACTGCTCATCTTTCTATGAACTCATTAGCATGTACCCAGCATGCATGAAGCAAAAAAGTCTCCTGTTCACATGAGCCCTGAATTGTTTGCATGCAAGTGTAGATGAGACAGCTAATCTGGTGCAAGAGGCAATGTGCTAGATTTAGATGTGGGAGACACAGGTGAAAACTGCTGCTCAACCATAGAACCCACTGGGTGGGTTAGGATGATATTGATTCAAACTCAACCTAGTTTAGCCTGGGTCAATTAAAACAAGGCAAAGGATATGATTAATTGCACTTTAAAATGAAATCTACACGGGTTTTATGGGTGCATCCCCGGTAGGCTTTTGCCCATGTGCAGTTAATGTACCTCTAATGCACCTGTATAGACCTGGATGCTTTTGCATTGGGGCAAGGTGTCCTGGACTCCAGAACATGCATCTTGTGGCTGTTTCCACTGAGGAGGATGCCTCGCCATCAACGCTCCTCAGCCCAGGCCTCTTCCTACCCCCCTTTCCTCCCCACTGCTTAGGGGACTCCAACAAAAAAAGCCGCGGGGGTGGGGGAGAGATACCGATTATTCCCCGTTCATGCAGAGACTGGGGAGAAATGTGGCTCAGGACCGGTTTATGTCCTCCGGCCCCCATATACAAGCTTCTAACGTGCCGAGCTCACACACGCGCCCCTCCGCCCCCGAACCCATCTCCGCCCCGGATCTTCGGAGGAGGGGGAATAACAAAGCAGCAGACATTACCATGGCCGAGCCTCGGATCTGCTGGGCCTGCGGGCGGGCGGGCAGCTCGGCCCACCCGGCAGTAAGGGCGGCTGCGATTGGAGGAGGC